>NC_137677.1:9957319-10047319 GCF_963989245.1 Nansenia antarctica | reverse complement strand
AGAACAATTAGAGCGTGGTGTACATTTGGGAAACGAGTTCATACATTTTAGATGTCGGGGGACAGCATATGCAAGTGAGCCTGATTGTGGGTCACACATGCGCAGGTCCGTGCTGAAGCAGTCCAATGGTTGTTAAAGGTGTACTTCACCCGAATTACAGATAGGTAACACTGTATACAGGCTATACACTCCATACAAAATACATTGCAGCATATCCATACTAGACAACAAGGCAAGGACGCCCTTATACAAAAACTATAACAACTATAACAAAAGTCTGCAATAGTGTTATATTCTTATATACACATGATCAGAACCAAAACCCCACTTCCACTATTAAACCCATACTGCATTCCTGGAAGGAGCACAATGGCTGGAAGGAAGGAGGGATATTTTAGGACATGTCCAAGTCTGTCCCCGTGAGGGCATCGTGATGTCTGGCGATGGCTGGCGTTCAGCTGGGACCCTTCCGAAGCACTCTCTCCTCTCAGCCTGTCCACGGGCCACACCGTGACGAAGATTAAAAAGTGCAGGAAATGAACCTCATCTCTCAACATGATTAATGTCCATGAAGTGTAATTAAGGACTTTTAGTTAATTCCCTTGTCTTTGGTCTTTGGTAACCATTTTTAATCATCTCACACAGTTGGCCATGCATAATTGGAGTCTCCTCTGAGTTAGGAGGAGGAGATCGAGTGTACAGTAACTCGACTTATATATAGACCTGTTTCAATTAACTGTTCATTTTTTTTAGAGCTGAATATTTATGATGTAATGTTGTGTTTGTGCTCACAGTGATAATTGTGAGGCAGAGGGTGTGCATATGCATTAAGGCAAGAGGTCATGGTGTTTGAAGCTATGCTTGGAGTAAACTTCATTCCACCACAAAATGTAATACAAAATTAAAGCACTTTGAGCTGCAATGCTTGCAGGAAAATGCTATACAAATAAGAAGTTGGTATTATTATTATGATGATTCTTCTCCTTATTATTATTATTAATATTAATATTAATATAATTATGGTAAATGATTCAATGTTAGCTGTCTACCCAGTCTAAGGTGTGTTTCACTCCGGTCTGCTACACCTTCAGTCAGGCTCAAGAAATGCCTTCCAGCTGATTAGCGTTGCCATCCACATATTGTTTCCATTATTGGTACAAAGAGAAATCTCCTATTATAGCCCCTTTCAAGACAGTGGGCCCTATTATGCACTTCATAAGTCTTAAGCAATAAGACGAGGCGGTAGATCTAAACTTAAGACGTGGAGGCGTGGTCAAGGCCACTTTGCTATTATGCGTGCGGTAGTGGGCGCCTAAAACCCGGCGCTAACCCCAGAAATTAGTCATGGGTGTGTTTTGGGCGTCTTCTCAATCAACCCAATCAGCGTGCCAGGTGCCATTCCCTTTAAGAACCGGCTGTGTTGAGTCATTAGCGCTATGCTATTATGGAAGTCCTAAGAAGGAGGTCAGCGCGCTTCTCTGCAGAAGAAAGTAACAAGCTCGTGCATGATTATTTTCTGAATAAACACGGCAATACCTCCGCTTGTGAGTTGAGAAGTATTACAGAGGGGTCGCTGGAAGACTGCAGGAATGACAGATGTTGATGTCATTATATTACGCACGGCATGCTCGTACTGTATGTGCACAGTATGCGGAGGCAACATACTGTACAGCGCTGGCCTCTCCCTTCTGAAATAAAGCATTTATACTGTGACCGTAATTGACGTCTTGCCGTGGAGCCACGTGCGTGTTCATGTGTGCCCACATGCATGCGCAAACCGCGGAGGCGCGCTCGTGTTTCAAAACGTGCATGAAGTCTAAACTTAAGAACTTTTCAAACCACTTCTTAGCGCTAGGAGCAAAGTCAGATCGCATAATAGCAGGGGCGCCTAGTGCACTTCATTAACATATGAACACTCCCACAATGAGTAATATATGCACGGGAGTATTACGTCTTATGTGTGGGCGCCTATCGACACCTGCATAATAGCAGTAGCGCGTATGAAGCGCATAATAAGGGTGGCGGTAGGTCTTAACCTGGCGGTGCGTCTTAATTAAGACTTAAGACGGCAAGTTAAGAAGTGCATAATAGGGCCCATTGTGTTTGATAAGGCCTCGTCAGGTTAACCAAAAATGTTCCTTTTTAATAGATTTGAAATGGACATGCTTAGAAGCTTAATGTCCGTTTAACATGAATATCTCTTCATCAACGGACAATAAGCCTCTCCTTTCCACATGTTGTATCCAGATTTAATCATGTACAGTATGACTCCAACTACAACATGTGACCCTTTGAAGTCCCCTTCCCGTGGCGTGGCGAGATGCACTGAGAACAATCAGCACCGACTACATTCTCTCCAGCTGGGCCAAATTACCACTTGAAAAGTATTAGACAGTGTTAATTGCATTCCGCTCACAGCTCTAAGGCTTAAAGTGACCCCCTTCTGAGACATATACGATGGCATGGACTGAATGTCCTTTTCCAACGACTTTCACTGCGAAAGGATACGACATTATGTTCCCAAAGACCCCATTACCGTTTAGTAATGAGCACTCCAGTGTATTTGGTCTGATAAAAGATTGTGGTTGCATACTTTGCATGTTGAATACCTGAATATAAAGAAGATACAAGATATAAAAACATCAGGTAACCCGATTTCAACAAAGATTTCATTGAGAAGCTATTCAGAGTATTGTTCACGAAGGTATGTGTCTTCTCTTTCAACGGCAAAGTCTTAGTTGACTTGGCCTGTCAACAATGTGTTGTTGTAAAATAAGGTCACCTATTTTAGGTAAAATAAATGTCAACCTCAGAGTTCTCTGGTCTCTTCAGTGTGTTTATCAGGATGACAAATTCTTTGGTTTATCTCACCTGTCAAACCATTGGAATGACAATTATGTTGGTTTAGTTTCACTCAACACTCTGTGTTGCTATTTGACAAAAAGGTAAATCTTGTATAAGCCGGCATACGTGTCTCGGAGACATTTAACTAATTAAAGTGAAATGGGGTAGATAATAGCTTTTAAAAACATTTCAGCCATTTAATAGGCTTATTATTTACATTGAAAGGGGATGGTCGCTCTCTCTCTCTCTCTCTCTCTCTCTCTCTCTCTCTCTCTCTCTCTCTCTCTCTCTCTCTCTCTCTCTCTCTCTCTTCTCTCTCTCTCTTTATAGCTGCACTCTTCCCACTCTGTGCAGCTATACATTTGAATGACTAAAGAAATATTATCAGTGCTAATGAAATAATGCTTAACCCACTCAAATACTGAGAAATCCCCTCAGGGCACATTGTCGCCAATCATTCCCGAAGATGATAATTAAAAGACAAACTATACTATCTTCTTATGATTGAAATTATCATTTGCAATGTGTATTGCGGACGTCTTGTGCGGAATACAAATGACTCTTTTTTTTTTATGCCATTTGTCTCAACCCTTAGTCATGAACAAGCTGCACTTGTCCAGCTTCCCACGAAGAAGTGGACATTTAGGAATATTGTCCAGTGTTTGAACACTGTTATGATGGCAATGATTGAGAAAATTGAGAACAGATTTGGACAATAATAATACACTTTCAAAATGTTTTAAGGGGCTTCTTCATCCAATTACTATTGAAGCTCTGCTTTGTGACATTCAAAGGCCAACTATAAAGATGTCATCACACAAATGTGACTAAGCACAAAATGGTTATTTTGGTTATAAATAAAAAAAGAAATCTGTGAAATACTGAAAGTCTCTATGCTGTACATTTCCTTAACACCTTTGACCTAATCATACATTAGGTTTATCATGTTCAACCATGTCAGACTGTCACCATTTCATTGCAAATAATGGTATAATAAATGGTTTGATAGATGTATTATTGATTGTCTTGTGCTGCTGAGTTGCTGAATATGCCTGTCAGGTTTGCAATAATTAATCCTCCTTTAGGTGTAGGAGAACATCATTCAAACTATTGCCTAATGGCAAGTGTATTTTCACAAAAAATCCTTCTAGATCTATAGCCATTTTCCATCATCTATACCATGAGGAGAAGCTCATGGAAGTCACCAATAGCTGTACTGATGTGTACCCCAGTAGAGATGAGTTGTGGACTATACTCGTACTTCTCTAATGAGAATGCTCAGTTCCGTCCGAAACCAGTAAGTTAACCCTCCGAGGAGTCGGTGTGTTTGATGCAGCTAGAGATTTTTTAGGTGATTTATGTACTAGAAAGTGCCAATTAGCACAGAGCAAACTGGCGACATTATAGACTACATGACACGGAGAGGGCAAAGGTGGCCGACAGCGGACTTGACTGTTAGTGCAACGGATGGGTCCATCGATCAAGCATAGATCTCGGTCTCTGAATGATTTATACCGTCACCAGAACTGCCACAGGAGCTCAAAATAACAACTGGGTCAGGGGATGGATGTGTGCCAGTGTTGTGGTCGTCCTTACTGTATGTGATCGCTTTGGAAAGGAGTGTGACCGTGTATGAGTATGACTTCTTCTCTCCTTGTGTTATTTTGGGTTATTTTCTCTTGGTTATGAATCAAAGAACAATTCTGAGTTCAAGACTATTTATTTAAAGTACAAAAGTATACAGATATCAAAGCTGGATTCTAGTCTGGTCTGGTAGAGAGAGAGAGAGAGAGAGAGAGAGAGAGAGAGAGAGAGAGAGAGAGAGAGAGAGAGAGAGAGAGGGACAGAGAGGAGCTGCTTGGTCAAGCTGAGAGAGAGAGAGAGAGAGAAGAGAGAGAGGCAGAGAGCTGTGTGTTCCAGAGGTGAGAGCGAAGAGAGAGCCTGTCCTTGGGCCCACACCCTTACTTATAAACAATAGTATGCAAATACAGTCACAATACAGTCACAGACAATGGTCCTATCACATTACCTAGAGATGGTCAAGGTGTGAAAAAGGGGAAGAGGCCAGGAGGTCATAAACCGCCATCTTAAGATACAGGCCTTCAGGTCCTCCCTCTTGTGAATGACCCTCTCCAACAAAGAGTCGTAAAACCCCCATTCCCAGCAGGACAGGCCCACACCACATACCATGCATGTGTGTGTGCAATCAAGTGAAAATATACTACATTATTTTGACCTCTGACTTGCTTGCATTTTGTTAAGCGAAACAATCTAAACTGAACAGAGGAGCTTGGAATCGAAAAAACGAAGACAGTATGTCCATGATGTGAAATTGCTGTTAGCACAACATGCTCTTTGGCTAGCTGGTCATTAGAATCATGGTATGGCAATTCCTCTTCATTTACACCACATCCATTTCAATTTCACTGTGACAGCACAGTCTACCCGGCTCAAGAGCCCAGAAAGGTACAAACTTACACAGGAATCTATTCCTGCTTGGCGCTTTAGCATAATAAAGACCATTCATTCATTCATTCATTCATTCATTCATTCATTCATTCAGTTTCACTCAAGATTGTTCTCTCTCACCACTTGGAAAATCTAATCTAATATGCTCATAAAGGTACAGATGTGCTAAACAGGCGATCGCGTTCACAGTTAATGCTATTTACAGAGTCAGAGTCAGAGTTACATCCATCTAAAGGCCTGATCAAAAAAAAAAGAAGAAAAAAAAAAGTAAATAAGTATTCAGAAGCAAACCACAGTGTTGTTTTCCTCCCACAGAAACCAGGCCAGTGGCCATGTCTGGAGACGTCACCGACTGACAGTTTAGAGCAGATTACAGCTGTTCCAGTGCTTTCTGGGGCACTCCTTCCTGTTCCGGTGCTAACCCCAAAACCAACTTATTTATATTTATTTGATCCTCTAGCACTTATTACAGGTGTTCCTTCCCTCACCGACACCGAACATTGTCTGTTTGTGGAGCAATTAATACTGGAGTGTTGTTCGCCCTTTTTTCCTTTGCGTGTTGTATATGAATACATAAAGGTCAGTGGAGGCATTTATGGGCTTGTTCGTCCATTACTCATTCTAAGTGTGCGACTTGACACCCATGTCCCTCTGGGCCCCCGGGGAACTCATTTTTCCTCCAAAGAGATGCATGGATGCAAACGTGAAGCCGGTGCAGGACACTGCAGCCCAAGTGTTTCCATTATGGGGGGGGGGCGGTGGTGCTATAGCTTGTCTGTGGGTGTCGATGTCATTTTTCATCATGGTTTTTGGGCAGCGGTGGGCATAGCTAGCTGTGGGGCGATGCTGATCAGAGTAATGACATCTGTGGCCCACGGAGATGCAGTCTGGTATAGTCTGACTCATTCGCCGCCTCTGCAGTCGCCTAATAATACATTTGTTTCACATGTTTGTTCTGGTAGACAAATGTAGAAACGGGCACACACATGCACCGCCTCGTTGTCCTTGGATTGCTCAAAACATAGCCATTATTTGTGTTGGTGAAAAAATCGATGTGGTGTGGGATAGTGGAGTATGATATTGTCAAGAACAGGATTTGAATATTATTGTAGATTAATATAATAATTCTGAAAAAAACTGAATGCCTGGTTATTAATATCAATTAAATAGACTTTATTCGTATCTGTAAGAAAACCTGATGTCCATGTGAATTATTTCCCCCATGATAAGTAATCAAATCCATTATCAGCTATCTCCTAAGCAGCACTTAGAGTGAGCAGTGCATTAGTCCTATTTTACATCACGAACCAAACCAATTATTCTATCCACAAACTCAAATCAGATACTGTTAGATAACATACCCGTAATGATTAGGAAATACTACAATTAAGAGCCTATGGCCTTAGCAACACCAACATACGCCAAACCTATAACATTGATCATACAATGTTAATATGCAATTTCGCTGAATGTGAAATTGCTGTTAGCACAACATGCTCTTTGGCTAGCTGGTCATTAGAATCATGGTATGGCAATTCCTCTTCATTTACGCCACATAAATTTCAATTTCACTGTGACAGCACAGTACCCGGCTCAAGAGCCCAGAATTTGCCCAATTAATTTAATATCTAAAAATACTGTTCGTTTGTTTTGCTGAGGAGGAGCTGAACTACTAATGAATTGGATCGGCTGTGGAAGTGCTTTTTCACTGAACACCCTAATATAACCCTTTATTTGCATTTCCATCATGTTTTCATCTCCCTAATGGAGTAGGTCTGGTCAGGTGCTTATGTTTGGATTGATTATTACTTCTGTAATAATACACCTCCGTAACAGCATTGTTAAGAGATGAGAGCATCGGCGATGGGAAACGCAAGACGATCATCAGTCAAATACATCGCAGGCATCTATTATAGTCTCCTTTTTAATTATGTTCCTTTTCCCTGTAGGTTGGCACATTATGTTAATTGAGGCAGTGTGGTCTGTCGAATCTCGTTTGGCTTGAAGAAAGCAAGAAAAATCTGTGCGATTTACAATGTAGTCCCTTTTCCAGTGTTACCATAACACTGTAATTAGAATTACTCCTGTAATAATATTGTATTCGATCGTATTCATTACATTGTAAATGGAGTTGAGCGGGTTTGTGTTAAATATGGATCAGTCCTTATTCTGTTTGTGTAATAACACCGACGACTCAACTCCAGTATTATGCAGTCACGATGCAGTAAACGGTGTGCTGTGTGTAGCAGCGGCACACTGTATGGCACATATACATACTGTAGGCGTTAGGTGTGACCCATGAGCACATCTCTGGTTAGAGCACAGCAGAGGTCAAACCAGTGAAGGGGAGTGAACATGAACAGAAGGGAGAGAGCGTTTTGTGTTTACTGGACCCGAAAGCAGCCCAGTTCTGTCATGGCAGAGAGACTTCGTCCAGGTACAAAGGTGGGTTCTCTGAGACTGTGTATGCCATCCACATGGCACTGCTGTAGAAATCAAAGCCCCTAAGGTGACAGATGGAAAAGGACATAAATTCAATTTCTGGTACCACCCCTCTCATAATTGACTTTGATTGGTTTCAAGTTGTGAACATGCCTTGGCGACGCAGCCTCTGGACATCTGTATCAGAGTGTTGGGCAGGACTACTGCGGCTCCCGAGAGAGCTTGTCAAGAAACACTATACGACATAGCCCCGAACGCAGCCATTTTGATTTAAGATGAACATAAAAGCTATGTTCTGGGTGTTTTTTTTTCTCAAAAAGGCACCTTTTTTCCCCCTTTTTCCTTTAGGACTACTGATCTGAATGGTCCTGATGGTTTCAGTGAGAACTTTCAGTGGTGGTTTCAGTGAGAACTTATCTAGCCTCCTTATATTACTGGTCATAAGAGACAGAATGGCACAACGGTAGAAAGGGTCCTTTGTCGTATGTCCTTTGTTTGACGCGCTCATTTCCTAAGTCCATTCCCTGTTCTTTTTTTCCAAGTTGAGTACTGATTTAACTTACTGGTCATGTATTTTCTGTGTTATTTTTAAATACCAGCATTTAAATACCATGCGCATTAGCCCTCTTCATTAAGCTAAACAGTCAAACAAACACCTCCTCCGGGGGCCTGGTGGAACCACTTAAATGCTAAGAGTGGCTATGAAGAGTGGCTGGAGCGATTCAGATCTCGAGCCATCAGGAAGCCAGCAGACACACTCTGTCAAAGGCCGGGGCCGGATTGAGTGCTTCTAATTGCAATGCGCCGCAAAGTTAATGAGTTTTTTAAGGTGAAACGGCCGTCGTTGTTCTTTTATTGTGGCAGGGATATGGAAATGACCTTGTCACACACACTAATTGGCGGGTGAGATTTCGTCTGTCTTTTCTGGAAGAGCACTGTCCCCTGAGGTGACTCCTAAGGAGAATGCTATGGCATGGTGGTATTTTGCAGTTGTAAATTAAACCGAACGCTAGGCCTGTGACAGAAGTGACTAGCAAACTACCGTTAATGATCTCACGGAGCTCTGGAAAATCTCCTGAGTTTTAACTGTTATTTTAACGCGATCCACTGTAGCTCAACATTTAATGATGTTGCTCTCAGCAGAGTATGGAGGCTTCAATTTGACATTTCACTTCCTTTTGTCTGGTTGGCAGCAGCCCTTCTCTAGTGAAATCCATATTCAGTCTGAGAATGGATCCTTCTATGACTGCTGGAGCGAATTAGTGGGCCCCGCACTCCACCCGGAACTCATGCCGAACGAACATCTTGATATTTCCCCCCCACGTTGGCGTCTCTGTGTGACTATTATACCTACACCCACCCGCAACGGGGGAGACAAAGGTTAGTTTGCGACTTATTTCATTACGGGCACCATTTTAGCAATTAGGTCGCGTTCCAGAGCGAGGTCATCATTGGCAGCGCCTCCTGAAAAGGCCATCTGTCATTAGGACACACTCCATGAAACGTAACGCTCTGCTTCAGCATGGCTGTTTCCTTCAGGGAGTCTCAAGGATCGTTCGAGTTGACTGGGTCCCGAAGAAAACAGTAAATTGTTTGCGCTGAGAAATGATTTGGCAGGGTGCTGGATGTGCTGTGCTCTTTAGAGTGTGGAGGTGCAACGCCTGAGTGTCCCATTTCAAGGCAAGCTGTGACAGAAATGTCACCGAAATATCTTTGCTTTCTATTGCAGTGGGGGAAAATGATCATTTTGGGTTCAAGACTCCACTATGGGGCCGAAATTCTAAATACTACCTATAGGTCACTACGGTGGTATTTCTTTGAAACACAACCTATCAATGGCATAAGTATCATTGCTGCCTTCAGATAGTATTCTAAATGCAAAGTCTAAATGCAAAATAATAATAGAGGCAAACTATTAAACTCTGTAAGCTCGATGTCGCCCTGGCCATGACTCACTGCCAAACATGTACATATTTACTCCACTTAAAAGCCCTCTAGACTTGAGAACTTTACGCAAGAGCTGTTTCGCCGAAGATCTGCTGAAAGATACAAAGCCCTTTGATTTAAGAATAAATAAACACCCACATCCAGTACAAGCTATTCTACTGAATTCTTCTTCTTCTTTTTTTACACAAACACCAAGCGCTTTAATGTAAATAATATGCAGCCCACACAAGCGCCACTAGCAGCCTGGCTGACGTCTGGGCTTGCCTGAGCTTTAGACCTCTGGTGTCTGAGTGTTATATGATTAGTGCCATCTCGGCACCTCCAGGGCTGGCCCTGCCAAGGTCAGTTGGCCTGAGTCACTGCTGTCGACTCCCCTCTCAGCTAGACCAGATGGTCCCCTCTGCACATATTACCTTCCACGGATACCACTCTGAAGGTGAGAACATTGGAAGTGACATTCAAACGACAAAAGGAGTGCCTCAGCTGTCGTCGAAGTCGATTGTGAAATACAACGGCGGCCATTTAAACTGAAGAGCAATAAGAACAATCCTACTACCTGACCCGGTGCAGGCTTTTAGACTCTCTCTCCCTGCCTTGTCATTCTAGGCCAGTGGTAGCACTGATTGATCGATGCCTGATTGATGTACCCTGAAAGTCTGGAGAAGAAATGATTTTCTGCCTAATGCTGAATGATGTCCTTTGTGAAGAAGATTAAAGGCTAATTGCCCTGGTTTATGATTACCTGATATGAGAATGAAATGTAAGTGTTCCATGGAGGCAAGTATTTAAAGTCTCCCTAAAAGTGCATTTCAATTAAGATAATTATCCTGCAAAAAGAAATCATACATCTTCATGTCTAATATGAGATTCAAAAAAAAAAATCCTTTCCAGGTGAAAATGAACAGACGTCACCCTAAGACACAGATAGTGTGGTGTTGTTATGATGTAGTTTAAGGCACTGTAACTAGAGGGATAGTGCAGACCTAGTGGATAGTCAGTTCAGAAGGTCATGAATTCAAATCCCACCTGGGAACACCACCATTAGTGTGCCCTTGAGTAAGGCACTTACCCCAAAGTTACTCCAGGGAGATTGTCCCTGTAATCTCTAATTGTAAGTCGCTTTGGATGGAAGCGACTGCTAAATGGTAAAAATTCAAATTAAAAAACACAATGATAGAACAGCTTATTATTTCATCGGAGCAGATGTTCTCATTCTCTCTGTTACACAGTGAGACTGAGACAGTTACAGTCGGTATTTTTGTGTACCATAGCGAGTGACATTTGTCTGAGTCACATCCCCCTCAGAGCACTTAGGAGGCTTGCTAACCTTCTGTGTCTACAGTATGCTACAGTACACCGAAAGAGTGGATTTGCAGTCTCTCAAAGGACTTTGAATGTACTGCAGAGAGGCCCTACTTTCTTGCCTACTTTGTAAATAATTCAGTTCCATGTTCACTGAAAGTAATATCACAATGCTCTTTACCTTTGTCCACGCTTAATGCAGTTGGTCTCAATTCGACAATTCGACTATCCTGGCACCTGGTCCAGTACCAGGGGTAAAGAGTAGATTGCAGTGTGTTTGTGTTGCCTCAAGGTACCTTGTGTCCTAATCCCTCTGCTCCAACTCAATCAGTCCTTCCCTTTTCCCTGTGCTTGGTCTGTCTGTGTCTAATGGAGAAACCAAATAATGCTCAATAATCCAGCGGCATCCACCATACATCTTCTTTTTACTGATTTATTGCCATGCAATCAACTTGTCAGTCAATTGTTGACATTTTGTATTTTTACAGGGTCTAGGCACAGGGTCAGCCATATTCGGCAACCCTGGAGGAATTAGGAGTTAAGTGCCTTGCTCGAGGGCACATGCAGCTCCCTCCTAAGGCAGGGACTTTACCGCCGACCCTCTGATTGCTAGCCGGCCTCTCTAACCTCTAGGCTACCGCTGCCCCCCCTTCTCTACGTCTGCACTGATCGAAACAAACAGGTCCGATACGTTGCTGCCTTATTGCTTCTGAAGTGTGGATGAAGGTCATTAACAGGGAGAAGATGCTCAGAAGATGCTTCAGTCAGACCCTTAGAGATGCAGCGAAATGTGTCCTTTCCACATCTGAGTTGTTAAGTCTTAATCTTTGAAAGTTGCAGACACGAGTTCACCCTGGTGTTCAAGAAACTTGCGCAATAACCACAATCACCCTCTTCCTCTCTTTCCTCTGGCCAGGGGGCGAAGGAGAGACGAGACAAGGCAAACCTTTGAAAAGTCCCTTAATTACGACCGAATTATCTTCTCATTTAGCGTCTGTCCATCCTTTTGTCGAACATGAACAGAGGGTTAAAACGGCTAATTGAGTGAAAGGGTTTAGCATTTGAAAAAGGGACAATACGGTATTCTGGGTACAGTAGAATCCCGAACGGTGTAGAACTTAGGACAGAAAAGGGGCTTTTAATATATGGAGATACGGAAGCTTTCGTCCTCTTCTATATAATTTTCTGATAACATTGAGACCACTCTTTTAGTTTTTGGAAGGGGGGGGGGGGGGGGGGTAGAGAAAGGAAAACCTGGTCGAGCTCAGCTCCCTGTATCCGTGCCGCTTTGTGAGAGAGACTGCCTGCAGCCTGAGATAAAAACGTCGGGAGGTGACAAATTCATAACGGCTTTGTGTTCTTACAATTCTGAGGGATTCTGAGGTTGGCTCAGACTAAGGTGACACGGCTGACAGGGATTTCATCTGGCTGAATTTGCCACAGCGCCGCGATGAGACAAACCCTGACAAGATGCTTCCTGGAAAGTCAAACAGAGAAGAAACGTGTTTTCTTTCGGGTTTTTTTTGTTTTTCTTCTCACATGAAAGATATACCGTCAGACAGCTTTGTAAATGTATTGTAAGGATGATTAGAAACAATTAGACGCTGACAAGGTTATTTTGGAGAGTACCTAAACAGGAGTGACCTTGCCAAATACACCTTGTAGACCTGAGATTTCGGCATGTATGAATATGTTAACGGATGAAACCACTTTCAGAAGTACAGCAGAAATGTATGAACTTTTCAAGCACTGTATACCAAACTAACTACTTGACCTTACCTTATGTTCTTAAGGTATTGAATGAGAGCTTTGTCAAACATGTGGTGATTTTAATGAGGTGAACATTATACGTTTGTATGAGAAATAATGAGACACTTTGGGCCCTATTATGCACTTCATAAGTCTTAAGCAATAAGACGAGGCGGTAGATCTAAACTTAAGACGTGGAGGCGTGGTCAAGGCCACTTTGCTATTATGCGTGCGGTAGTGGGCGCCTAAAACCCGGCGCTAAGCAAAGAAATTAGTCATGTGTGTGTTTTGGGCGTCTTCTCAATCAACCCAATCAGCGTGCCAGGTGCCATTCCCTTTAAGAACCGGCTGCGTTAAGTCATTAGCGCTATGCTATTATGGAAGTCCTAAGAAGGAGGTCAGCGCGCTTCTCTGCCTCTCCCTTCTGAAATAAAGCATTTATACTGTGACCGTAATTGACGTCTTGCCGTGGAGCCACGTGCGTGTTCATGTGTGCCCACATGCATGCGCAAACCGCGGAGGCGCGCTCGTGTTTCAAAACGTGCATGAAGTCTAAACTTAAGAACTTTTCAAACCACTTCTTAGCGCTAGGAGCAAAGTCAGATCGCATAATAGCAGGGGCGCCTAGTGCACTTCATTAACATATGAACACTCCCACAATGAGTAATATATGCACGGGAGTATTACGTCTTATGTGTGGGCGCCTATCGACACCGGCATAATAGCAGTAGCGTGTATGAAGCGCATAATAAGGGTGGCGGTAGGTCTTAACCTGGCGGTGCGTCTTAATTAAGACTTAAGACGGCAAGTTAAGAAGTGCATAATAGGCCCTTAAAGTTTAAGTTAAAGTTTAGTTTTTCTTTTTTGAAGCTACATTACATTTAAATAACAAAGAAAGCACTGTATACCAAACTAACTACATGACATGTTCTTAAGGTATTGAATGAGAGCTTTGTCAAACATGTGGTGCTGGTCTTAATGTACATACTTAAGACTTCAAACCAATATGTCTGATTATAATGAGGTGAACATTATACGTTTGTGAGAGACATTGAGAAATAATGAGACACTTAAAAGTTTAAGTTAAAGTTTAGTTTTTCTTTGTTGAAGCTACATCACATTTAAATAACAAAGAAAATGTGTTGTGTTATAAAATACATGTTTTGAAAAGGTATGAGTAGGAGGAGACATTTGCATGGTTGTTGGTGCCAGACGGTCTGTTTTGAGTATTTCAGAAATCTACTGGGATTTTCCCGCACAACCACCTCTAGGGGTAACAGAGAATGGTCAGAAAAATAGAAAATATCCAGTGAGCGGCAGTTCTCTGGGCGGAAACGGTGGTGGTGGTGTAATGGTGTAGTAGGGGATATGTTCTTGGCACAAATCTTCAGCAACTGTGTGAGGTTATAATGTCAATATGGACCAAAATCTTTTAGGAATGTTTCCATCACCTTGTTGAATCTATGCCACAAAGAATTAAGGCAGTTCTGAAGGCAAAAGAGGAGGTCCAACCCAGTACTAGCAAGGTGTACCTAATAAAGTGGCCGGTGAGTTTATGAATGTATGGAATGAATGTCCATACACACATACAGTACGTACACATTATGCACATGCACAATATGTATGTGTGTATGTATATTTATACTATGCCTATAATACTATTTTGATGTGTTTTTGTATCAAAGGAAAACAATAAAAATAATCATAATGTCACGTGGTCTTTGTTATTTTACGTTTTGTTTTTTTGTTAGATTTGATCAAGGGCTGTAAAACCTGGCAGCCCACAATTTGTCATGTCTCACTGTGTCATCACTTTTATCTCATGCCATTATGTTTTGTGAATATTGTAAATAATGATCAAATATAACTTGTATTTTTGATCATATAAAGAAAAAAGGTGCTACATCACATCTAAATAACAAAGAAAATGTGTTGCGTTATAAAATAAATGTTTTGAAAAGCTGTGTGGAGGAGGAGACCTTTTCATTTTCTGTTATGAAAATGCAACAGCTTTAATATTTTCAAGCTCTCCCTGTGAACACCTGCCAGCAATTTAATACAAACGGAAACAGCGAAATTACCCATAATTGCGAGATGTTCCTTATTGAATCCATGCATGTGTGCAGAACTTACAATAGCGTCTATAGTCACATAGCAGTTGGGGGGGTGGGGGGGGAGGTGGCGGGTGAAAAAAAAATATAAGAAATTATTCCACATGTTCCATTTCTAAGCCTCACCCTCAAAGTCACTGCAATGGATTTCCATTAAGAAGGTAGTTTAGTTGCACCCTGGTACCACTTCCCTAATTACTGCATTAGTGCTGTTCAATCCAGCACAGCAGGCTACCCCCTGCAAGATAGACCACTCGCACAGGCACTTTCATGGACGCTAGTGTGGAAACAGAGAAAATAGCACTTAATTCATTTCAAATCAACTTAAATGCCTTTCCCTGTCCACAGATGCAATTTGTGTTTCTTCCGTATTGAAGGATTTAATTTAAAGTCAGTTAGTTCTGTGTATGTGAATATTTGACATGTGTTACATGTGTAGAGTAATAACTGTAGTGTTTTGGGGGGGGGGTTGAGTGAGGTTATGCACACATTGAATAATATATAACGTTCCCAGTCAGGCCAGCCTCTGTAGTGTTGAGGGAATCAGTCAGGTTGAGTGCGATGGTCACGTTCCTGGTGCGGATGGTCTTCTTGTACACTGTCTTGTACTGCTTGAAACAGGCTTCTACCAGGTTAGGAGGGAACATGTTTCTGATGAGGTCCAGGAAGGCGTCGGCAGCTTGTACTGGCTCTATGGTGCCGCTGGAGGTCACAGGAGTGTCCCTCCTGCCCTTCCCCGGCTTGATGATCATCACCATGACGATGCCGATGAAGACCGCGATGATGGTGGTCACCATGTAGTAGACCACCACCCGCATGCCCATCTTACCTGAGGCTTTGCTGTCCAGAGAAGAAATACCTGTGACCAGACTGGAGACTATGAGAGGCAGCACCAGCATCTGCAGCATCCTCATCAGCAGCTCTCCAGGGAAGGAGAAGTACTTGATCTCCCTCAGGGTCAGGTTCTGGGGCCGCAGGGCAACGCCCAACATCACACCCAGAGCCACTGCTGCGATGGTGAAGAGCACAAAGAGGTTCCGGCGTAAGAACGCCTTCACGCTCTCCCTGGTGACGCTGCTCATCCTGTCCTTCACGCTGGTCGCTCTCTTCTCCATGGCCCTGTGTAGCCGGCGCCACAGGGGGCCTCGTTCGGGGACGTTGGGGGGCTTGTCTGAGTCCTCGTTCAGGAAAAGGCTGGTGGCGTTGGCTGGTGGCTTTACCACATTACCGTGTATGATGGCTTGTATGCTGCAGTCCGGCCCCTCTGTCTGCACCTCGAACCTCAGCACGTCTTTGGTGCGCACTTTGCCCTGGGAGTACTGCATACAGCACTGGACGTCTCTCTGCATCTGGACCCCGTCACCTTGTCATCAGTTTGGTAACGACTAATTGTCCAGTTCCTCAACCAATAGAAACGTACAGTTCCTCAACCGATAGAAACGTGCTGTTCTGTTTCAGACGAAGTAGAAGTTTGCTCCCCACCGACCTCTTGCTTCCGTGGGATGACATCTTATCCAGTTCAGATGGTGAAAGTTTGTTTTTTTACTATGATGTTCTCTGGTAACATCTAGCTAAACCTTGTCAATAAAGTTCATCAAAGAAAGAGGCGTAGAGTGGCTTTTCAAATCAGGTGTATTGAACTGGTAAAAACTGCAAGACAAACAGCACAAAACATGTTTCAACAGGATGTTACAAAATAATAACTAAAAACATAATATTCCCAACAAATGATGACTAATATATAAAGCTAACAATCCAACACTTATATTTCGTACTTACAACATTGCTTTGTGTAAAACTGAACATGGATGTTGAATGATGAACAAATGTAACTTCTCGGTCTCTCTCTGGCAAAGAACGAACTCCCAAACCGGAAGTAGATTAACCGGAAGTAGATTTGCGGTAAACAGGAAGTGATGTCACTACAACAAATATGAACCTTTTAACTTTTCCTAAAGAAATAAAGAAAGTGTTGCGGGACAACACATACACCTTTATAAGATGTAGGTCCGCTGCATCAAAAAAGGAAACAATGACTGAGATATAAATAGGTTAGAAGTCACAATTCAATTCCAATTCAAACAGTAAAATTTCACAAGGTCAAGTGTTGATCATTGTTCAGAAAGTACCCTTGTTGTGCTTAAAAATGCCTTTCCCTGTCAACAGATGCAATTTGTGTTTCTTCCGTATTGAAGGATTTAATTTAAAGTCAGTTAGTTCTGTGTATGTGAATATTTGACATGTGTTACATGTGTAGAGTAATAACTGTAGTGTTTTGGGGGGGGGTTGAGTGAGGTTATGCACACATTGAATAAAGTATTACATGTATACCCAGCTCGAGTTCTTCTAGTTCTAGTTCTTCTCCACTAGTTCTTCTCTCTGGAATGACACCATCAACACCACGGTTCAGCCCAGACATGGCCTTAAGTTCTTTTATCTCCTTTCGGGTTTTTTCAGATGTGTGAAGGTTATTGCTTTTTTCGAACATCAAGAGCCGTTCAGTGCTTGTGAACGGCCAACTAATGCGTCTACTGTTCCTTTTTAACATCTCTTCCCTCAAAGTCGCTGCGCCCGCCTGCCCGCCTGCCCGCTATACCACACTTCTGCATGATGCCAACAGAAAGACACATTTCTCCCTGCCGGCATTCCCTTCGCTTCCTGGCATCTGCGCTCGTAATAGTCTCAGAAAAGATAGAGAGGAAGAAAGAGGCACAAACCATTCAAGCTTTTCCGCCTCTGCCTAATGTCATCATGCTGATGCTTGTGTAACCTCCAAATGCCTAGCGGGGGGAAGACGCATGCATAATCCACAGTTGTATTACACTACTGTATATGAATCATTGGAGATTGCATCTGTCTCCTGTCATTTCATCACATTGCAATTGTTGTTGTTGTTGTTGTTGTTGTTGTTGTTGTTGTATGTGCAGTCACCATGTCCAACCAAAATGATTACCCTAAGATTACCGAAGTATTACCCTAAGATTACCAAAGTATTACCAAAGAGTAACTACATTGCATTCGATCATCTAGGTACATTGATGGCTAGTCATTGATTGATTGACTGGTGGCTCTTGAATGACATGGTTGTTGAGGATTACCTGTTGAACAAATTGACTGCCAGACCTCATAAGGTCATTTTGTGTATTTCCAGAATTGGTTGGTCTGGATTTTTAGAAATGTGTTTTATGACTGTCCATATAGTATGACGCTTTTTCATAAGGTCATTTGTGTATTTCCAGAATTGGTCTGGATTTTAGAAATGTGTTTTATGACTGTCCATAATAGTATGAAGAATAGTTGTAGCCTACTATTGTTTCTTCATTTTCTATTAGACTTCCAATCAGTGGGATGCTTCGTTTTACTATACCTAACCCAGGCTTTATCCCTTTCTCTGGACAGATGAATCAAGTCATGAATCAAGTTATGTCTGCCCTTAACGTTTCTGTATCTGTATCTAACATAACGTATCTGTTCACAGATATCGGTGAATTCAGTGAAAAGGCCACTCCCAATCCCTGGGCTGTTGGTATTAATGTGTATTCATTTTCATGGATTAATGATTGCCAAATGAAAACCTGAACAGCAGACCTGCCTCAGGAACTACGTTTAATGACGATATTTACATTACAATGAACTATTTCACATACCAATACTTTGAATCAAATGCGCTTGAAATAATAGCCTTGGCCTTGGACCTTAACATGAATAATAATCATAACAAGACAACAGAAACAATGTTATGATTAGAACACGGTTCATCACTTTGTTATTTGACTGCTGATCTGTTATACATTGTTTGGAATGGCAGATCAAATTATATTTTAATTTGCCTTCTGGTGAAACATACTGGATAGATTGATTATCTTTTAATTATTTCCATCTCAGATGCAATAATAGTCTCTGTAATGGACCACTCAATCAGGATTCAGAACATCCCATTCCACTGACACATGCCTTCTCTATTTGAACGACCACATCAACCATGAGGTGGACTCGGGCAAGTACTGCGGCATGGTCATGCTGGACCTCCAGAAGGCCTTCGACACAGTAGATCACCACATATTGTTAGATAAACTGAAAGCAATTGGGTTCGATATAACATCGGTGAGCTGGATGCAATCCTACTTAGAGGGGAGGGAACAGGTGGTTAGTGTGAACGGAACACTGTCCCCCCCCCTCCCAGTGACCTGCGGCGTTCCACAAGGAAGCATATTGGGACCTTTACTGTTCCTAATATATGTGAATGACATGTCATCAGCATGTGATTGCAATTTGTTCCTGTTCGCGGATGACTCGGCTCTGCTGGTCTCTGACAGGGACATACTGCAGGTGGAAAAAGCGCTAAGCACTGAACTGAGTAGAATCTGCATCTGGCTAGCTGACAATAAACTATCAATACACCTAGGTAAAACTGAAACCATCCTATACGGATCCCCATCTAAACTCAGAAAGGCTGTAAATTTCAAAATAAAAGTGGGTAACATTAATATCACAAGAAAAGAGGATATTACATACCTGGGCTCCATCTTAGAGGCAAATCTTTCCGGAGATAAAATGGCAGCAAAAGTAATCAAAAAAGTGAACCATAGAACTAGATTCTTGTACAGGATATCCTCACTTGTCAGTAAAAACACACTGAGGACCCTATCAGGAGCTCTCATTCAATGTCACTTCGACTATGCTGTAACATCATGGTACTACAGAACCACAAAGGCCCAAAAAACAAGACTCCAGACAGCCCAAAATAAACTGGTTAGGCTTCTGCTAGGCCTCAACCCTAGGACACATCTAACCGCTGCTCATTTTTTGAGCCTTGATTGGCTACGAGTAGTTGACAGAGTGCAGCAGCTTGCACTGGGCCTGGTCTTCAAGATACGCTACACCACAAAGACACCCAAGTACCTGTCAACATACTTCCAAAAAGTGAACAACGTCCACACATACAATACCAGAGGAAGCTCCACGAACCACGTTCAACCGCGTTGCACCACAAACAAGGGGTTAAACTCGTTTGCATACTATGCAGTAAAAATGTGGAACGCCCTTCCTATAATCTTAAAGGAGTGCAAAACACTGCCCACCTTCAAAACCACTCTCAAAAAACATTTACAGGAGGCTGCAATCCGTAACTGGACCCTCTAAATCAAAAATCAGATTAAAAGACCCGAACTACCCACTGTACATACTTTGTGTTTTGTCCCCCGCCCCCACCTGTGGTGTATGTCCCCACCTGTCCTACCCGCTGTACATACCTTATGTTTTGTTGTATTGTTCTTCCCATGATGGATGTATGTTTATCTTGTAGATAGTACTAGTTATTTGTCTGTATTATCTTGTAGATAGTACTAGTTTTTTTGTCTGTCTTACATGTAACGATGAATTGAGAATCAAGGACCCCAATTGAAATAAGCCAGTGGCTTTCTTGGGTTTTTATCCTGTTAGTTGACCTTGTATGTAATATGTACTTTCATGTACCTACTTCTGCAAATCTTCTAATAAAGTTTTCAATCAATCAATCAAAACTCTATGTACTTGCGAGCAAGGTTATTGATTGCACTTATTTTTTTAGAGAGATGATGATGTTTTCTCAGTGTGTGTCGAGTGTCTTTCGGTCTCTTGTCAAAAGCAAAGCCGTTTGTGAGGTGACGGTGTTTGTCTGGACATGTTTCCCACCAGGAACAGTCCGGAGCTTGTCAAGTCGAAGTGTCAGGTTTGATGTTCTGTCATTTGCAATCACTCTGTGTATGATGTTATTAGTCCATGTACTGTATGATGCGCTTTAACAGCAGGGACACTGCAGACCTGTCAGCCTCTTGTTCTATCACACTGAGCTCTCGGAATTTCATTTGAACTTGCAGACGGACATTGACGATGATGGGGGGGGGGGGGGGGGGCTGGTCAAGCAATGAAGACCACCTGTGTGACTGTATTAAAGAGCTCTGCTGGGCAATCACTTACTCTGCTATCAGATTGCAGTGGCTGAATAACAACACCTTTTTTCTTCCTCCTTTCCTTGCTTCCTCACTGCTTCCTTGTCGTTCCATCTGAAGGACAGATTTTCTCCGCTCTGTCAGTGTGGGTTGTCTTTTTATAGTGTCACAGGCCAGGGCTGTGCTGAGTGAGACTGTACCGGTCAGGTCACCTGTCCCTGGCCCAGCTGGCGGGGAGGGGGGGGGGGGCAGGAGGACATGCTGGTCTGTCAGTCAGGGCCGAGAGGAGGGGGGGGGGGGGGGGGGGTGGGGGGGGGGGAGTGGTGAAGGAAAGTTCTAGAAGCGGTGAAGGAGAGAATGGAAGCTGTAAACTGTGTCTCGAGCAAAACAGGAAATGTCTGAAGGGGAGCCTTCTGGCGACCGATGGAATGAGAGAACTGAATCAAGTTAAATGAAATTTAGCGCCGGACAGCTGTGGAATTTAGCACTCGTATGAACGGACTGATGGGGGGTCAGCGTCACGGACGACGGCCCGGTGGCTTCTCGGTGAGTACTGAAAGAAGGAAGTTGGAGAAGCCGAGGGCAAGTCGCACTCCTGAACTCCTGAATAATAATAATAATAAAAAATAATAATAATAATAATAGAACTGTTCCAAATGTGTTCTACATCCACCCCACAGGGGGTGAAAGAGTTTAAGGGAAGCTGAATGATAAATATGACCCAGAGGGAGAACCAATGAAAAGGCAGTTTGGAAACAAGAAGTCAGAGAGTGGATGTTTTGGTGATGGAGGGGGTGGGAGAAGAGGACGCTGAGAGGTGAAAGGGTATAACAAGGGCAGGTGAGAGGAGGAGGAGGAGGAGGAGGAGGAGTGAGAGAATGAGAGAGAGAGAGGGATTGCCAATGGTAGAGGTGAAAGAATACGATTTTGGAATATAACGAATATTAGGACTGACGGAAAGGAAGATGAGAGGTGACGCAACGTTTGGAGCGGACAAGAGGGGGCGGAGTGGTAACGTAAAGTTGAATTATGTGCGGAGGTTAAGGAATGAGGAGGGATCAGTCTACATGGGAGAGCTTATAGTTATAGGCATGGAGAGGACTTGTCGATTTGCACTCAATATACACTATAACCAAACCATACCATAGCACTATTCCACTTCATTTAATTGGAATCGGATGATACATGAATACCAGTCAGTTATAGGAGAAACATTTCGAATCGAATTACGGTAAGCTGTAGCCTCTCAGCAGTTGTTGCGTGTCATTTATTAATTTGAAGGACACTAGCAAAGCTACGTCTTTAAAGAAACCAATTAATGTATCACTCTGCTGCTTTTCCGTTCATCCCATCCCTTGTCGTCAACCCTGTCCTCACACTGCCATCACCTCTTCGTTTACCTCAGAGAAAACAACATTAACAGTAAAGGCACACAGAACCGTCAACGTTCACCTACAGTACAAGCATTTGTCTGCACTGTGTGTGGGCACAAAGTGAGAAACAGAAAAAAAAAAGCCCACATGGAAATAGTCTAATTAGGCCTACTCTGATAAGGGTTCAATACATATTGAGCATGCAAAGGTCCTCCGATTACAGCCAGGGTCTTTCCGATAGAAGCCGGAGAATACTGAGTAGGATTTATATAGGCAGCACATCTGATATAGCTAATCAAATGCAATTAATCTCCATTGTAAGGGTATGGCGTGGTTGTAAAGTGCAGCAGGGCCCTGGCATCATTACACACTCGGATGCCCAGTGCCTTTTAAGAGGTGCGCAGTGCTCTATTTGTGCATCGGACCGTGCGGTGTACAATCAGGGCCAGGGACGTTACCCTTGCTGTGTGTCGTGACACCGTAGCCCTCATCGAGGTTAGAACCTGTGGCGAAGCAATCTGTGTAGAGATAATCTACGCGCGTGTTCTAATCCGACAGTCAGGCTTTGTCAAAGATATGGAAAGGAATCTCATTTTGATGATTTAAATTTGTTTTTGTTTTTGTGTGTGTCTTGGGGGACTGTTTGTGACTTTGGCATAATTGCGTCTACCCACTGAGAAGGTGATGTTATGTTTCTGTTTTTTGGATTTTGGATTGCCTAGTCTGTTAGTACGCAAAGGTCCGTGATAGTGATGTGACGCGCGAAGACCTTGAGAAAGGCGTTTTGAGGCATCTTGGGTTGCACTGCCATTAGAATTTCAATATTTTACGAGGCATTTTGCTTTAACTGTGTATGACCATGCATGCATGTAATTGCAATGTTTCTGCAACGAGTGAGGTAAATTATCATCCCTTCAGCTTATTCATTGTAGTGTAGTTAGTTCATATTACTATGTATTATGTGAGAGAATTTTGTAAGGTAGATCTCTGAAGCGTGCTTTAATATGATCACAATGAAGATTCATGCTAATGTCTCGTCCCTGAATATCGCCGCTGACAAATATATTCTAGTGTGATGTAATTCTATTGTGTTTTCGAGATATGTCAAGCATTCAAATGACACAAACAATTTGTCGTTTTCACTCCAATGGATTTCCCAATGCAATTAGACAGCCCGTTGCAGTCAGCTTGGTAAAAGCAGGAGAGAAATCACCATGCTACATTTATTGTTATTAGATTCTTGCATGGATGAGAGGAACAATCCTTCCCCTTTTGTAATGTCATGTAAATTAATCTGCTCATCCATAAAATCAGATCAAGGATTATGAGAAACGCTGAATCAAATGTTTTTTATGATCCATTAACCCCAGCACATATTTATTGCAAATTGTGTTTGTACAGTATGATCAGCACAATAATAACAACCGCAAACAAAATCCCTGGGGAAGGAGATGCCTGGCTTGGAGGCTGGGTTCCCAGGACTGACACAAGGTTATTTTCAATCAAGACAGGTGGATGTCTGAGTACAATTCCCCAGTAAAAAAAAAAAAAGACAATTGTCCCTGCTCTATGAAACTACCCAAGCTGGAAGCTATAGCACAACGCTGCAGAGTTAGCATGAATCTACCGTGCATTAGTGTTGGAGTGCTGTCGGGTTTGGGCAGCTCAGTTGATTTGTGCACGAAACTATCAACACCCAGGATGAGTATGTATGTATGAGCATGCAATCTCTCTGTGTGAACCTCTTGACACATTATATCCTGTGTCTCTATTCCCTTTTGAACAGGCACCACCATTACCATTAAAAGGGATTAAAAAAAGAAAAACATTCAAAAGTAGACGCTGCATTACCATACCTCCATCCTGCAGGGAAAGAACAATAGGAGATCTATGACCGGGTCTATGACTGGGTGGACACAGGGGTGACGGGACCGACATGCTTTGAGGGGACAAAAGGTGGAAGGGGGGCTTGAGGGAGACAGAGGGGTTGGGTGGGTTGACTAAACCAGAGGGGGACTGGAGGGAGATGGAGGGATCAGCAGGGGAACCTCGCTGCTGCAGAAGAGGAGAGAGAGGGACGGTGGGAACACGGCAGGGTCAAGGAGGGTCAGGAGGCACAGAGCCCAGGGAAATGGAGAGGTGAGAGGAGCTGGAGGCATGGGGTGAAAGGTCATTTGAGAAATTGGAATCAGAGGGGTCGCCCTCTGTGTGATGTGCGATAGAAATCTTTTTAAGGTCTGTGTTTTTTCTGGAGCAGATGAGAAAAAGTGGACGTGCTGGCCTTTTTGTTATAGAACAGTCCTGATAAGGATGTTATGACCACAGCCTACTGCTCGGTTTGCATTTCGGTGAGTTTTACAACACAGGGGAACAGATTGGAGACACTTTGTACTTCGCCCCCTTGATCTTTTCCAGCTTTGTGGATGTGCTGTGATCAGGTAGGAGTGAGAAATGTGTGGGACTCATTACCATACTCATTACCATGCTATTTGTGAGTTTGAGATGACTCCATTTGCTGTTCAATTGAACAAAACAATAGTTCCACACCATATGTTTGTGGTTCTTTCTTTATTTCAGAGTACACTTTTTTCAGTTTCATTTCCCATGTATCACATCAAGAGGGCAATGAAATGTTGATACATCACGTCAGATTTCAATCTACATTCCCTTTCTCTGACCAAAAATAACCACGACATGACTATGTATACCCAAGATGACGCCAGGCAAGTTGTTTTCTATTATTTGTGTTCCATTTAATTTATTATTTATGTCACAAAATAGAATTTCCATCTTTTCCCAGAACGCAAATATTTGGCAGGAAAAAAAGGGCACAGTAGTTTGCCTGAAGTACCCCCCACTTCAAAGGTGCTTCCTGTATGTAGACAACATCTCGCTGATTTCCCAGGGTGGAGCAGCTGAACACGCTGGCCTGTGTGAAATGACAAACGAAAAGGCTTTTTCCTCTCCCCTCGGATTCCCCTCACAAACACGGCTCTGATGAAACTAATTTTGCCCTGGGCTCTCCTCACCTGCTCGTAACCACAACAATAAATTATCAAATATCGTCGTAGTAATTCCCAGTCCGCTAAAACCTGCGGAAAATATACAACCGTGGGACATATCCGTTTCCCTCAAGGACCATGGGAAATATCATTGAGGCCTGTTATTTTTCCTGACTGCAACAATTACAAATGTCATGGAAGAAAAATCACAAGCTGCGCAAAGGGCCCTTAGCACTTTTTTGGGGGTGACATTGCCAAACGCAGAGGGGTTGTATATTTATTTCCTGTTTTTCTCTGCATAACATTATTCATGAATATTAATGTCGCCTCGTGGTGTGAACTGTTTGCAATACTCAGTGGACTGGAGTGGGCCATGAGACAAAGCAGAGGAACATCATACCCGCTAATGTGAGATGGGAGTTGCGGGCTTCCAATGGAATGGGTCGGAACAGCAAAGACAGACGAATCGCTGATATAACCACTCACCGACTCATTTGCAAAAAAAACTGTGTGAGGGAACGCAGTTGACTCCAGGTCAGGTATCATTAAGGCCAATCAAAAGTTGCTGCAACTCTTCCATCACTTCAAAACATATTAATTTGAGACTTAGCCCCTGAGCCATGTAAAAAATCGACTAACTCCACCAGAAATGAAAAGACACAAGGGGGGAGGGAGGGAGGGAAAGTGTGGCTCTGACCTATGGTGGGTCTCTTTTACCCTGATACTAGAACTGCTTTTTGGAACAGACCGGGCCAAACTTTGGGTCAGCAGGGATTAATTAGCTTTTCTGAAACCCGGCCCAGCAGATGTCAAGGTAATCTTGGGATGTGGGCCACAGAGGTCAACGCAATATCTTAGAGCGGGGAGAGGATGAGAGCTGAGCCCCCCCCAGTGCCCACAAGCTCAGCCATCAGAACCATCAGTCACAAACAAGTACACATCACTCAATGCAAAACTCCAGACCCTCTCCGTCTCCGTCTCACACTGGCCTCATTACCGACTCACAGCTCCATAATTGGGTCACTCTGCAGTCACTGCTGCAGATCCGTATACTGCGAAACAAGCGTTCTGAAAGACGTCGTTTGCCCGCTTCTACTCCGTGTGTCACACCACCGACGCACGCGTGAGACTCCAAAAACGCCTTTGATGTTGACATTCAGTAACGCTACAAATACGAGCATTTGCATTTCATTTTGTTCTGAGTTACTTGTTGCATATCTTTCGAATATTATGTGTCAGTATCGATTTGGTCTGAAACAGCTAGTTTTAGATTGGGAAAGTATGCATATGGACATACTATAATGTGTCCTACACATTGTTACAATGTGGATATATTCTAAACTCTAAAATGCACATCCTCCTCCATAAACCACTTTTAGGGTAGGCAACAGATTCAGCAATACAGGTGTAGAGGGGAACTATCTGACATGATATGAACAGGATGCTGGAATACTCTGGAGCTGTTTCACATGTACTGTACCGTACAGTACTATAGGTCGATCGGGCTGAAAATAGTTCCATTCTCCCTGTTCCCCGTCGACCCCGCTGTTCTGTGACAGCGACCCAGTCTGCAGTGGCACAGTGCTGCTAATGACTCAGAAAATGCAGCCAGACACAACCACTCCACAGGAGGCAGCAGAAATGGCCACCATTAACGTTCTCTGTGCACAGTCTAATAAGCAGGTCCAGCACTTAGAATGCAGGCCTCATCAAGTCCAGCAATTAATATGTTTAGTGTAACCTTGATGGGAGAGCATTTATTTCAAAATGAGCCCTGTTTTTTTAGGTTTTGTTTTGTTTTGATTTCAAACTTGGAAACCCAAGAAAACAACAATTAATGATTGGCGAGACTTGTGAACAGTGTGTTTCGGCAAATACTGCTACTACTTTACTTTTTTCCTTAATTTTAATGAAATTCTGTCTACATTCTCCTGACATTGATTTCCTTACAGAAAGAGAGAGGACACAGACCACGTTTCTCTCTATTAATATTTCGTTTGCTGGCAGTGGGAGTTGTGATTCATACTTTTAATGGGATGCTATTTCGGAGCCGCCGGGGTGGTTGTGAAATGCCACTTCCACATCTCCTCAGAGACGCGGAGCGAGCGCCCAACACCCAGACAGTTCCTGGTAGAGGGAACCTGTCAGGCTAAAAGAGCTCCAGCTCTCATTGTAATAACACGACCGATAAAAATTGGAGGCACTGATTTCTCCGCCTGCACAGCCCACAGAGTTGCCTAAAATGACTACAGGATCCCGTCGTTTGCTCCTGTTAAATGCACGGAGAGAAATAATCGCAAAGATCATGGATCAAGGAGGCCTTCAGTGCTAGCTATTCACGTTCTGATATGTGTCAGAGGTCTTCTAGTGTTCGTCTACCTAAGCCAAGGCCATATAAAGCACCTTGAGAGAGGATGAACATAGACCTTGAGGAAGGAAAGATATTGTGTGAATATTATTATATTATTGTGTCATATTCTTCCTTGATATACTGCTATGGTCTTGTCAATCAACATGTTATATGCACTCTCTCTCTCTCCCTCCCTCCCTCCCTCCTCTCGCTCTGTCTCTCCATCCTATCTTTCTTTGCCTCCCTCTGTCTGTGTGTGTGCGTGCGTGCATGAAGAAATACAGAGAGGAAGAGAAAGTGAGAGAGAGAGAGAGAGAGAGAGAGAGACAGACAGAGAGGATGAGCAATACATGGTACGACGTGAGGCCTAAAGGAAGATAACGTATTGAGATGACGATGCTTGTATAATTTTGTGCCCACAACATTTGAGTCCTTGTACTTTGCACAATAGTTAGTGAATTGCCAGTACAGCATCTGTTCTGCATCACTGTTACCGGTGAACAATTCAACTGTATTGTTCTTTCATATCTTTTAGAACCAGCAAAGGGAACCATTGTTGTTTACTTTTGTTTCCCAGTGAGGGGCATCTTTCTTCTTCCGGTGGCTTTTGTTTTCTCCGTCATTGACTGTAGGAGATGAAAAGTGATTCATTCATTTTTTGTTTGCTACTTCAAAAGGAAAAGCGTTTCCTTCCCAGGGTGATTTATACATACAGCAACAGCGTGCCAAAGGAAGCAAGCCCCAAATCGTTCGTTATCCAAGAAAGTGTCATTGTCAGTATGTTGCTTTTTTTTTGATCCAGTGCTTCGTACCCCGAGGCTTGTCATGTAATATGCAGAAAGAATGTTCTAGTTCTCTGTTTTCGTTTCATGCTTTTAAACTCTTTAACAAGCTTCCCTTTTTCAGTTCCGCATCCGTGACCAGATCCATTCATCTGCTTGTCTGTTCCCTGTACAACCTCTGATGTCAGTGACATGTTTTAATGGTACGAGGCCAACCCATTTGGGGCTATTATCACACAAGAACCCTTGTTTTATCAGTTACGAGCAATAACAATAAACCTGCATGAAATTAACTAATTCAGGGGACATATTGTACTACTGCTAGTTTCTAAACGTATTACACAATGCACTAAGCTCTATGCAGCTGCTCAAATCAAACATAGTGAGCCAAACTGCTCCACCATTCAGCTCAGAAGCATTTAGCTGATTTTCTATCCCACCTAATCTCATGGGCAGCCTCTAATGGGTCTTTGTTAGCCTATCGAAAACCTGCAATTATTGACAAAAGAGCATCAGAGTGTATTTGGTTGTACACGCTGTTTCATCATGATCATGGACGGTAAATATTTATCCAGCACGCCGCCTTACCTCACTTAAGGCTTGATTAAGGAGTCCTGTTTAAAGAACGAGAGTCATAAATATTTCAGGTGGGAGAGAGATGGGCGCTCGGCCTCTGTGTTATGACAGGGATCCCTATACATCACGAGTTCCAGTGAGTACCTCTTAAGAATATGGCAATCCGGACATGATGGATAGCTTTCACATTAGCCCTTGTCTAAAGCCCTCTTGGCATCGGACTCCGAGGCATTCAATCACACTTTGCGATGTGTGGCGCAAATATGGACGTAAATACCCATGCAATCTGTCATGGTTGGCCATAGCACATTGGGGAGCAATTAACTTTAATCAGGCTTCGCTTGGGTCAATAATTCCAAGAGCAATCACAATACATGAGGCATTTTGACATTAAAGATAGACTTTATACTCAGCTTTTCCTCGCTGACAACTTCATATTTGTTACGGGGGGGCCATTACAGTCAAAGGTAAACATAATGTGATTTTGTTCACTCAGAATACCTGCCTGCCTGTTTTTTTTTTTTTTTTTTACCCTTTGGAAATACAATAAGTCACGATTAAGTACGATCATGTGCAACTACGGAGAGCGGCGCTGTACTGTATTGTTGTGTTTCACTTGAATACTCTGAAGGTCCATTCCAGCAGGATGGGCTCTTGGGCAGCTTATAGGGATTTGAGCTTTGAGTCTTGTGGCTCTGCCTTTTTTCTTTAGTTCTTTGATTTCTATATGGGATAGGGGGAAAGGATCAGCAGGGCTGGTATTACTTCTAAACTACGTGTTAGAATGCACTGTGGACCACTGTCTCGTACACTGTTTGACCTATCGGTTGGTTTATTTATGACTTTGACCCTTTGGCAGCTGAAATCCAAAGGTGATGTCTCCCGTAATGACTCCAAATTAACTTGTCCTTCAACAAGACAATTATATTAAGCTTTGACCTTAATGGCTTTGGACATGGTCCCTGTGCACCTTCGCTTAAGACACCAGCCACATTTGTGGGCAGTCACCTTGAAAAGACACCATTATTAGACACAGGGAAAAACCCTCGTAATGAATCGCCACTCTAAACTTCCACATTCAAAATAACATTGCTTTTTTGGTCAGGGCAAGACTTCATTATTCAGAGAAGCGTCGTTGGAGAAGAGCCAACAGTTTGCCCTACTGTGAATGGGTACCTGAAGGGTGGGTTCAATCCTGTGTAAATGTAGCTTTCATTAACCGATGCCCCAATGTGAGTCTTATGCCCAAACAGAAATCTGAGAAAATCAATGCCCGTTGTGAGGCCTGCGCCACCCCACTCTCCTTGGTCAGAATCTGAAGTATTTCCCTTCAACAACACTTAAATATTACATCGATTTTTTTGTCTTTTCACTTGTATCCGAAGCGCAAGAGGAACATACGGTGCATAGCTTTGATACAGATAATACAAGAGGGTTGAGCGAACTGGTAAAAAGGGTTTAGACAAGGAACTATTGCCCGAGATCCCTGGTAAGACAGACTCAAGTTGATGTGTTAATGGCCCAGAGACAGAGACACACACACACACACACACACACACACACACACACACACACACAGCTTGAGTATTGTAATGGTGACAGTGGTTTATCTATGAGAGAAACAGAATAATGATACATTAGTATGATTGCATATTAGACCAAATGAACACTGTAATTATCAATAACTTGCAGGAATGAATATGGATGCTATGGCTGAGATGATATCAAGGCATAACACACAGAACAGAACTTCAAAAAACCCTGCAACCCTGCACCGCTATGCTAGCAGTAGGTTACATGAACATGACATAGTTATAGTTTAGTTTTGATTACCAATATATCTGAACATCAAGTACTTCAAGAAGTCCACCCCTAAAAAATACACAATTATGCATTCAAACAATTATAAAACACTCTAACTGAACAGTTGTCACACACTTTAAATGGTTTTGTTGATCTCAACAGCAACTAGCCTAGATACATTTAGATTGTCCAGACGCACAACTGACCATTGATCAACTGTCACTATTAAAACAAATCCAAAACAAAAAAGCAGCTCTAGGGTCTAATTATAATTCAAAAGGACAGACATGTCCAGTAAGCAGAGAATCCAGAAGGAAATACCTACAGTATTATTGTTTCACTCTGACACTCTGGCCCAAGCCTGGAGGATTCTACTTCCTGGTTCCTGCCACTACCTTCCGTGATTGGTCAGGAGAGAACACGGACAGGTCAGAGGTACCGATAAGAGTCATGGGGACTGTTCTGACACGAATGGACTGGTTGCAGAGAAACTCTCTCTCCTTCAATGAGGACCACTGTGTGGAAATAGCCCTTGCCTGTCCAGTTGGCCAGGATCATGGATGGACCAGGCCCGATAACTAAGAGGGAGAGGGGTTTTTTTTGCATTATAGTCTGTCAACACAGTATACACATGTATACACATACAGTACATGTCTGGCTGTTTGTGTGAGACTGATGTCAAACGTCACGATGTACATGCTATTCCACTGTTACGGGCCATGTCTGGGAGCAGGCAGCTGACATTCTACAGTAGCGTCGCACAGGACACTGGATACCCTCATCAATATTCAGACCGCGTCGTAAAATGTCATAAACAGATGGCTTTTCTGCTCTCTTTACATAAACGCAAAAAGAAGTCGCTACCCCCCCCCCCCACACATCCCCCACCTCCCCTTCCCCCCCCCCCCGCCCCTCGCCTACAAAACACAGCAGAGGATGAAATAATGGGATGCCACAGCATAATGACTACATTTCTGATGAATTCAGTCTTTTTTAATGGATTTATAATTAATGCGTGTACGGTGGTTCTGATGTCATTCCCCCCCCCCCTCCTGTGAAAGATAATGCTCCATAACCACCAAATCATCTCAGTCTGGTAGAGATCAGTGGAGGTGAAAGGGTTGATGATAACAGCTCTATTCAGATTCCCGGTGCTGCGGTTTAATGCCACCATACATCCATCCGGCTGTATGACTCAAATATTCTCACACGGCCATTTGTCTTATGTGTCAGGGCACTTGACATTAAAGACGGCCAGGCTTGCATCTCAAAGGGGGGGCTGAGGCTGACTAGGCTCTGGCAGCAGACTAAAGACTCTGCTGATAGATCAGGATTTAAAGTTGCACTCCTAGATGACTTTGTGAAAACTTGAGTCAGTCAGAGCCCTGATGGGGAGAAGCATGGGAAGAGAAGAGAGTGATTGATTAAATTACATTTAGTTCACTTTAGATCACTGTTGGTGTTTAATGAACAATTTTCTTCTGCCTTTATATGAAAAGAGCGTGTGTTCTTTTTCAAGAAAAGAATGACATGGTTAAGTGATGGCTCATGTCTGTGGTTTTTCTCTGCCGTATGCTACTGGTGAAACCAATTGGGGAAATAAACCTTCAGCAGTGTTATATCTGATATAAGTCTTGACAATGATTTATGTCTCCCAGATACCCGTTTTGTCACAATTCTGTCACATTCACTCAAATTGATCAAGGTACAATTTCATCAAATGCACCCCAAAGGCTCCTTTGATCTATTTTTGACATTTTTCCTCACATACCTGACAAGCAATATATGCTAATTACGGTGGTCTTATATGCATCCTCTTTGGTCCAATTTGGTTCCAACTCTTTACTCTGATTGCGGGTCTAATTTCGTTGGTGAAAATACCCTTATTATTTCCTGATAAGGGCATGCCTATTGAGATGTCACAATGTTGCTCCCGCTGAGCAATCACCCTATCCCTTCAATTTAGATTCAAAATATCAATTCCACTGCTCTCAAGAGAGATGGATAAACGCAGCATGCATGCACGCACACCCACTCACACACATACACCCCCCCCCCCCACACACACACACACACACGCACACACACACACACACACACTCACACACATACACACACCCCACCCACACACACACACACACACACACACACACTCACACACATACACACACCCCACCCACACACACACACACACACACACACACACACACACACACAAACACCCCAACACTCACAAGGACGCCTCCTCATTGTCATCTGAAATCAGACTTGTATGACGCATGACTGCACATTGTATCCAGGGGCAAATTGAAATACTAACGTCTCCCCCCCCCCCAACCCCCCCCCTGTCTGCCCCTCACCCCGACGGAGTGCATGACCAGACAGGGTTGCGAGCAGCATGAGGCGCGAATCCAGGGCAACCGTACGAGGCGGTGGCTCGATTTAGTGTGTCTAAAGAAGATGGGGCTGGTCTTGGCGAGAAAAGAGGTCAGCAAGAGGTCTAGTAACCACTTGCAGGTGGTTGCGGCAGTGAAGTGAGGGGATAATTGTGTCTTCATAGACCGCACACCCCTCAGGAGATAATTGTTCTATGATTCATATCAGGTATGGGCTGCTACTGCACTCTATCCATGTGAGGTCTGCTTTCTGAGATGGTGAAATATGGATCATACAGAAACGGAGCATGGAGCTGTTGGTGGCCAGCTGCACTGTGACATTTTGTATTAATTGAAATTGATTCTCCAATCTAGGACACACGGGTCATTAATTTCTAATCTCTGCTCAATCTATAATATATCGTATTCATTAATGCAGCTTTTTGTAACTTTTTTTTTTATGAATAAAAATGACGACGTGGATGGCGTTCTTTAATTAAAGTCAAGGCCCCCGTACCCTTTTGTTATTTTACGGAATTTCATGCATCCACAGCAAAATAATTGACTAATCTTGAACTGACTGATGTTTTGTATCGCATTTGCAATGTTTTTACATTGGCACTTTGATTAACATTGTTTTTTTAACTCGCTTTTAATTGTTGAGAAAAAGCGTTCATTGCTGAGAAAGAGTTTTAATGTTAGAGTAAACTAATGATGCCAGTTCTACTTTAACAGTTCTGCTTTTTTGCATCGATGCCAATGGGATATGCAAAATATACATTTGAGATGTGCGAGTGTTTCTGAAGTTATAGTAAATTAAATAATGATGAGGGTATTTCAGATGCAAATCATTTGGTGATTTCCGAAACCCACTCGAATAAACCTGTGTTCACTCAAATCCTGTTTATTTGGGTTCCTGCAGGACATCCATCATTTTCTCCTTGAAACAGGAAATGAACATAGCCATCTTCAACCACTACGCTCCCTCACAATGCACCCTCTGATTGGCAGTTGATTATGTTTGCATATTTGCCCATAATTGTTCGTGTTGTTAAGTGCGCCGCTTTCCCCCTGATTGCTGTGAGGTTTGGGATGACAGGAAGCGGTATTCTGCTAGCATCAGACACACTCATTGGATCACATTCAAGGTCCCTTAAGACCACTCCAGACTTCTCTCGAGTGGATTTGAAGTGTCTTGTATCCTTTGAGTAGCTAAATTCCTGAATAAACAAAGTAAAGCACAGTGCATTCCAAGAAGCCTTCAAACACTCAAATATCTCATTTTTGTCTTGCTAGTGAAGGAATCTAAAGAGCATGTGGGTTAGGGTCAGGATTTGATATGGTTACAGTATTTCGACCAATAATGATATTATGCTCTCAATAATCTCAAAGGATGGTATTTAGTGAAACCACACTAAATAATCATCAACGCATCAATCAATAAATAATCAACAGTGTATAAATAAATATATAAATAAACAATACATAAAGAAATACATATTATGAAACAAGAAAAGCAATCTAAACCATTGTAAGCATAAACAATTAATTTCAGATGATATTGGCATCCCCGCAGTCCCCCTGATAGTCTCATTTGAGCCATGGAATCATCATTGATTTTGATTCCATTACTGGTCTGAAATGGCGAGCAGGACGTAAGATAACAAAAACATCTCATAACACTGAAGCATGTTAATAATAGGCTCTTTGCACTGAGGCTATCCCTGTCCAGTAGTTTCAGGTCAAGATTATTCTCTCTGGAATGCAGAGCATTAAGGCCAATGCACACGGCGTGCGATTTTGTCGCACCGCAAATTCGATTCCATTGTTTTGAATGAGACAATGCACACGGCGTGCGATGCGATATTGTCGCTCGACAACATTCGATTCTCAATTCACACCAACAAAGTCGGACCAGGCAGGCTGAGAATCGAATGTTGTCGTGCAAAAAAATTGCACGTCGTGTGCATTGGCCTTTACACTCAATAGTCTCAGTTCAGCTATAACGCAAAAATGCTATTTGCGGTCTTCTGTGGCTCAGTTGGTAAAGCATTGTGCTAACAATGCCGAGGTTGTGAGTTTGATTCCCACTGGGACCATATATACTGAAACATGTATGCACTCACTGCAATGTAAGTCACTTTAGATAAAAGCGTCAGCTAAGTGGCATATACCGGTACTAAATAGTCTCAATTCAGATGAAGCTATAATAATAACGTAATAATAATAATAACATTTTATTTGCATAGCGCTTTTCCTGCAAATGTTGCAGCTCAAAGTGCTCCAATCATAATATAATCATTATTTTATTATTTAGTCATTTAAAGGCAATATTAAAAAGATGGGTTGACATTTGATGAGGTTGCATCCCTAATGTAAACTGGCAGTGCATTCCACAATTTGGGTATGTGGTACACAGAGAAAACCAGCGTCAGAAGACCTGAGAGCTCTATTGGGCTGATATGCTAAATGATATGATAGAGACCATAAAAAGAAAAGCACAACCTATATTTCATTCGCCAGTAAACAAATCATGTATATGACTAGTGAGTTGGGGAGTCATGTGAGGAGTATTAGCCTAGTATATAGCCAAATGTAGCCTGAACAAGAATATCCAATGTATATGTATTATTTATATGCATAACGTATGGCTATAGCTTCATCTTCTCAAAATGGTTTCCCCTTTCTCTGCTTAAACAAATCCATAGCCATAACATAGACTATCAACAAGGTGCATTGAAACATGTGTGCCTATAGCCTAACAAAACGGTGCTATTCATGCAGCCTAACCAAGGACTGTCTGACTTGTTTGCTATTCAATTGTAGGCCAAATGAATCGGTTATTTAACAACTAGACAGCATAAGCAGCACCGGCAATATCTTACATTTCCCCAAAATAGTCAATTCACCTCTGGTTGGCTGAGCAGAACCAACATAAAAATCCACTAGGTTTTGGACTTTTGCATCCATTTCAGGCCATATTTGTGATGCTAGCCTAGGCTGCAGGACATTTATTATCTTGAACTGCACAAAATTCATGTGCTTGTTGGAGCCAGGCCAGCAGACCAATATGTGCTCCCTCCTATTTGAGTTTGACAAGCTAGTGTGCATCTAACCATGCATGTCCAGCAACTGTGAAGACACATTGACCCGCTCTTAATGGGGGTACACAGCCCACTCACCCGGTTGCGGGAGGCTAAAGACTAATTCTAGCTATAGAGATGAATAAATAAGATGATGATATATCATCTTTCACCATTGATAGACAAATCACGAAAAATGAAAAGAGACAACCGAGAGTCGCTTATAGGACCTAGAATGAGCATAGGTGATCAAACTGGGCCATGGGGGAAGATCCGGCGTTTAGCCTGTAAAGACAGAAAACACATAAACAGTAGGCCCAGTAGACACTACTGTATGTAGACTCAGAATCTAATGTGGTCTGTTGATGTAGCATCAGCAAAATGCCTCATATTGGCAGCGGGACAATGTATATTTCGTGAATTTGACTCCAATGATCCATACATCAAATGTATATAGGGTAGATATCAGAAATGTATATATTTAATAAAAAGAACAATAATTAAGGGCAGCTAGTACTAAGGGAATTACAAGAGATAGAACGCACCTATGCACTCCGCAAGCCTCTGCTGCAATTACCTACTCAGGAGGCTGGCAATGGTGTTTATTAGCATTAGAACAGCCGTGCCTTTTTTACCTACAATAAGAGCCGCCTCGAGGGTCAAATGACCATCGTCTTTACAATGGAATGCTGCGATTTACACACAATGACCACTAGTTGGCCGGCTTGTAAAATAGCCAGCCTCCTACACCAAAAAACTGCAAAAGCTTATCCTGATGTGATTTTGAAAATGTAAGGATACTGGGTGGTAGAACGCACATATCTAGGAAAAGTCATGAAAGGAGGGTCCTGAAATTTGATCGAGTGCAACGATATCACTTTTTTTTACTCACAGGGTCAAATGATCCCAGTCATCCCACCCATGGAGGTTCTAGTGTTAGGATACAGGCAAAGGTACTAAAACACAAAGGGCAAATCCGTAGTCAGGGTTTGGTAACAAAGAGGTCAAAACTAACAAAGCTATCAAAGACACGGACGGGACCATGTGGGAAAAGGTTGTGAACGATAATATCGATAATAACGATAATCCCATCAAACCCCTTGCCCCAACCTCTATACCCACTGCCACCGAGGTTGCTAGCCTACAAAACACCACTATTCTGTCATGAACTGACCTGGTAATGAAGCATTGTTCTTTTTTATTTGATAACTTGTGTGATCGATTGATAATGTGAAACTTGTGAACAAATCGCGAGCGTCCATGCTTTTCTAGGACACTACTGATGACGTACCAGGGTATTGAAGGGTTGTCCAATTTCATAGGGGAGGATTTCAACCACTACCCCTTGTAACTCTGTTCCGAGGGGCAAGTCGAAAAGCGAGGGGCACTCGGAAAAGAGGGGTAGGGGTAAAAATAAGAAAAGGGATTGGGCCCATAGGGTGATCGGGAACTAATGAGGAACAGGTGAGGGTGATTAGTAGGCTGGGGATGTGGAGAGGGCATGGCATGACATCCGTGTTCCCGTGTGTTTTTCGTATTGATAACCCAGTGTGCGTATGCTCGATCGCCCTGCACATGGCTGCTCACACGTTCTTCTCGCGATTTTCTAGACGAGAGCGAATACTCTCGTCTAGAAGGCACAACAGCGGCTCTACTTCCTGAGAGTCCTCAGGAAATACCACCTCAGACAGGAGCTGCTTGTGACCTTCTACCGCTGCACAGTGGAGAGCATCCTCACCTACTGCATCTGCGTGTGGTTCTCCAGCTGCACAGCCGCAGAGAGGAAAGCGCTACAGAGAGTCGTGAGATCGGCCCAGAAGATCATCGGCGCCCCCCTCCCCTCTCTGGAAGAGCTGTACAACACACGCTGCCTCAGGAAGGCCTCCAAGATCTCCAGAGACCCATCCCACCCTGGGAACGAACACTTTGTTCGGCTGCCCTCAGGCAGGCGGTTCAGGACCATGTCCGTAAGGACAAATAGACTGAAGCTCAGCTTCTACCCTAGGGCCATTCAGACCCTGAACACAGCAAAGACCTATAGTCCAGTCAATCTGTGGTTTAACCCAGGGGAAATTGCAATAGTAATCATTCAAGTTTTTTTGTGATCCCTAGGGACAACCAAATAACATATTAAAAGTCTTAGTCTTAATATTTATTGGATCAAGGTAAATTCAGGGGTCGAAAATGTGGGTTTTTGTGCCAGGCGCAACACAGCCAGTTAATAGGATAAAAAAATTAACTAATAGATATCACCATGAAACTTGCCCAGTTAATCACTTACATTAAGACTACTATTTTTTGTATTACAAGTTTTCTGAAATATTATGTTTAAATATGCAAATTAGGCATTATCTAATGAAATATGTGCTAATTTGCATAACATTCAAGATCAGAAATCTGAACATTGGATAAAGCCAGGTTAAAAATTCTTGTTTCATCTTGTTGTCATATTAGAGTCAAGGTCCTCTATAACAGGGAATTTGGATAACTCTTTTTATCACTCCATAAATCTGAAAATGCTGTCAACAGCCATAAAAAGTAAGCTTTGCCATGTTTTTAGGAGTAAATGTTACATAAATCAGGCTATGAATGATATATTAACAAACCCCTCTATAGCAGAACTCGGAATGTAGATAGGAATACAACTGGAAAGTTTGGTGTATGTAAGTGCTACTGAAGTGGAGATTTCTGGCTCAGAGTATGAGAAAAAACAATTTTTGAGAAAACGGCCTTTACCCACAATTATATTTTTATTTTATTGTATTCAAACAAAGTCAATCAAATTAGTTTATAACACATTTATTATCATTGACATTTCGGAACATAGAGAAATGTTAATGTTTTTCTATGAAAACCATGTTGCATATCATATACAGATTAAACACTTCAATGAGAAATAAACCACATAAACCTATAAACCTATTAAAACTTTATAAATACAATATTTTAAAAATTAGACAAAGCTTGAAATATGCCTTTACTGTAGGCCTACATGTAACCTTCACTCCATGTCCTCATCCCAATGTTGTGCCGACATATTCGCGCACACACCTCTGCATTCTGAACAGGCTACAGAGCAATCAAGTCCTTGACGACGGCATTTGCAGCGCATAGTGCCACAACCTGACTTGCAATTACAGCGCACAAGCTCCAACAAGTATTGAGGAGCAGGGTCCTGGTCAGAATGGATGGGAATGAGGCATGAGTCTTGGATCCTCCAGCCCCATTCCTCTGGTGGTAGCGAGTTTCCCATCCATTCCTGAACCTGATGGTACACTCTGAAGCTGTGAAGCATGGCAGACGACGATGTTGGCGGCAAGTTGCGAGGGTGGATAGCCGTTTTGCTGTCAGTCACTTTAGTATAAAAACTTTTCAGCCTGAGGTCATTGAGAGAATCCATTTCTGCTCCTTTGTAGATTAGTATCATTGCCCTTTCCCCTGCAGCAGCAATGTCATCCTTGGTAGCAGATTGTTTCTGAAAAATGCTGGCCTGTACTCTGAATGAGTCGCTTTCTCTAACCAGACCCAGAGATACCCCTTTCCCAACCCCAAAGAGTCTGGATGTTGTATCACAGCCAAGCATGGCATGCGCGAATAAGATGTTGTTGCTAACGTCTTCACCCAACACATCTCTTGCTTGCCCAATGTTCAAAAACCTGTAACTTGATGAAGACGACTTCTTGGGCTCAGACATGAAGTACAGTTCTCCTTGCTGATAATGGTGTAACAGAAGAATGAGGAGGTCGGTGTCGTCTCCAACAAGGACAGTTCGATGTTTCAATGCTGCTGTCACTGCAGTTTGAACTATGAGCACATCGGCGTCTCCCTGAGCATTGTGAATGTCAAACCCTGCAAGTGTTAGTCCCTCCCCCAACAGGTTTATGAAACGTTGTTTGTTCTCATTGTTTGACAGAAATTCCTGTTTTTTCAACCTCAGTGACATGGTTGACGGGAATGAAACCTTCCGGCCAGTGTTTGTGTTCCTCCTTTTATGGGCACCATCCTTTGTAGATGGCTGGTTGCTGTACCCATCAAACACAATCACCACTGATTGCCCATAATGTTTTCGAACATAACCTATGTACGTTTCCACTATTGCTCCATATGTTTTTCCTATCTCCCAGGGTAGTCGGTGGAGGAGGGCCCCTCCATCTAAAACGTACAGAATGTCTCTTTCTGGCACATCATCATGAGGGACTGCGTTCCATATTGCTTTTGCAATTTGGGGTTTGTTCGCTGGGAGAAACACTGTTTTCGTTTCGAAGAGCGCAGGTGGATACCCGCAGAGTTCATACTTGAAGGCTTCAGCTAACTTGTCTGCCTGTGTCCCAGCAATCACTAGTCTCTGAAACAAGAGCTGCGAATCAATATGGACAACTTCTTCTTTGTTCAGTTTGACTGTGGATTTGGAATCCATGGTGACTGCATGTGCTTTCCTCTTGAAGGTATATTCTGTCACCTTTTTCCCTACCATGTCCTTTAAGACCTTTCTACCAACTTCTTTTGAATGGTCCACATTCACCGCATTATGGGCTGTCACACCAGTGATTAGGTGCTGAAGGTGTTCATACCCGGCAAACGGATTTTGTGACTCCAACAATTGAAGTATTTTGATAGTGTCAGCGTTGTTTCGTGCCTGTCTTGATGCAGAAAGGTCCTTGTGCTGTTCACTAGTTTCATAGTTTACCCCTGTCACTTCTTTCATGGCATTGTTGATTTCAGATGTTGCAGGGTTGGAAAGAACCCACACCAAACGTTGTGTTTCAGACATACCCCTTCCCCGTGTCAGTCCTCCGGTTGATTTCATACTTCGCATGAGGGCTTGTTCTATTACAAGGTCGGGGGATAGTCCGGCCCAGTATTCATTTGATCTACGAACAACTTGCAGACCATCTTCCTGAAATCGTTTGTAAACTTGGGGATGTGTGTCTTCTAGTTGGCGCATTTTCTGGAGGTATATGGTCAATGATTTTACATACAAGTTATGTCCGGAGGCAGCCATGAATGGCATCATGTCTGTCAGGGTATCAAGGTGCTGATCCCAATTTCCAGTTCTCTCCGATCCAATGAATGCACGGACTAGGTCGATCATCTCCATGTACTGTAGCCAGAGTGCTGCTGTCCGGTCATCTACCATGGTTCTCTTCTCTGCCTCCAAACGCTGAGCTATGATCTGGAGTAGTGCACTTGCATTTGTCCTGGTTGCAGTGGCAGCCATAACACTGTCATACAGATCTGAGGCTTCTGCTAGTTCTTCTGGTACTTTGGCATGGTCTGTGGATTCTCCATCTGGCTGATCAGAAACTGTTTCCTCACTGTCATCACCAACAGTACCATCTTGAGTCAACTCTGACACATCCTCTGAGTCCACAGCATAGTTTGCTTTGATTGGGACAGGCAGTTTGACATGAAAAGTTTTCGCTGCCAGTAGGGTGTTCAGTGCTCCATCAACCAGGAAATGACCTCGTATGGCCCTGGCAACTGCTTTTCCTTCGAGCATTTTGGGCACCGTATTTGGTGTGTACACTAATTCAAGGATTTCTTCCAAGCCAGAGCCTGACATCAAATGGCCAACTGCGCCAAGGAAACTCATGAGCACATGGAACCCACCAAGTCGGAGAACGATAGATTTCAATGGACTGCCAGGTGCTTCACTTTCAATAATTGTCATCGCTTTCCACCATAGTGGTTGATCAAAGGTTAGAATTGGAGTGACCTGGTAGCGAGCTGCGTGATCATGAACGAACTGCAGAGTGGAATGAATGCAAGTCAGATCTCCTGGATCCATGTCAATCATGGGTAGGAAGATGACTGACGACTGACCAGGATGATCTCCAGTGTTGAGCATTTTCATCATCCCGGACCATCCAGGCCTTGAGCATTTGCCGAGCAGCAAGGACAGCTTCCAGAGTCTATCAGCAGGCGTCTCTCTATCGTCTTCAGAGTGCTCTTCACATTCCCTGTAGGTAAGATTCTTGAGGCCCCCAGACTTCTGTACATATGGAACAATGTTAATGCGTCCGACATCTGTTAGGTCCTTTGCTGTCACCTTGATACGTGGAATGATGGAAGCTTGTTCAGTTTTGGAGGTGATGCATGCAATAATTCCCATGCCATGGAACGTTCCATGGCCATCAATTGTTCGGATATTATGGTCAGCATTATCAGCAACATATTGTATGAAGTGCCCAGGTGTGAGTCCACGTACCTCAAGTTTCTCAGCTACTACTAATGTGTTTTATTGTATTGAGTGGTAGAATTAAAGAAATGTCTAATCCTTTGTTTGAACTAGGCTACTTACCAGTGACAGCTGTACACACACTGTGGCTAGCTAGCAAACGTCAGCTAACCGCTAGCGAAGAGTAACCTGTAATTCAATGCAGCAAAAATGACGATTGATGACAATTATAAATGTGTTTTATTGTATTGAGTGGTAGAATTAAAGAAATGTCTAACATCTTTGTTTGAACTACTTACCAATGACAGGCTGGGAGTGGTGTTTTCATTGTGTAATTGTATTGAAATTACGTCATTCACTTCATTAATCAATGATGCATCAAGTTGTGTGTTATATATTGTATTCACAGGATGGGGGGGGGGGGCGTGACACATGATGAGGAACATTTGTGATGAAAGCCAGTCTAGCGCTAAACCAGTCGCAGAAAATGAGAGTGAAACTTATTGTGTCAACAATATTTGGTTTCGTTTTTTTTTTCTCATAACACGCAACTTTAAGTTTTAAAATGTATTTTCATAAATATGTAGTACCGGTAATGTGTTTTTAGCATGTTGATGTTCTCTCAGTATGTTGGGATCTTATAAAAATGCAGTTAGACGTTCGTAGCGATGTAACACTGTTAGCAGCGTTTGTTGTGGTTTCATCAGTGACTTTTCTCCCATTCTGTGTTTGAGGTGCACCAACATTCAAATACTCGTGTCGTCTTCAATTTCTGTCCGATTTCAATGTGTGACACATCATTTGAAAGCTTACAATCTGTATTTTCAGAATATGTAAAAAACTGAAAGTGTATGTTGGCAACTGATTGATGAAAACATTGTCTGGCGTCACATTTGGCAAATAAGTGGGTGTTGGGGTAGTTGTACCCCTAATACAGGTATAAGACTTAAGAATATCCTCTGAAAAAGTGTTTTATTGGAAAGATTGACCCCCAAAACATAGGAAAAGACACCAAATATGTTGGATAGGTATACATAGGCCCTCCAATATTAACACCATTTTACCCAGATGGCGTCACTCAAAACATTGTTTAACCTCTTTTGACCTTGAAAAAAGTATGATCCAATAAATTAATTAATTAAGACTTTTAGTATATGATGCAGGAGGGTATTAGGAACAATAAAAACTATGAAACATTACTATTGCAATTTCTCCTGGGTTGGGCCTTTTTTTGAGTTAGATTGACTGGACTACTAGGTTCTAGGCCCTGGACAATCTAGACAATTTGATGGCAGCTACTAGATTGTAATCAAGTGCAATACTGAAATACAACTGTGAATATTTCAAACCTGCAAACTGCGACACTTTAAATGAATGTGCAATAATACTATGTGCAATATGACAACCCTCGTGTACATAAGGTTCAGAGATAGGAAATGTTAGGATATTTATAGCATAGCATAGAGTACAGCACAGTGTTTTATTTGTATAGTATAGTATAGTGGATAGTGTATATAGCCTTTATTTATGTAAACCAGCTCTTTCCCTTCTTGTTCCCCCCCTCCTAAATTTCGTTGTATGGTACCTGTACTGTATTAATGACAATAAAGACCATTCATTCATTCATTCATTCATTCATTCATTCATACTAAGCACGTTCAGTAGGCGTACAGACCATAATGGCGATGGGGAACTACGCATTTCGTTGGCGGATTAGCGACACCATCGACTACCATTGAAATGAACCGGGTGACGTCAGACTTCAACGTGTCCATTCACTGACAGTCATTGATTCTACCGTGATTACACTAAGAGAATTGCCACAAGAAATTATAGATTTTGGAAACAAGGTATTCTAATTGCACTGAGGTAGTCGACTGCAGTATGCTAGTAGAGTGATATATTCACAATGTGAAAATGACAACATCAATGACAGCTGCTAAAGCTTACCGTTCCCAAAGGAAGAGAGAGAAACCCCATCTGTTGAGAATAGATGTCGAGGGTAACAATATCACAGATCAATATTGTCCCCGCACAGCTGGGACACAACATGCGGGATGACCTGGCCTGGAAGGACAACACTAAAGGCACCATCAAGAGGGCACAACAGCGGCTATACACCCTGAGATGCCTCAGGAAACAACACAACAAGAAGGAGATACTGGTGGCCTTCTACCACGGCGCAGTGGAGAGCATCCTCACCTTCGGCATCTCCAACTGGTTCCACAGCTGCACAACAGCGGAGAGAAACGCGCTACAGAGAGTCGTGAGAACAGCACAGAAGATCACCGGCGCCCCCCTCCCCTCTCTGGAGGAGCTGTACAACACACACTGTCTCAGGAGGGCCTCCAAGATCTCCAAGGACCCGACCCACCCTGGGCACGTACACTTTGTCAAGCTGCCCTCGAACAGGAGGTACAGGACCCCGGCCGCTAAGACAAACAGACTGAAGGACTGCTTCTACCACAGGGCCGTCAAGGCCCTGAACACAGAAAAGGCCTAAGTTCTGGGCCCAGGACAGTCCGGACGGATTGTATGGCAGCTAGTGCTGAGGCACAAACATGTACATTTTCAAGCCTGCAAACTGTGACACTTTAAAATAATGTGAAAAAATACTTTCTTGTGCAATATGACAACCCTAGTTGACTATCTGTGCAGTATAGTACAGTGGATTGTGTACATAGCCTTTATTGATGTAAACCAGCTCCTTACCTTCTTGTGATTTTATGCATCTATGCTTTTTCTAAAATGTGTTTCTTTTTCCTTTCCTAAACACCAGGGGAGCCTCCCCTCATAAATTTCGTTGTTTGGTACCTGTACTGTAGCAATGACAAATAAAGTCTATCTATCTATCTAAGCTAACAAAACCTTTTTTTATAAGCTATATATGTCTCTTCAAATGTAAGCCTATCTGTGAATTTAGTGAGACACTAATTTTTTTGTCCCCTACCATATATGTAAACAAACTGTCAGGCCACTGCTCTCACCTGCTTGGATTGATGCACACGTTAGATCTGTGGCCTGCCAAAAAACAGTGAGGAGCTGCCAACTGAGATGGCTTGCGACAACAGTGGCTAAACCAATATGGAGGTAGAGATCTAAGATAGAGAGGAAATTTGTCACTGATGTTGAGGTGGAAAAGGCCAAATTAAATTTAAAAAGAACCTGTCTAACAGAGACACATCAACAACAGACATATCGTCTTACAGAGGTGTACACTCATATAGACAGGGGTAGCAGCTTTGATATCCATTTTTTTACATTGATGTTGCATGATGGTGTGGCGCGCTAGTATTCACTGTTAACACAACTGTTTATTTCAATAATGTTGTGCGAATGTCTTGAATTACTGAGGGGAATGTCAGAAACACACACCAATCAGAAATAGGAGCGATACCACATAGTACTATGGGTGGTCTTAGCTATAGTAGCAAGTAGCAGATCAGACCTTTCTAATGATGTGAGCCTGAAAGTTGGAATGCATGCACACAGCAAACCAAATTTAATTTAATATTCCCCGGTGTTTGGGATTTTAGAGGCCACGACGTTGAATTGAATTAATTATGATTGTGTGGATGCTTTCCAACTTTTAGGATCACATCATTAGAGAAGTCTGAAGTAGTACTGTTATTTTACATCAAATATTTCCCAGTCAGAAATTGATCCGGTGGATGCAAAAGTTAGAGCCAGAGGGTCACATGCAATTACAGTTTTTACTGTTTTTGTCCATTAGTACCTCTGGCATTGTCGCAAACAGGGAGTTTGGCTTTTCTATTTTTATTTCTGTGCAATCTAAAATGACACATGTGGTGGGGTATTCCAACTTGTATTCTACATTGAGCATGTGTGAAGTGATGGGATAAACCCACATGTGCAAACGTATAGTTACCGTCAGTAGATCGATGTGAAACTTGAAGGCCAAATCTTTAATGTCAAAGTTGTTGAGCTGTTTCATGAGAACAAGTAAAAACTGCAAACGCTTAGTCAGTCTTCTGAATGTTAATGGGATCTGTTTATGGGACTGCTGGGAACTCTAAATAAAGCATAGAGTTCATTAAACCCGGTCGTATGTAAACCCTGTGCTATACTCAAAGTATCTGGGAATTGCGCGGCCGTGTATTATCTCAGGGGTCAGCTATTGAATGTTAGAGAGGTTTAAACTAGGTATTGACTGCTGCTCCAGATGCTGCTATTTGCTTTTTGAAAAGTGCCAATTTCTTGTAATTGCTTAGCCACTTTAGTCTTCAAGTCGTTTTGGTTTCCCTCTCGCATCGTGTTATCTTTCAAGCTGACAAGATGGGGGTGTCATGAGACCCTCCACTCCAAAGGTCCACATACATCCCCAGCCTACTAATCGCCCTCACCCCCCGTTCCCCCGATCAAACCTTTGTTCTCACTCCCCTTATAATTCCCTTCAGCTTCTCGCCACCTCAGGCAGTATTAGATTTCCCACCTCGGTATTATCATTCACACCTGTTTCCCACACGGTCCCCGCCCCCGTGCCTTTTTTGAAAGCAACATACGTCTGTAGAAATTCCCAGATAGGCACCTGCACAATTCGTGGTCTACTTTTGCAGCCCAGTCTGCATTTTCTAGGAGCTTCATTTGATGCAGTTATTTGTGCCAATGGGGGTGAGCAGAGCACTGTAAGTAAGTAAGTAAGTAAGTAAGTAAGTAAGTAAGTAAGTAAGTAAAGCTTAAGTTATATAGCACCTTTCATACAAGACATGCAGCTCAAAGTGCTTTACAACAGGAATAAAAACACATACAAGCATAGAATGAATATAAAAATATTCATTCATATGGGGAAAACAGTAAAAGTAGGTGAAGTGTCCCTTCAGTGTGAGAGACATGGCGACGGAGGGTGCTGTGTCCTCAATCAAGACTTCTGTTAATCAAACAGGGTGAGGAGATCACCATCTCAAAAACCCACTACTGCTACTACCAAGTACAAGGGCAAACGCGGCTTTGTCTGGTTTTGAATTTTGCGATGTCGCTTTGTACACAGAAAGAGATACTACTGTATGTTTGTTCAGAGAGTGCATAGACGACGACACATTCATCAACATTATGAGATGCACATGTCCTCCACACCTTGCACGAGAGGAATTTGTAAGATAAATAAAAGAAAGAAAGAAATATAACTCATTGCTTTCAGTCCCCTCTGTGCCCTCTCCATCGGAGGACTTATCTGCGTCGTCGGCCTGCGTCCTCTGCATCTCCATCTAATTACATTACAACATGGAAGTCCACGGTGAATACCGACAGTAAATTGCCAACTATAATAAAGTAGAACCCTCGGAGAGATACCCACAACGGCCGGGGCTCACTTCCTCTGAACTCCCGACGCTCGAGCAGAGACAAGACGTCAGCGGCGGAGAAGGGCGTTTGTAGAAATGTGCCACGAATCCAAATAGTTCACGAATGATTTTGTCTCCGACACACCGCTGCCTCAATCCTCTGATGAGTACATGCGGCAGCAAAGGCTTGTCTAATAAGAGATGCATTGAAAGAAAGCCTGAAGATCCCCAAAGCAATTCGCTTGTAATTTGTGTCGCGGCATTAAAATGCCTCTCGGTAGGCCAAGGCTTATTAAGCTGGCGTTTTCTGTCAGGCCCGCCTTCGGCCCACTCACAAACACACTCACTCACCTGCTAGGCTGACAGCCTCGGATCCAATTATCCAATTACACCCCAGTGTCACACCTCTCCCGCTCGATCACGTCGCCTCGAATGAAGAATTGTCATAGCTTCGCTATGTTAAGATAGTGGGGGAGCTTAGAGGGCCCAAAGAGACAATGATACATCATAAAGATCAAATCATTTCGATTATTGACCGGAGGCATTGATAAAGAGCTGTGTGGAGGCAAACTCAAACGCTCCGACCGAGCTAATTCACGACTGTTGGATGTAATGCATTATGTGTGAAAAACGTTTTAATATTTTTCTTTTTTGAATGAAATGCGCACCATAGAAAATATAACTCATTATTGAGAAGCAGCCTGAAGTACTCTTCTCCTCCTTCGCCCCCTCTCCCCCCCCCCTCTCTCTCTCTGTGTTTCCTCAGTTTGTTTATTTATAAAGACATTCCGGGGATTGAATGCTAATGCTGGTGTACCGCTGACTCTCGGTTCCAGCGGGGATCATCAGACAGACGGGCTTTAGAACAGGTGTGTCCAGTCTCCTCTGGGACTCTCCACTGCTTGTGGTGATCAAGAGAAACACACACCCAAATATATCACAGATATAATGTTCACAGAAACAACTTGTTGTGTTGTGTTCCCAACGCTCAAGCAGAGATAGAATATACAAAATATATCACAGATATAATGTTCGCAGAAACAACTTGTTGTGTTCCTACTTTATTTTATCAATTTTCCTTCAAGATGTGGAGGTCAAACAAACATATTTTGTAAGCCGGTTGTTGTGGGAGTAGTTATCTTTCAACACATATTTTGTGTGGGGGTCAGTGTAGTAGACTGTGAGAGTGTGGGTGATGTCTTAGTAGTAGTGATGAAAGCAGCGAAGATGTCAGTGTCAGCCATTTATCCTCAGTACTGACCTCACGCTGCTTCCCCCGCTCAACGCAGTCTGATTTAGAAGGGCACCGTGCTCCTCTGGATCCCAAGACACATCTCACCCATATGCTGAGAACTATTCATGAGGACAAAATAGCTTGTCTCAGATTTCTCTACACTAATCTCTCACAACATTTCACCGATTTAAAAGCTGTGTGTTTTGAGTCCTTTACGGATTTCATATCATCTTATCTTATCTCTCTCCGTCTCTCTCTCCCTCTCTCTCTCTCTCTCTCTCTCTCTCTCTCTCTCTCTCTCTCTCTCTCTCTCTCTCTCTCTCTCTCTCTCTCTCTCTCTCTCTCTCTCTATATATATATATATATATATATATATATATATATATATATATATATAGAGAGAGAGAGATATACAGTACCAGTCAAACGTTTGGACACACTTCCCCATTCAAATGGGAAAGTGTGTCCAAACTTTTGACAGGTACTGTACATCACTCAATCAACACTGAGAAAATGTGACACGCCTGTGAACCGAGCACTGGTGTACGAGCCTGTTTCTCCATTGTATACACACAAGAAATGGAACTATGCGCTATTTAAGTCTGAACACGTGAAGCTCATGTGTCAACAACAACACCACTGCAAAATGCTAAACTCAGCACAGACTGCTTGTTTCCACTCAAATAGAAATTCTAAATCAGATTTTTCGCAAGACTCAAAGCACAAAACATGTAGAACCCTTTTTTTCACCTGGAAAACATTGGCCTTCAAAATGCCCTAATTACCAGTTGGTGTCACTCACTTCTCACCTGTTCAAACTCGATTGGCAAAACACTTCAATCATGTGTCAGAGCATAAACGAGGCCTCAAGTGACCTCTACTATGTTGGTGGGGGGGAATGGAGCAACATGGAGAACAGAGAGGAAGAGGAAGAGTGAGAGCAAGAGGAGGAGAAGGAGGAGGAGGAGAAGGAGGAGGAGGAGGAGAATGAGGAGGAGGAGAAGGAGGAGGAGAAGGAGGAGGAGGAGAAGGAGGAGCAGGAGGAGAAGGAGGAGAAAGGCAAGCCAATATGTCTAATGAAATCCACGCCCCTTTACTTGACCATGTACTCAATCATGGCCTAACAATGACCGGAGCCTCAGTTATCCAGGCATCCAGAGATGAGAATACGTGAGTATCACTTCAGTAGTCTTCTAGACCTTCTACAGTAATGTGCAACTTTATGGTATCTATGGATATCTACAGTGCTTAGAGAATGGTGTAGTGTAATATTTTGTCTTATATTTATGAAATATGTGTAGTCTATAGTGTATTCTACTGTATATACTTTCCAGGCAATGGAGGTGTGTGATGACATCCACGTAGACACGTGATCCACCACGCCAGCCTACAAATAACCTTGCAGTTAGTTCAGTCGGTTGAACATTTTACTGTATTACAGTAACAAATACATATTTGCTTTGTTACCTTTTTGTATTTGTGCACTGATTTCATCATTACATCTACTTACAATCTAAAAACATTTTCTTACTTTAGTGTTTTTCATTTTACTTACTATCAGTGCAATTACTGTGAGTTTTCGCCAAAAGAGGTAACATTTGTGTATTCTCAGGACTCTAACAATGTTGCATGTATCAAATATAAGTTAACAGTATGTTAAATTGATGGTCTGTAAGAGATATTCATATGATAGCTGTGTATCGGTTTGGTGGAAAGAATCCGTTTTGAGAAGAGATTTTGAAGTTCTGACAAAATGGTGAACTCTCTTCAGTTTCGAGTGTTCTGAGTTTTGAGAAATTGAGCTACAGTTTCAGGAAATGTATTTAAACGATTCGGGGGGGGAAAAACTGTCAGTAATGTCGTTGACACTGCATCATCGTCGGAAATAAAAGTCAGGATTGATTTGTGGTTATACAAAACACATCAGGCGGAAACCGTCACATCAGTAATAAATTGCCTCTGATCTAGTCTGGGTTGCGGGGGGGGGGGAGACACAATACTAGCAGGATTGTGCTTCCGAGGCTCCTCGGCGAACAGTGCTATCGATCTCCTTGCAGAACCCTTTGTTCTCTCAGGTAATAAAGCAGCATATTGATTTATTGGCCGACGTCGACGGTTACCTTTTCGCCTTCCTCCTGGTGTTCGCTGCTTTCAGTCTGCTAGCTAGCTCCCCAGGAGGGGGAAGGTTGTGTCAACCCAGGAGCCCAAGATCCTCATTCTGTGTCACGGTACAATGGTTGACCTGTGGACATTAAGATTTCAGTTTACGGAAGGACAATGCGATGGTGTATCGATCCCCGCGTGTGGCTTTTCTTTACATTGTGTGTGTTGTCAGGGACACTGGAGAGTTACGCAGCTCAATTGTGTTACTCTAATCTGTTTGTTGATTTTCTGATAGGGATCCTCTCCTCTCCACTGAAGAGCCGCCCGTGGAAGTTAGTCTGCTCTCAGCATCTTTCAGTTCATTCATCATCAACACCCACTTTGATTCGTGTTAATAACTTCAGGTCTGTGTGTCCAACATGGACTGGTGCAATGCAGGGGTGACGGATGGAAGAACAGTCGGGGCCTCCGGCATTGTGACACGTTGTCGTGTTCATCAACATGACAGAGCTGTCAGCCACTGTATATGGATCTTCTCAGATTAATTTGAAAACGGAAGCTTTTGCATGAGAGCCAAACTAACCAGCTAGCAGCTTAAACCCTGTTATGTCCAGGATGAAAAGGTTCATATGATACTAACTAGCCAGTTAGCAGCTTAAACCCTGTTCTGTCCAGGATGAAAAGGTTCATATCATACTAACTAGCCAGTTAGCAGCTTAAACGCTGTTATGTCCACGGTGAAAAGGTTCATATGATACTAACTAGCCAGTTAGCAGCTTAAACCCTGTTATGTCCAGGATGAAAAGATTCAGATTTGACCGATTTGATAGACTGTTATTGAAACACAATAAAAAAAACTCACAAGTATTTGTCATGTGTCTGAGACACTCTTGATTGACAGCTTCAAAAAGGTCAGGCGTTCTGTAATCAACGCTCGCTTCACTCCACCCACATAATGAGACAGACCCCCACAGTATGAATACAAACTATTTACCACCACACAATAATGAGTAACGGCTAACCTGCCTCTGAAGCAGGGTTTTAGAACTGAGCCTTGTAATTGCAGAACGAGCCTGAGGGCTGTTAAGCATCATAATTACGGGGGTATACCTGGGGATCTTTTCACGTTGCCTGAGGAAGAATAAATCGTGTGCCGGAACGCATTGTCTGTCTTACTTTTGTTCTTTTTTACACACAGGATTCCTCCAGCATCCTCAATGACTTAGCTACAGGGACAATTTTGTTTGAAAGTTTATGTGATTCCAAATGATAGAATCCTCCTCTTCAAAATTGCCTTTCGTCTTGTTCTGCTCTCTTCCGTGGATTTTGAGGTTTTCAAAGGGTGCGACGGTGTGCGATACACACCAAACATTTACACCGTTTAGGACAATCTCAAAATCCACGGAAGAGAGTTAGAAAGAGACCCGAAAGGCAATTTTTGAGGAGGAGAATTCTATCATTTTGAATGGAACAAACGAACTAAACTTAAGTTGTCTCTCAAACCAGATGTTTTGTTTCCCGTGAAGTGCATACTGTATGCTCCCAGCTATGGTAACGTCTATACACTTGTTGTTTTCCATGTTAGACAGAACAGGAGTAACCGCGTCCCCCCGCAACACGTATGTACAGTATATAAGCCTGGAATAATAACGAGAGGGACATGCGGGCACAAACGGGAAACACGTTATTCCTGCTCTGAGCCTCTTCCTCTGATTCCTCCATGTCCTTTGGAGCCCCACCTACCCTAACATGGTTTCTCGGTAGTGTGTTTGTCTCTTCTCCAAACCTTGTTGTTTCCAGACGTACCACATCAGTCGGTACTGACGGGCTCGAGAATAGAACTCGAGTGGGGTGGGTGGAACTACTTTCCCACAAAACCAAATAAGAACACGTGTTTATGTATATATTTGCATTGCCGCTTGCATGGAAGTCACACGCGGTATTCATCTTGAGCTCGTTCAGCACATCGTTGATCCCAAAACTAATGGGCCTGAGATCAAGTATTCACACCGTCCGTGAAATGGACCAGGCACTATGGAACATGACCCGGGGTGGGTGGGTGGGGGGGGGGGGGGGGTGAGGCTTCAAGATGGCTTGTGATTCTCATGGACCCCAGCGTCTCTCTAAAGGACACTGTGACATTCAGTAATACATTCAACACACAGCCTTGCACACCAAGCGCTATTCATCCATGTTACCCTCCTCGGAATTCAACTTTTGACACGAGTTGGATTTGATGAGAGGTGCAGACAAATCGAGGTGGGAGCCCGTTGACCTTCACGGGTGCTTGATCTCTGGCTCGCCTGCTCTGCCGGGCCCGCCACGCCACAGAGACACGGGAGTGTTAGTAGATTAGATGTGACACCTTCCTCCTGACGTATTAATGCTGCAGGTATGGATCTGTGACCGATGGCTGTCGAGGAGTAGACCTCTGGTTCCTGGAGGGCAGCTGTGTGTGTGTGTGTGTGTGTGTGTGTGTGTGTGTGTGTGTGTGTATGTGTGTGTATGTGTGTGTATGTGTATGTGTGTGTGTGTGTGTGTGTGTGTGTGTGTGTGTGTGTGTGTGTGTGTGTGTGTGGTGTCTTCTCGTCTGACCTGTCACTGACTTAAAAGTTTTCAAGTGTCAATAAAAGTGCCTGTCATCTCGGGGCTCTGATCAACTTTGTGTGTGTGTGTGTGTGTGTGTGTGTGTGTGTGTGTGTGTGTGTGTGTGTGGTGTCTTCTCGTCTCACCTGTCACTGACTTAAACGTTTTGAAGTGTCAATAAAAGTGCCTGTCATCTCGGGGCTCTGAGCAACTTTGTATGTGTGTGTGTGTGTGTGTGTGTGTGTGTGTGTGTGTGTGTGTGTGTGTGTGTGCGTGTGTGCGAGCATACTTTGCATACGCACATTTGCATGCGTGTTGCACAGATCATTTCTTTTGTAATGTAATTCAGGGTTAGGGTTAGTTAGTTAATTGTTCCTGACTAAGCCTACTTATCAAGTAAACACTTGGCCACAAACTATCATGTAACCATGTTAATAAATATAATGCAGGTTAATGATTATTTCATCAAACTCTGATGTCTGTCATGTTTAATTTCATTCGCTCCGTCCCTAAGTGATCTCAATTGCAGCGTTAATTCTTTGAATTACTGAATTACTGTAGGAATCCCAGCTGTACTGTAGCTTAGCTCGACGTGTGTTTGACAAACAGAGTATTGGGTTTGGGTGTTTTATATTACATGATGTTTTAATAACAATTTATCTACAAAACTGACTGACACCACTGTATTCTGGTCTTTATGGAAAGTGCACTGTCACTGAAGCAAAATAACATAGAAAAGTTACAAACAAACATACTGTACCATGTATCTGAAAAGGTCCCTTCATTTGGCTTCAGTACATAACTGTATAAATGAGCAGGGTTGTATTTAAACAGGATGGTCAAGTGAATGTAGACAGTTAAATATTTGAATTTCTCAATTTTTGTTTTGTTAACGGTTTGTTCGTACGTGTGTCTTCTCCGGCCCAAAGCACCGACACCGCTCAGTCAAGTCCTCGCCACACAACGAAAAGCAAAAACGTCCGGCACACACTTCATCCATCTGTCCCATAGTTATTCCCCTGTAGCCGTTGACTACACAAGTTTGGTGGCACGGTATAATCCAGAGGCTCGGCCTACACCGGGGAGCCTTATTACTGTACCAGTACACAATCCAAATGTCAAAGCGTTCTCCCCGAAGCCATTAGAATCCCACCATGTTTCCCTAACAGCTGTTAACTACACAGCTTGGTGGTCTCGTAATCCAGGGAGTTGGGCAGGCGCGCGCTGAACGCCTGCAGGGAGCCGTGGATGCGGACCACCTCGCTGGCGGTGAGTTTGAGCCGGTGTCGGAGCAGACAGGCGAACAGGTCCAGTTTCTGCTGACCCGGAGGGGAGAGGCGGTTGACCCGGTCTCGGATCTCCAGCAGCTGCAGCAGCGCCGTGTCCTGCGAGCCCTGGGTGTACGGGTAGTCCAGCTGGAGGATGAGGTCGCGGATGGCTTCCGGGTCAAAGTGCATACTGTAGCCGAACACCTGGATGCTGTTGATCTTCATGTAGCCCAGGTTCCGCGAGGGGTCCACCATTTCCAAGGGCTCGTAGTAAACGCTCTCGTTCGCGGCGGCCGGACCGCCCTGGGTCGTCGCCTTTATCCGGCTCCTCAGGTAAATGTGGATGGTTTCGAAGAAGGTCTTCCACTTGTTGCCCAGCGTCAGGGTCCAGTTGTAGCACTCCAGCGGAAGGTCCAGCTTGGTGGCCTGCCAGTCTGGGAAGCTGTTCTCACTCACAGGGATGTACCAGCTTTCAGAGTGACTCCCTCCGAAGGGGTTGATGTAGAGGGTCAGGACGGGCTCCAGGGTGCTGTTCTTGGTAAGGCAGATCTGGAGGGACACGCCCAGGAGCATGTGGACCATGTTGGACTTGTACTTGTTGCTCTTCAGCGTCAGCAGCATCCTCTTCCTCCACGACGGGTCGAACCAGCTGTTGAGACGCATGTCGTTGCTGATGAAGATGGCGTGAACCTGGAGACACACACGCACACGTACACACATTGAGATAAAGTTATCTGAGGGAATGTGGAAAAGGCAGAAGTTCTTGAACCCTCCACTTCAACCATACCTCAAATGGAATCGATTAATACCAAATCAAGCAACTGCAACAAAATATGAATGAATACTGAATCATTGATTAGATGATGAATGATAAAACCGATTCCCGCAATATGAATCGATACTCCCTGCAAACTAGAGGAGCTAGCGTTGTCAAACCAATCACTTGGCTATTACAGTTTAGCTACACAAATAATCACACTGAACCTACACAAAACGTAACATAAAGTATGTTTACCTCCAGCCTCCGGTCAGCCCTCTGCAGCAGGTAGCGTAGCTCCAGGTCTTGGAGGTCTGTCTCGAAGCCCAGGTAGTTCTCTGTAGAGTCAGCCACCATGGGTCTGCAGGCCCCCTGGATCAGGGCGTAGCCCGGGTTACAGCTCCCACAGCGGGTGTGGTTGTCCGGGGCGCACGCTGCGCAGGTGGGGCCGTCTCCGATGGCACACGGCGGAGGGATCTGGCAGGGACTGTGTTCGTAGTTACAGGTGCAGCTGTGGAGCTCCTCGGAGAAAGAGCCTAGCTGGTTGTTCTCAGAGCAGTAGAGGAGAGACTGGAAGCGACTCAACCAGTAGGACTGTGGTCTGAGATGGAGAGAGAAACCGGGAAAAAATAATGCCTCAATACTGCAGGAGCCTTTGAACAAGAGAAATGACAAGTGCTCGACAATGTGACAATGAAAGGAAAGTGTGGAGATGAAGAACACATCATTAGGTCTAATGGCGAAAGGTTTGAGCACAAAGTACACTTTTAACTAACTCTGAAAGTCTTATTACTATTCGCTGAATAAATCCATGCTGCCTTCTCCCAGTAGATTATCCCTTCATAATTGTCAGCACAGTGGAACTGGCCTGGGGAACTGAAATCAATCATATACTGTATCTCTCATCTGCGTGAAGTGCTGAGAACGTAGGGATGTAGGGAAGCCTTTCAAGTGTTCCGCTTCACTCCCAGGCAAACTGACAAACATTCTACTCTCTCTCTCTCTCTCTCTCTCTTTCTCTCCCTCTCTCTCTCTCTCCCTCTCTCTGTCTCCGCAGTCGACAGATATTTTCTCTTCCGTAAAAAAAAACAATAATGTAACGCCTCACGTTCGGCACACCAGCAATAACGTAGATAAACACTGCCTGGATGGGAGGAACTCTCCCACTCACACGTGGAAGCGTAGCGGGATTATCCGCTTCCCGGATTGTTGATTGAAGTGTAATGTGGCTGTGTGTGTGGTAATTTGGACGCGGGGCTCACCGTTCCCTAGGTAGGCGGATGTGCGGCTGCCTCTGACATCTCTTGCTGAGGCTGAAGAGTTTGAACACCACTCTCTGGGCTCGTCTGAAGAGCACTCTCATGCTGTTCTCCAGCTGCTCGTAATGCCACTGGAATACGCCGTCCAGGGACCACAGGTGTTGGATGGTGGACACGTTCAGGAAAAAGTTTTGCGGGAGCCTCGTCACGAAGGTTTTGAACTCGTCTGTTTTCGTGGGGAAGAAAAAGAGGAGAAAAACCATGAAAGGATTTGTAAAAATGCTGTCAAAGAACAAAAGCATACAAGAGAGGATTGTGTTGAAATTAACATGACTTTGAAACAGTAGTGCCACACACAATTTGATGAACCCCCACCAGCTCTTAATTAAAAAAGAAAAGACATTGTGATAGTTTGGAGATAGTCTGGCCCTAGAGGGGATGTATAACTTGAAAGGAAATTGCACTTGATCAACTTCATACATGTTGCAAGTCGTTCTCCGAGGCTTAGGGAAATCATTAACAGTGTCATTGGGTTTGGCGACCGCCGCCATCCCATGTTCCCGCGGTTACGCTCCTCCTCCTGGCATCTCATTGTGCTGATGTAGCAGAACGTTGGATGTCTTTGATATTCCCCACCGAAGGGCACATTTATGACACCTGAGAAACTCTATTCCTGGCACTCCCAGCTCTCCTGTCTCTCCCCCCATGCTCTTAAAACATAAAACGTTGAAAGTAATTGCACTTACGAATATTTCAACCAAAAATCGAGATGAGAAAAAGCCTTCCATTCTCATTTCACTCCAGCAATTATAGCCTACTGCAGGGTGACCTAGCATAGCAATAACACCCAAACATTATGCTAAGTGCTCTCACTCATTGCTTACCACGGTGATGTGAAATGCTGGACTGGCAATAAACTTGTTTTTATTGCTGATTAATCCGCTCTAGACATATTGTAAACTACCTGTGCTATGGGGATATGTTTATTTTTTTAATCCAGTCCTGTCATGCCGCTGATTTGCTGTACACAGAATGGGTGCCAAGTCTTTGGTTTTTCACAGCCAGACATTACGTTTTATATGGTTGACCCATAAATCAGAGAGGAATCTGGAGTCCAATCGAGGGACCGGTTCTTACAACTTTAATTGTCTGACTTATAATAAAACACTTTTATTAATTCAGTCACCAAATGTTTCCTCTAAGGATCTGACCAAGGGCGGTAAAGGGTAAATATTAGCATTTTGAATTATAAAGCTATACACACCATGGCCCCACACATGGAATCGTGTTGTCACGACAACATGTCAACGTGTTTGAATCGGTCCCTGCTAAAGTGAAGCAGAAATAAATTCTACTTTTTTTCGTACCCGAGTCCTCAAACTCTTTGTAGAGGGTTCCCCACGTCTCCGTGATCCGCTGTAGGCTGTCCTCCATGGCCTGGATGTCCATGTAGGGACAGTTGCACTCGGGGAACTTGGGGTCACACTTGCACCAGCAGTCATTGTCTTTGCAGACGAACCCCCCCTCTCCGTTACAGGCGATGTAGCTGAGAGCAGCCTGGACGAAACTGTCTCTCAGGTATTCAGGAAGTATAACCTGCAGGCCTGTTAAAAAGGAAGCAGAGATTTAGTACCGTCGTCAGACCGTACAGTTATGGTATGACTCACCTGTTGTGTGTGTGTGTGTCTCTCTCTCTGTGCCAGAATGTATGATACTAAACAAAATCAATCTTTCTAAATCAATCTCCTACTGATGCTGATGTGGGACAACAATTATGTGCAGTATTTATAGATTATACCGATTTTAATGTCTGACATTGACATGGCAATAATATTAGGGTCTAGGTGTCACGCAGCACAATACAATTAATACTAACCTTGTAAGTGGACTTTGTTTTCAGGGCTCTGAACCAATACGGAGCTGACGGAATCAAGGTTGTCATAGTTACTGCAGCCGAGAGGGCCTGTCCGGGTCTCTGTTACCTGGGAAACAACAAGAGACCAGGCTTTTAAATATACATATTTATATATAAATAATAATAATAATAATGTTATGTATTTTTGTATAGCGCTTTCCTGCTAATTCTATTATATTATATATGATATATATTATAGCATATTCCTCCAGCACATCAATATAAAGCAAAGCACATTCATTCACATCATGCATTTATTATAATTGACGTGTTGCCAAGTTTACTCCCTCTCTCTTGTGTCCTTACTCTTCTACATAATTCACATAAGCACTCAATAACAGCAACAACACACGGTAGCTCAACGTTTACTGGACTTTGGTAACAAGACACAAGAAGGAGAGATGAAACAACACCACCCCCCCTTCTTCTTCGGAGGACTAATTGAACCTTTTATTCTTCTTCAAATGACAAACCAATGAAAGAAAATAATAGTCATAGTCATAATCATAGTCATAAGGATAACAAAATGACTTGAAAAACAGACGGAGGAAGGGGTGAATAAGCCAGCCACCTTGATAACATAGAACAAACATAGAAATAATAATACATCATTCAAGAGCAGACGGGGACATGTATGGAAGCAGACCAACATCGACAGACAACAACACGCTATGATGTATTATTATATATATTATATTATCAACACACGTTCTATGACAGACATAGAACAAAGACATAGAGATAAAGCCCTGTGTTTTTTTCATATTTTGTATATTATTTGATTATTATAGTAAATATAGATATAATAATATTATATTATAATGATGTAACCAGGGAGTAGCTAAAGGACTGTAGAATTTAGGAAGGGCTGGTTATCTAACTAACTCGGAGCTAAATCGGCAGTGTAGGAGGATACAGGCAGGGGGCGCCAGCAACCCTTTAGACTAGCAGTACTAGCATTAGCATTAGCATTAGAATTAGCATTAGCATTAGCATTAGCTAACAGACAACTAAACACACAGTAATGTAGCAAAGATGAACAAACACATTTATTTAGACAAATGATATATACATCCCCGTATATACTCCCTCCCAGCCGGCCACACACACACTCAATCACTCACTCACACGCAGGGCCTGGCCTGGAAAAGGCTTAGAGTCCTGGACTGAAAGGAGCGCGTTGAGGCCTGGTTGGAGCTCGCATGTGCTTCGAGGAAGGCAGCAGACAAAGGGGGGGGGTGACGTAGCAACTCGAAGGGAAAGGGGTTTCTTCGTAGTCCACGACGAGGTGTGAATGGCTCAGGTCCGGTGGTCCACGGTCGGTCGCAATCCACCTCGTGGAGGCGACGGCTTTGTCCAGCTTGGGTCTCGCTTGGTCCAACGTTAGCAGCCGGCGGCTGGCAAGGCTGGCTAAAGGGGACACAGCTAAACTGGGCTAGCGCTGCCAACTCAACGAACTCCGAACTCCCGCGGTGCTGCGGGTAGCCCGTGATTCACTACTAACAGTCAATGCCAAAGGCAGGTCTCCTCCGACACTCAGAGTCTCCCGTTCTCCTTGTGGACTGTTGAGAGATGTTGAATTGCTGCTGTAAGGTTTGCCCTCTGTCACAGTGGTAAACTCAATAATCACTCTTCAGGTCTTCAGCTTCAGCACGGTGTGCGTTTTACTGACTCCGCCATCTTAGATCGACTTCTCGTTTTCTCTGCTTCTTCTCACTCTCGTTACTCTCATCACTCTAACACACAGACCACTTCCGTCGCTATATATACCAACCGAACCTAGCATCCGGGTCACGGACACAGCATCCGGGTCACGGACACACCCCGGATATACCACGTCATTAAACATATACATAAACATTACAATAACAATACATACACTATTCATGAAAACGTACATGAATAGTATGGAAAATAATAAAGGAAATAACAGGGGCAAAATAGGGCTGATTCGGGGAAACTAACTGGCTCTAAATTGTGGGCCTTCATAACAGCCGCCCCATGAAACCCTCGGTTTCATTTAACTATGGAAGGCACACTGGCTAGGCTGCTCTAGCAGCGTGAGGTATGAGGTGATAGTGTCCCTTGTAATCTGAGGGAGTTTCTCCGCGGCAGAACGGACATGCCGGTGTCGTCCATGAACCTCTGCGGGGTCTTGATGACCCGCGAGGACCGGGCGCCGACCACCGGCATGATGAAGTGCTTTATGGGTTTGGCGAACTTTGATTTGCCCGGCTGGGCGTCGAGGGAGTCCGACGTCATGTCTTCGTCGTCCACGGTGTCCTCTTTCACGTCCTGCAATAACAGTTGTTGAGTCAGGTCCATTTCCACCTGCTTCGACAACGTTTTAGGCCGGGATCTGGGTCTTTTCGACCCGAGGAATTTAAGGCTTGAGGTGGGGACCTGTTTTATGTTTTCGCTAACATCGTCTTCGACGCCGTCCGGACTTGCCCCGCCTCCGGGCGATATAGCCTGACGTCTTAACCTTTTCTCTCCCGGTTTCTGCTTCGGTTTGCACCACTTTCCTTGTAAGTTCCTTCGCCTTTTCTTGCCGTGTTTGAACGGACTTTTACGGATGCGTGGTTTCGTGTCTTCGGCTACGGGGTCGTCCAACAACACCACAACTCCGCTGCTCTCCGTTGGCTCCGCCTCTAGCTCCGGCTCTGGCTCCTCCTCCTTCACCTTCAGTTGGGTGTAGGCCATGGCCACAGGTGCAGGCCGAGCTAGCTCCAACTCAGCGGTCAGCGGAGTATCGTCCGGCTCTGGCACCGCCGGCGTCTTCCTCCTTTGAGCTGACCTCTTCCTCACCGACAAGCTAGTAGATCTTTTCCTCCTCGGTTTAGACAAAGGGCTGGTAGATCTTCTCCTGCTGGGTTTCGAGACAGGGCTGGTAGATGTTCTCTTCACGCCCTGGACTTCGATACGCACTGTCTTTGCTTTAAGGAGGTCTATGGCGTAGACGTCCTCCTTTGACCGTACGTAGAGCTTCTCATTCTTGTAGGGCGCAACGTCTAGCGTCCGCAGCTTCTGGACGTTGTCTAGTAGCGCCGCATTCATGGAGTCCACACTGGTGGGAAGGCAGTTGATGGTCTGCACTTCTTCGGTTCGGACATGGAGGGATGACGTAGCTCTCCCGTCTCTATCTCTCCACTCGGTAGCGCCTTGGAGGGCCCACCCAAGCGCAGTCTTAACAGCCATCGGGCAGCCTCGTGGTCCTCTCAGCGGAGGACGGAGCGACACGATCAGTGCAGCGTTGTCCGAGCCGATGAGAAGGGTTGGCTCCGCTCCTTCTATCGGATGTAGGTCTACTCGCCGTAGGTGGGAATATCTTGCGCGTAATCTCTCCAGGGGGTAGTCGTAGCGGGAGAGCGCTAGCTGGTCTGCGGTGAAGACATTCTGAAGCCGATATCTGTCCGACGGCCGCCCCGCCGGGGAGATAGAGAAGTTGATTCTCGCCCCGGTGACCTCTTTAAGGTCGCGACGTATCGTGCGCAGAGTCAGCTTCTCCTCAGTCCCTTGGAGCCCCAACTGGCGCACTGCCTCCTGGAGAAGGATGGTCCGTTCCGACCCGTCGTCTAGAACGGCGTACGTGTCGTACACAGCGTTGTTGTGGTGAAGTCGGACCTTCACCACCTTCAGTAGGACCTTGGAGCCGCTGCTCTGGGTTGGGTCTAGGTAGTAGACAGGTGTTTCCTCTTCCGGTGCGCTACCGGACCTAGGGCTTCTGGTGCCCTCCGTGGACCTGGCGAGGGAGACCTCGTGTAGGATGTTGAGGTGGACCTCCTCACAGCGGTTGCACTTTCTCCTCAAGGTGCAGTTCTTAGCCAGATGGTCGCGCCCACAGTTCCAGCACCTCTTGTTCTCCTCGAGCCACCTCTGCTTGGCCTCGGTACTCAGGTTGTTGAAGTCACTGCACTCATTGAACCAGTGCTCGCTGGTGCAGTACGGACATGGCGGTGGACCTCTCCGTCCCCTTTGAGGGGGTTGAGAGGAATCCTTTCCCTCAGGTCGGGCTTTCCTCTCTCTCCGAGGCTCCTCCTCCGTGTGCAGCACTCCTACTGGGCGTCCTCTGTTCGAGCTCGGCCTGTCCCAGCGGTCTCCCTTCTCCCTCTCCTTCTTCGGCTCAGCGTAACCCATGGCGTCTACGTTGGTGTCATGCACTTCCTCCAGTAGGAACTCCGCGAAGGCAGCCATGCTCAGACCCAACTTCCCGGGGTTACGAACGCGCTGCTGTCGCCGGAACCTCTCCTGCCGGAAGCGTGGGATCTTGCGGAGCAGCCGCTCTACGTTGGAGGTGCTGTTGATCTCGCTGGCGCCAGCTGGGCCCTGCGTCTTCAGCATTCCAACCAAGGTGTGCACGCGGAGCGCGAAGTCATCCAGCGCCCGTTCATCCTTGATGGGGGCCTGCTGTTCGAGGGCTTGCAGTTCAGCAAGGGCGTGGTTCCAGGGACGACCGTAGCGGGCATCCAAGTCGGCGAGCGCTCTGGTGTAAGGTGTCGGTGCGGAGGCATGGGCCAGAACCATGTTGTGGGCTCTGGGGTTCCTCACATGCTGAAGGAGAATCGCATATTTGTAGGACTCTGAGCAGGAGTCGTCCAAGAGCGTGTCTAGGCAGATGCGTAGTTCCACATACTGGCTCCTGTCCTCGTCCTTGAAGAAGGGGAACTTGGGTCCCTCCACCTGGGGAAACATCCTGTAGTGGATGATCGGGGCTGGAGTGACGGTCTGGGTGTCCGGCCTGCATGCATTTTGGTTCACTGGAGGACCTAGGGGTGTGCTACGCTCTTGGGGAATGGCTCCCCTCCCGGGCAGCGACGCTGGCTCCCTCTGGGCCGCGTAGCGGTCGGGTCCCTGGTCCTCTTCCTTCAAGGTGGTCAGCTGGGCCTGTAGTTGGACAGTCATGGCGGGGGTCATGGAGCCATCGGCGGGGGGTTCAGGAGATGGCACTCGAGAGGGCCGTGCGGATGATGCTCTGGAGCTACGGGCCGACGGAGCTCTGCTGATGCACACGTCGCGCATGGTCTGCATCACTTCCTCCATCTTCTCCGCGTGCAGTTGCTCTCTCGCCATCTGCCTCTCCGCCGCGCGTTCCGCCCCCTCCATCTGGAGGCGCTCGCGCTCGAAATGGATGCGTTCCCTCTCTAACGCCTCCTGGCGCTGTCTCTCCGCCGCACGTTCCGCTCCTTCCATCTGGAGGCGTTCACGCTCGAACTGGAGGCGTTCCCGCTCTAACGCCATCTCGGCCTGGTGGCGCATACATTCTGACAGCGCGGCACTACTCCCTCTGGAGTGCATGCTATCCGCCCCAGAGGCAGAACTGCCCACGGAAACCCTGGACCGGGAGGAAGCCACTGAACGGCAGGAGCTAGGTCTCGAGCGCGCCGTACTGGGAGGCAGATCGTTAAGGCTGAGGCCCTCCCTCTCCCGCCCGCAGGCGCTGTCAGACCGGGCCTCCCCTTCCTGCTCTTCCGTTTCTACGGCAAAAACCTGCTGTTCTGCCATCTCATCCTCAGGCTGGTGCTCTTTGATGTCTGTCTCGTCTGGTTGGCTGCGCTCAGCCATGCTATCACTACACAACCTATCCGGCTCGAAGGACCAATTGTAACCAGGGAGTAGCTAAAGGACTGTAGAATTTAGGAAGGGCTGGTTATCTAACTAACTCGGAGCTAAATCGGCAGTGTAGGAGGATACAGGCAGGGGGCGCCAGCAACCCTTTAGACTAGCAGTACTAGCATTAGCATTAGCATTAGAATTAGCATTAGCATTAGCATTAGCTAACAGACAACTAAACACACAGTAATGTAGCAAAGATGAACAAACACATTTATTTAGACAAATGATATATACATCCCCGTATATACTCCCTCCCAGCCGGCCACACACACACTCAATCACTCACTCACACGCAGGGCCTGGCCTGGAAAAGGCTTAGAGTCCCGGACTGAAAGGAGCGCGTTGAGGCCTGGTTGGAGCTCGCATGTGCTTCGAGGAAGGCAGCAGACAAAGGGGGGGGGTGACGTAGCAACTCGAAGGGAAAGGGGTTTCTTCGTAGTCCACGACGAGGTGTGAATGGCTCAGGTCCGGTGGTCCACGGTCGGTCGCAATCCACCTCGTGGAGGCGACGGCTTTGTCCAGCTTGGGTCTCGCTTGGTCCAACGTTAGCAGCCGGCGGCTGGCAAGGCTGGCTAAAGGGGACACAGCTAAACTGGGCTAGCGCTGCCAACTCAACGAACTCCGAACTCCCGCGGTGCTGCGGGTAGCCCGTGATTCACTACTAACAGTCAATGCCAAAGGCAGGTCTCCTCCGACACTCAGAGTCTCCCGTTCTCCTTGTGGACTGTTGAGAGATGTTGAATTGCTGCTGTAAGGTTTGCCCTCTGTCACAGTGGTAAACTCAATAATCACTCTTCAGGTCTTCAGCTTCAGCACGGTGTGCGTTTTACTGACTCCGCCATCTTAGATCGACTTCTCGTTTTCTCTGCTTCTTCTCACTCTCGTTACTCTCATCACTCTAACGCACAGACCACTTCCGTCGCTATATATACCAACCGAACCTAGCATCCGGGTCACGGACACAGCATCCGGGTCACGGACACACCCCGGATATACCACGTCATTAAACATATACATAAACATTACAATAACAATACATACACTATTCATGAAAACGTACATGAATAGTATGGAAAATAATAAAGGAAATAACAGGGGCAAAATAGGGCTGATTCGGGGAAACTAACTGGCTCTAAATTGTGGGCCTTCATAACAAATGATATTATTATTATTATTTTAGACTGTATGAGAGGGGGTATAGTAAGGGGTGGGGTTGTAATATGAAGATGATCGTAGTGATGGGGTGGTGTTTAGCTCACCGGCAGATTGAGAGCCAGGATCATGTACAGTGAAAGGACACTGAAAATGGGTCGTGGATGGGTCTTCCAGCACGACAACGACCCAAAACATACGGCCAATGCAACAAAGGAGTGGCTGAAGAAGATGCACATTAATGTCATGGAGAGGCCTAGCCAGTCTCCAGACCTTAATCCTATCGAAAATCTGTGGAGGGAGCTGAAGCTTCGAGTTGCCAAGCGACAGCCTCGAAACCTTAAGGATTTGGAGAGGATCTGCAAAGAGAAGTGGACTAAAATCCCTCCTGAGATGTGACCAACTACAAGAAACGTCTGACCTCCGTGCTTGCCAACAAGGGTTTCTCCTCCAAGCTCTAAGTCATGTTTTGCTAGGGGATCAAATACTTATTCCCCTCCCACTCGATCAAAGGCAAATCAATTTATTACTTTTATATAATGTGTTTTTCTGGATTTTTTGGTTGATATTCAGTCTCTCACTGTTAAAATAAACCTACCATTACAATTATAGACCGTTCATTTCTTTGTAAGTGGGCAAACTTACAAAATCAGCAGGGGATCAAATATTTATTTCACCGACTGTATGAGAAGTTTTGATTGAATTCCGTGATTTGATTATTTCGTTTGGTGGAGACTTGCTCTAGTGATATATGTTTTGAGAGGAGGAGACTTACTCTAGTGATATATGTTCTGAGAGGAGGTGCTCTAGTGATATATGTCCTGAGAGGAGGTTCAACCATTGTTTTATGGAGAGTAGGTGTCTGGATTTCCAATTGAGGAGAATCATTTTCTTGGCGACAGCTAGAGCTACAAGTAGTGATGCATTGCTTGGTGTTGTTAGGTCTGACAGGTTCGCCGAGAAGGCAGATGGATGGAGATACTGGACTGTTACATGACAGAAACTCTGTGAGTTGGGTTGTTATGTCTTTACAAGAGCTTTGAACCAGGTGATTGCCGTGGGTGTCAAGGTCACACTGTGTGCAGTACTGTGAGGTGGTGAATAACCATTGTGTGCATTCTGTGGCCTGTGAGATGTGTGCGGTGTATGACTTTGTATTGGATCAGTTGTAGATGAATGTTTCTAGACATTTGAAATATGGATTGACACATTTGTAACCAGACGTTGTTATCTGGATTGATATCGAGGTCCCTTTTCCATTTTCCGATTGATCGTGATATTGTGGAGTCAGCAGATAACATTTTGTAACATTTGGAGAGTTGTTTCGGGGGTATTTGCTATGGTAGAGATATTTTTTTAGCAATGGGGGTGGTGTTAGGGGGCAGTGTGTTCTCCTGGTTTTCCGCCGGGAGTGACTTTTCCATGAGGGAAATGCAATGAATAAAAACAAACCAAACCGAAATTCTCCCCCTGAGGAGCAGATTCAGACTCAGTCATGGCTGCCTTCCTGCCTTGGATGACTCACTGCAGAGCCCCAGTTAAACAGGTTCGCGTGGTGGCGCATTCCTCTTCAGATAATCACCCACTGCTCAGGAACAGATCTCCATTCCACCACGATACTCAGAAGAGAAGAACATAAATACAGCCACTGTACCCTCTCATCTCTTGCCTTTTACTCCCACTAACAGATGCTGCATTGAGAATTGATTTGCTTGCAGCATGCGGTTCTGTACATTCCCTCTTTACAGGCGTTCGTATGCTATGCACCCAGAGTAAAAGTTGTTTATGTTGTTTTTCTCTCGCAGTCGGAGAACAGATCTAAAACTCAGGCTTAGGGTAGGGCTGAGGGAAGGCCCATGCAGCACACGTGACGCCAGGTCTTTTTCCTCCTATCGACTTGACGTCTCCATTGACCTTTGCTGCGAATCCGTCTCCACCGGTGCATCCTCTCTCCACCTTCGTTTGCGACACGAGATCTCATTCCCGATCTCCTTCTCTGTTTTGGCGTGACATGCTGGGAGGAGCTCCTAATTGATTCCCATTTTTCTCGCTTTGTGAGATTGGTGGTCAGTGTCGTCGACCCAGACGTCTGCCTAGGTCTCGCCTGTCGGGGGGGGACAGTCGGTGGGCAGAGACAGATGGATGAGGCGAGACAATGGGGGTCAGTCCATCAGTAACACAATCAAAAAAGTGCTGAGGGGTAGGGGACCTGAGGCCAACAGTATAGAGTGAAAAAGTCATGGAGGTATTCAATCAAACCAGGAATCCAGCGAACCCTCGGGTCTTTGGAGAAAAAATAAATGCGCCATGCCATACAGAGGACGATCGGAGGGACCATCTGTGTGTAATGCTTTTGCTGTTATATTTACGGCACGTCGTAAATCAACACGCTTCCTTTCATATGGGATTTCATAGCTGATATGAATGGGAGGAAATTAGGAACGGCGCAGGTTTTCGGGGACACTTATATATTCAATCTATATGGAGCATTATTTGATATGCCATATGACATCCCATATGGCAGTACATTGACTGATGAGCAGGGCATTCAATTTCCTCTTTGGATAGCAGCTGCTATTCATTGCAGATACACTCTGGTATATTACAAAATGCTTAATGGCACATTATTGGCCACCTGTAGGGGCTTTAGGCAGACGCTGGATTCTCAGAACGTCTTTGATGAAACTTTCTTTCTGTTATCCTCCTTTCTTTCATCAGGCCCGAGAGGGTGAGAGGATTGGATCACGTTCACGTTCACGTCCGCCGTGTTGATCTGACCGTTCAGGTCCGTTCAGATGATGCTGGTAGGAAAGGAGGCAAGGGAAGGAGGCAAGGAAAGGTTGCAGTTTAAGACTACAGCCTGGTACGCCGTCTACACGTGTCAATTCTCAGCCCTTAGGCATCAGCGGGACATCGATTGCGTCGCTGGGGCGGAAAAATCAAAACCCAATACCGCCATAATGAGTGTAACATAACCTGATACCAGGTCCGACTCTTCGAGAGCAAATAAATACGAAATCACAGTGTTGAAAAAGAGAGGGCCCGCGGCTTTTTCCGAGTCCCTCTCATTCACTGTTCATCATTCTGTAGACACACTCTCAACAATTGCTCAGGTCAGGAGGGGATATCAGCATCGATTTAGTCGGGAAATTGTCAAATCATAGCAAAAATGATCCCTGCCGCTCCGAAACAGCTTGAGTCATTACTCATTATAGCAACAACCTGCCGTCGAAACTGAAGAGGCGCTCCGGTCCGTGACTTCTTCGGGAGAGCTCAGATTTCAACCGGCAAACCGGAGCGCAGCAGAGCTCTAACAGGCTTTTCCTTCTTTCCCCTCCTCGATATTCCCCTCCACACAGCCGCGGCAGGAGGCCAATTCAGCGTCCTCCTGAAACACCCCCCTCCCAACCCCAACCCCAACCCCCTCCCCGCCCTTAGTTCCGTTTCACAATCATACCGCGGAGCGAGAGCGTTTAGTGGCGGATGTCGCGCCCACGCAGGGGGTCGACGCCCCTGCGTGGAGACGGTTGCGCGGTCGCGTCGAAGAATCGGTGGGCGCCTCTCGGTGATTCACTCCGCCGCTCCGGTAACGGAGCCGAACCCTCTCCCTCCTCCTCCTCCCGCCTCTGTGCTGTGACCTGTCAGTCATGCCAGATGGTCTCCTTTGGAACATGAAAAAAGCCCCTCGCTCCCTCAACCGACGGAGGGAAAAATAAAAAGAGTAACTCTCATATCAACAGAACCAACAAAGCAGCTCGTCTCAGTGTTTGAGAAGACACGCTACCTTGGGACGTGATCAAAAATGTCCGACCTCCCCGAAAAAAGCCTCGTCGTCTTGCCTTCAGGAAGGGAATAGGGAGCTTTGATATGAGAAGAGGAACCGTGATTGATAGTTTATAGCTCTGTGACAAGAGCACATGCCCTGGTGTACACTACTGTCAGTCTACTCTATACAGTAACACGAGCAGCAGTTAGTGTAATCTCTCAGACGGAAACATACACAATCGGCGCTCCGGCTGTCACAAGACTGGCGACTGACTTTCATCTGAGACCATCTTTCAGGTTCAGAGGAAACACGTCAAAAACTGTGAATCAATCGTTCTCTCTCGTTCTACGCCTTTAGTACAACACCCAGCACTCATTACTCATCTTGATGTAGCTACTGTACTATACACAGTATATCACGGTGCGTGTGTGTGTGTGTGTGTGTGTGTGTGTGTGTGCGCGTGCGCGTGCATTTCTGTTTGTATGTCTTAGTGTGTGCCTTTACAGAGAGTGAGAGAGTGAGAGAGAAAGAGAGAGACAGAGCAGTTTACCTTGATAGCAGTGGAGGCTATCTGGATGTGTGTGTGTGTGTGTGTGCGTGTGTGTTTTTGCATGCGTGCATGTCTTAGTGTGTGCCTTTACAGAGGGTAAGAGAGAGAGAGAGAGGGAGAGAGAGACAGAGATTACCTTGAGCAGTTTACCTAGCAGTGGAGGCTGGATGTGGTGCAGCTTGTGTGTGTGTGTGTGTGTGTGTGTGTGTGTGTGTGTGTGTGTGTGTGTGCGTCTTAGTGTGTGCCTTTACAGAGAGAGAGAGAGAGAGAGAGAGAGAGAGAGAGAGACTAGACAGAGCAGTTTACCTTGATAGCAGTGGAGGCTATCTGGATGTGGTGCAGCTTGCGTGTGTGTGTGTGTGTGTGTGTGTGTGTGTGTGTGTGTGTGTGTGTGTGCGTCTTAGTGTGTGCCTTTACAGAGAGTGAGAGAGAGAGGAAGAGAGACTAGACAGAGCAGTTTACCTTGATAGCAGTGGAGGCTATCTGGATGTGGTGCAGCTTGCGCAAGGTGCTCTCTCTGTCTATGAAGTAGGAGGCGGCCAGCTGGTGCAGAGCCTCCAGAGTCACAGCTGAGGAGTTGCCAGAGTAGTCGCTGCCTTCCGCTCTCTTACTCAGTTTTCTCTTGTCCACAAATATCGTTAAGGCCTCTTCTCCTGCGAACACAACCGGTTCAATTGCGAATGTTGTTAATACAGTGTTGGCTGACATTATTTATATCGGTTTCCACATATTTCGGAGACAGTTTGCTGGCGTTATTAAAGCAAGCTACACCTCACCATCGATTGCAAATTAGTGGGATCAATAGTATTGGTGGCCACTCATATTTGACGATAATGCATTGGCAATAGTTTTATTAATTTAAACATACACACATGTATATATATATATATATGTTTAAATCAATACAACTATTGTCAATGCAGTGTGTACATATATATATATATACACACACACACACTGCGGAAATGAACATATTGCAGTAGTATGGCTGGTGTACACTACTGGTGGGTACTATTACTTGTGTACCGTTGGAGTGATTCACTGCTGTACTGTATTGTGTTGTGTATTGCGCTTCGTGTCATCGTGCTCTGCACAGCATTTTTTTGGGCACTATTGAGGCCACTGTGAAATTACCACTTTACCAAAAGGCCACTTTATTTCCTTGTCATTGTGGAATGACTTTTTTGCTTACTTACCTTGCTTATTATTACTGTGTTACTGTTGTGTTGTTTTCCTGTATCTGAATGCTGCAATGTCAATGTTGAGGAACCAAAGCCAACGAATCTTACTCTTGTGTACTAGCACATTAAGATGTAATAAAAAATTCTGATTCTGATACATTTATACAGTATATACTGTATATATAGGCCTCATAGCTTAAACAGGAATATTTTGTTTTTCTTTCTCAGCTGAAGAAAGGTGCCCTTAAAATATCACTATCTATTTATGTTTTTCATGAAGTCCATATGTTCCAGGACACAGATAGGCAATCCATTTATAACCCTAGCTAGCACATCGCTGGCGCACCGCCAGAGCTTCCCAGCTTCTCATTTTCCCCTCCTCATACTTCCCCGAATTGGTTGTGTGCCAGAGCATGGAAGGTGCAGGGGGGGCTCGGCCAGCTGGGGGGTTTATGCATTATAAGGAGCCACTCATAACCGCAACCTTTCAGGAGCCGGGAGCCAGGGCTGAAGTAATCGTCAAGTGTTGCTCTCTAAGAGGAAACCCATTCTGCCCGCTTCCTTGACACGCACAGGGCTTTGTTACTGAAATAAACTCGTAAAGAGCACCCCCCCCCACACACACACACACACACACTCTGTCTTTCACTTGTTCATCAACAGCACTGTGGGGAATGAATAGAGTGGTGACTAGGGTGGCGGATGTTTCATTGAACAAATATCGTCACCTTGAAATAATGGCTTAAGTGACTTTGGAGGGAAATAGTTTTTGCCTAAATATCATATATTCTCGATTTAGTTCAGTTTATTCCGTTTTCCGCAAAACTTGAAAATATGACTTAAGCCATTATTTTTTACGAAGGTGACGATATGCTCCATGTTTATTGTTTTTGTATATTTTGGGTCAAGCTCATAATAAGTCCAGTGTAATGACTGTGTTTACCTCCCAGAGTAGCCGACAACAGGAAGTGAGTCCCGTATTTCCTGATCAGGTTGTCTGTGATCAGCTGGGTGGTGGGCCGCCGGCCCAGCAGTCGGATGTTGCGGATAAACTCTGGAGTCAAGGGCAACGGGGACTCCAGGAAATCTCTCCTCTCCACGGCCAAGTTATTCACCTTCCACCTCCCGAACTCCCTAGGAAGCATCAAACGAGGAAGAATGAACATGCCACTGAAGGCTGCCATTTTGGTAAACAAGACTGTCACTAATGATGTGTATTTATGAATGTGCGTCTGGCAGGGGCAGAGCAGAGGTGGGTCTGTGGGGGCATCCGCCGTATCGCTTCACTGCATCATTAGCTTTAGGTCCTGACAGGAGAGAGGCAGGAGGGAGAGAGAGAGAGGGAATGAGAGAGAGAGAGAGGGGGGGAGAGAGGGAATGAGAGAGAGAGAGGGGGGGGGGGGAGAGAGGGAGAGAGAGGGGGAGAGAGGGAGAGGGAGAGAGAGGGGGGGGAGAGAGAGGGGGGGGGAGAGAGAGAGGGGGGGAGAGAGAGAGGGAGAGAGAGAGAACGAACCGAGACCCAACAGGTACCATTTTGGAAGATGAATGTTGCTTGGGAGGGAACTGTGCTCAAAGCATGCAGCTGACAGGTGCTCTCCTTAATAAACACATCATGACAAAAATATGCACTGACAGGAAAACCCATAGAAATCAGCACATTGATGACATCCGATACGTTTCATAATTAGGGAAGAAAGAATTGTGCCGGATAGAGGTGTACAGAGATGTCATTATGTGTGTCTGTATCTATATCTGTTCAACCATCAAAATGATCTGTAGCTGTATTCAGATAGAAAACCCGGAAGTGGGCTTGGTTTATACTGGAAGCCACATTAAATCGGGAAAATGTTGTATTTTCTAACCTAATATTCATTGGGAATGCAATTTGTGTGGCTTCAAAGCATCAGATGGTTTCATATTGGCATATCATTAATTCTGAAATATATTTCCACATCCTCATACTGTACTTTTCATCTCTCTCTCACTCTTTTTTTTCATTTTAATTTAGATTTTTAACTAAACACCCCTCTTTAACCCCTTTAACTTTGAGACAATAATAAGCAATCAGAAACGGATTTCTTTATTTTATTTCACTGGAAATCTTTTTACTGAATCCCACAACCACCCCGCCTAAACTATCTGGGGGACACTGACCAGTCACTGTGAATTAGGAAAATTAAGCTTTATAAATCAAAACAGTCTTTTAAACATGTTCTCACTGAGCTCTTTTTGTAAGCCTATACCTCCCAAATCACTTGTTACTGTCACTTGAACTTTGTTAATACCGTAACCATGACTACCAGTAGCCTATTTCGTAGGGTGTTAGTGGACGCTAAGTCAAAATTACATTAAACCTATAGCTGATATACAGCATATTAAACGGATGAATATTGACTTACGATCATTTACTTACAATATTGAAATAAAAGTTAAATATTTAATAGTTAAATACTATTTCAAAACGACAGGTTCTAAGCTTCATTTTGATGTGTTGGTTGTGGGAGTTTCAAAGAAAAGGCTTTCTGTCTCATTAGCTCCTGCACGTGACGCCTCCTCCGTAATGTGGAACTCTTGCAGCTGAGTCGGGGGGAGCGACTACAGAATATAGCGATCACTTTTCAATAATGTGTAATAAATGAAACGACAAGTTCGTGAAATCAAAGTCCTATTGTGCAAACGGAATGGGCATTTTTTTTATCTTGTGGCCATCCAGAATGAAATATTAATTGATTTAAAGAAACATGATCATGGGTGATGGCTGACACACAGACATGTCAATCATGGCTTTTCTTTCCAAATTATAACGAGCAGCTTCGGGTAGAATCTGTATCTGTTTCCATCGCATTGTTTGTGCTTTCCCAAATAACATATTCATATGCAGGTACATCCTTAGTGGTATAACATATTCATATGCAGGTACATCCTTAGTGGTATAACATATTCGTATTCAGGTCCATCCAAAGAAAATGCAGGAGGCAACCGTAAAGTTTTGACAAAAACAACACATTCTCCTCAGCATTTGTAACTTTGACATCTGACATCTACAGTAAGGTATTGTATACACAGCGTGGTATGCTGCAGCCTTAAAGATGAGTTCATCATCATGTGTTTGTGTTAATCCTCTGTGTTTGAATAATTACATAATCCATTATACTTCAGTCTGGCAACCTTAAAATGCAGTGTGTGTGTGTGTCACTTAGCTAGAGGCTAATCTAAAAATGGGCCATTTACACAGTGTTACAGCCTATAAAAAGATCTCTCTTTCATTCTGTCCCTCTTTCATTTCTGTCTTCTAGTCAATGCCTCCAACACGCACACACGCACGCACACACACACACACACACACACACACACTAACGCACACTAACACTAACATATAAAGCCATAGGTACGGATCACTAAATGATGCAGTGCACTCTGAAGTAAAAAGCTTGTGTGCTGTAATCAGAATAGGTTGGGCAACCTTGGCTGTGGATGATGGATGGAGAGAGAGTGGCCCGTTGAAAGGATATACATCACATTAAAGCAGGAGTAATGAGGAACCCCCTCCCCTCACCACCCAGACATTGGATTGATTCATTCAAGGTAAACCCCCTAAATTCAACCTGCGTCCTGTGGAGCCATATAGGCCAGTGTGAATCTATGTCAAATACCAAATACATACGCTCTCAAGATGCTGTTGGTCTGTGGGAATAATACAAGTAGTTCCATTTGTATAATTTAAGCTTGCTGTCCCCCTCCAAAATGAATACAATAAACAATGAACTGTAATGTCAAGAGCTCACCCAGTTACTTATGCCGCGGTTTGTTTTAGACATGGACCTTGACTAATTTGTCGGTCAGTTACATCTAGTATTACCATTCATCTTTGCCTATTTCTATGTCATACAAATAAATTGCCTTTTCAGCTGGGCCACTACTTCACCTGAGTTCTTTCGAGAGAGAGAGAGAGAGAGAGAGAGAGAGAGAGAGAGAGAGAGAGAGAGAGAGAGAGAGAGAGAGAGAGATAAAGCAAAGAGACTATCCTCACCTGAGTTCTTTCAAGAGAGAAAGAGAGAGAGAGAGAGAGAAAGAAAGAGAGAGACAGAGAGAGAGAGAGAGAATGCAAAGAGAGTATCCTCACCTGAGGTCTTTCGAGAGAGAGAGAGAGAGAGAGAGAGAGAGAGAGAGAGAGAGAGAGAAAGAGAGAGAGAGAGAGAGAGAGAGAGAAAAGCAAAGAGAGTATCCACAAAATCCCCTCAGTCGTTCGTTTCTTCAGTTATCGTTGACTGTGATAAGCTAGCCTTGTCTAATCTTAAACCCCCCATGGGCCAAATGGTTCATCCAACAGGGAATGAGAGGAAATGTAATGGATTTCACCATGAACCTGTTTTGGGGGTTTGCAGTCTTTCCTCAGACCTGGCACTGTAGTCATTATATTTATCAGACTTATCTCTTACAGTTCACCACAGGTAGCTGCATCTGTTTCATTTAGCACTTTAGCGATACCGTTAATTTATTTTCAAACTGCACTCACATACTGTACTGTAGAGGACCTCTAAAAGAACACGAACATACTACATTCTGCATCTCTGAAAGCACATCAGAACATACACTAATCCACTAACACCAATGAGCATATCTGAGATATCCAAAAGACACACACTGACTTTATCAATATAATTGCAGCCTTCCATTGTCAATAATGAGGCTGCAGCAATACCATAATGTATGCCATGTATCCTATGGTCTTTTCGACACACATTCAGGTGTTTTTGACCAAACTGCAATATGTCAACACTGTGGAGGAGACACAAGATACACAGGCATCTGGCGTCGACACCGTTGAGCATGGCAACTGTCCCTTGGCATGGGTTAGCATAGACAGGTGGTATAACGGAACCCCATCTTTGCACATGAGAGCCGTCCGCCAGCCGACATCCTCTCTCCACAGTGATTTCCTTAACAGAAAAACAGATCCCATTTCCTTTAGAAGACTCGTCGAGGATCCTTTCAAATTCAATCAAGACGAGAGGTCGGAAAATTGAAAGAGGGATGAGATCGTGCGATTTCATTACCCAGACGCTGTCGTGTGGTAACACACCTCACTGTAACCAGAAGCACCACTTCTGGTAATTCATCTTCTTTCTGTCATTGAGGATTATTGGAATTTAGCAGAGATCCAAGCTCCACAGCAGGGGAACCGGGCACCGAGAATAATATTGTCACTTTTAATCTCCTCAGGACTGTTTTGCACAGAGATTATGTGTTATTGGCCAGGGGAATAGATTGTCAAAAAAAGAAAAAATCTGATGTCATTTGAAAACAAACAAACAAAGCTTATTGGACTGTTTGGCTATGCAGCTATCACAGGACATTAGCAATGGCACTGACCTACGCTTGTCAGCAGGGTGACCTCAACCAAACACTTATATTAAAAGTGAGACAGGGAGGCAATTACCAACTCCAAGTAAGCAATATGTCCACACCGAGTTAAAAAGCAATATCATTCGGATTACATTGTATTATACCGTTTGACAGCAACCCTCTTTACCCAGTGGGAACCGTCTTTGACATGCTGAGATCGTCGAGGGAATTTGAACAGAGAAGAACAGACAGAAAACATCAGTGGAAAACTACAAGCTGGGAGAGTTCTCACTGTTGCCTCTCTCATGTCCCATCGTGAAACCCAGCAGCATTCCCTGTGTTTTTTGGTTACTACAGCCTCAGTGTTTCTGTAAGGGCATTGGATGCAGATGATGATCCAATTAAATGGAATGTCCCTTATGTGCATCACAGTATCAACAGCCTAAAGGAGTGGGGTGTAAGTCTGTCCCCCCTGGCCACCTCAGAAATAATAATAATTATGATTATAATTATAATGATAATATCATAATACAAACCTCCAAAATGATGGATGGATAAGAGACAGAAAAGCGAAAAATCTGTGAGTCCACACCGCTAAGAACATGTTTGTATACAACCTGAGTATCAGGTAGAACACTCTAGAACACTCCATGTTAGAAAGTGCTTTTTTTCGCAGGTCCAAAACAGCGTTGGTGTGTTTTCTTTCAAGACATCAGAATGCTAGCTGGCTACAGTTTACAGGTTGTGGCCTGTAAAAATAAGCTAATAAGTCTGGAACAGAACAGAAATCCAATCCAATTTAGCCTTTGCACTACTGCTGGTTGCACCGTGTGCACACCCCTGGTTAATGTGATCACTCTTTACCCTTTGCACTCCTGCTGTTTAGAATGCTACCTTATGCACATACCGTATTATTGCACATATCTCTTTGATGTTGCCTTTTTTATCTTTATACATCTGTACATAACATACTGTACATAAGCTACCTTAACTGTACATAGCTCATAACTGTACATACCTCTAAACTATCTTACTCGCCATACTGTACCTATCACTATCATTGTCATGTTTTTATATCATGTTCTTATATCTCTATTTGCCCTTCTGGTTAGATGCTAAACTGCATTTTGTTGTCTGGTACTCTGCAATGACAATAAAGTTGAATCTAATCTAATTTAATCTAAAAATGCAACCCATAATGATTGGGAATGAACACATCTTGTCTAGGGCCGGTTGAAAGTAGGCCCCTAAGAGTAGGCCCCGTGGTGTAGAAACGTCCATGAGCGATCTACCCATGCCAACCTCGGAGTCTCCAGACAAAAACGCTGCATGTGTGTGCACCACTTTACTGATAATGAATCTAGGGACTAGTTGATTAACGATAATAAGCCGAACAAGTGAACGGTTTACATCATGACTCGTGACAGTTTGAAGTCGGTTGCCTTAGAACGATATTAGCCATGATTGTCTAATGATCTTCGCGGTGACGCAGTTATGTCAGCCCTAGGAACCAAGTTCAGTGTGAGCTTAATTGATATCCCGGTAGGGGTGCCCATTAGCAGTTATCATCTCAGAGCAAACAGTGTCTTATTGATTCATATAAATTGGCCCATGAAAGCTAAAAAAAACAAAAAACATAGCATTAACATAGCATTAACCCCCCCCCCCCCCTCCCCAACCCCCAAAATGAAAAGGGTTTAATAAATATCATTGTTAATCAAGGATGGTTGTAATCTAGCCCGCCTCAGACCCAACCTTGCAGCTGACAGTAGGCTCCCAGGGGAGCCTGTGATAATGCAGAGTAATAAGTATTAAGAGCCCACTAATCACTTGGCCACATGATAAGACTATTAATCTTACCGCCGATGCAGCAACAGAGAGGGTGACGGCCCAGCCTTAGCCAGAGGAGAAAATATTAAAAAGCTTTAACGCGCCAGCCGATCACCAAAGCCATAAAACATCCCGCACAAATCCATAGATGTCAAGAACCCCCCCGTCTGCCATTTCCCGGCGCATGTCCAATATCCTTCCAAATGATGACGGATATATGATTTATGACACATTGCCGCTAATTTCCATCACAAGCCAATACCGTACCTAGGAATGTGTTCACATTATGAATAATCATGTGTCTCCCCAGTCCACTAATCAACATGTGTTACCAGATCAATTTGGGATATGAATTCTGCTTGGGGATTTGGGGAAAACTAGAAACTGCCCATTTTCTGTACATGCAATACTCAATAACATGGCTAATAAATCACAGATTCTAGAGCTACTATAGGGTATCTTGATATATGTGCTATATGCCGTAAATGCCAAACAACGTTTTCTGCCTGTCTGTGCCTGTATTTTATACTGTATGTCTTCTGCTGCACAATGATGTGTCCCTCATCTTGGTCCTAATGGTAAAAGAGAATGTCATCTAAGTAACCTACGGTACAATATCTGGTTTAATACAGAACCATATGTCAACACACACGTTTAGACTGGAGTGATAATGACATTAATATTTACTTTAGACAAATGTACTTTGGATAAAAGTGTCTGTTAAGAGTCATGTGAATGCACCTGACACGTTGGCCTTGTCAGTCACCAGTAGAGACCGCGTCAAGTCGTAGACCCTAGTCGTCTATCTGTACAGTATAGTACAGTGGATTGTGTACATAGCCTTTATTTATGTAAACCAGCTCCTTCCCTTCTTGTGATTTTTTTTTTTTTAAAGTGTTTTTTTTCTTCCCTTTCCTAACACCAGGGGAGCCACCCCTCCTAAATTTCGTTGTTTGGTACCTGTACTGTAGCAATGACAATAAAGTCCATTCATTCAAGTCACGTCAAAATGAAGTGAAACGATTCAAGCTTATAAAATACCACTAGGATAAAAGTATAGTACTAATCCTGAATAGCTGTACTTGATTTAACAGGCAGACAATGGTGTTATTGGTTTTAATATTTTGGCAATCGTGCCAACGACATGTCATTTTACGCGACGTTGATCGCAACATAAGCAAGATGGAAATGTATCTGTCACATTGTTGCTGTGGCAAGAGAATAGCAAACTGCTTCTTGATCAGGAAAAACACGTGAAGTTCTTCTGAATGAGCGCTGCGTGAATGGAGCAATGTTTATCCTCGTTCAGAGAGAGAGAGAGAGAGAGAGAGAGAGGGAGAGAGAGAGAGAGAGAGAGAGAGAGAGAGAGAGAGAGAGAGAGAGAGAGAGAGAGAGAGAGAGAGAGAGAGAGAGAGAGAGAGAGAGAGAGAGAGAGATACCACCAGAAAAATACTGCCCTTCACCCGATGTTCTTTTAACTTAATAACATAATTATAGCCTACGTGGGGTTTCTGCTATGACTACCGTATTTTAATACAGCTTTTAATTTGTAAACAGATACTGGAAGTGTTGATTTAAAAAAACTAAAAACTAGACATATTTACAGATGTAGACATTGAAAGTGTTGTGTATGTTGCTGATAGCATTTTCAGGTGGGCGGCACGCAGAGAAAATAGGCTAGCCTCCGACTCTAGCGAGCATGGCTTCTCTAACCCGTTAGCATGGGCGCCAAAATGAAACTCACACACACCGCTGAAGTTGACGCTGCATGTGTGTTTTGGCCCTTATAGACAACCTCCCTGTAGATTCTATCTGGCTCTTGTAATGACCTTGATCAACTCAAATCCTTTAACAAGACCATGTAATCGTTCTTATTTTAATTGAATACAAACACCCCTGTGTATCTTAAAAAAAAAAGTCACTGTATGTTTTTTGTGAGAAAGGTCGTCACTAAATATGTTTAGTCATTATTGTCCCCTTGCCTCTGCCTTGGTGACTTACTTTGAGACTAGATTTGTAGCAATAGGCCTACTCTATGAATGTCCAGAAGTCATAAACTGTAGAATGTAAACAAAGCTGGAGACATTGTTATGATTGCTAGCAAAATAAAGTCAGCACGGTAGATTACTCATTTGCAATTACTTACCTGCAAGCATAGTAAACCTTGGGCAAAATCCTTACATATTAACCATTTGTTAGCAAGTTTTGCAAGTTGTGCAAGCAATCGGTGACATCTGTCTCCAAAACGTATGTGTCTCCAGTCTACTGTATGTCTCCAGTTATGTTTACATTCTGCAGTTTGCGACATGCAGACATACTAGAATAATAAATTAGACAGCAGGTTGTTTTTCTAGCTTGCAAAACACAACACTGTATTTGTCTTACCATTCTGAACAGTCGTGCTGCATTTCACTACAACATTTGCTTCCCTCTGGAAGAAGGTTGCGGCTGCCTAAGGCACTGAAGGCCCGCCACAGGCTCAGTTTCTTCCCCTCAGCCGCCAGGCTGCTAAATGACTCTGGCTTCCCCCTCCCCCCCGCCTCCAAGTCTGCCCAGGACTGAACATGCACTAGACCAGGGGTGCTCATTACGTCGATCGCGATCGACCAGTCGATCGCGAAGGTAGTGTGGGTAGATCACATGGCATTGTAAAAAAAAAAAAAAAAAAGTGTGTTTTTTTTTTTTTTTTTTTCCCCTGTGTGGTCCAGACGGGACGCCTCCCGTCTGGACCACACAGGAGAGGGCATCACTCAGCCCCGCGCCGCCTCACAACACACACACACACACACACACACACACACACACACACAAACACACACACACAGACAGACAGACAGACACAAGCACACACACATGCACACACAGACAGACAGACAGACAGACACACACACACACACACACACAGACAGACAGACACACACAGACAGACAGACAGACAGACACACACACACACTCCGCCGCCCGGAGACGTCGATGGCACCTGGCTTGGCACTGGCCAGTCTGGTGTAAACCACTCAGAGCTCCTGAGTTAATGTTAATGTTAATGGACTACCAGTGTGAATATTTGTTATATAGTTTAATAAATCTCTTCTTTGATTTTGAAACAGTGTAGCGTGGCCTTAATTTGTTATTATTACAGTAAATGTTTGTGTTCGCAGCAATGGCAATATGTTTTATTTGGTTGGTAGATCTTATTGAGCTGGTAATTTGAAAAGTAGCTCACAAGCCTAAAAAGTGTGAGCACCCCTGCACTAGACCTTGTATAACTCTGCACTGCACTTTATTTACAGCACTATCCATGCACTGTCTGTCCTGTGTTGTCCTGTTTTTGCCTGTTTTTGCATTTGTATTGTACTTGTTTTGTTCATATATATGTGAAAAAAGCATAAATGCACCTTCTGTAATGCCAAAGCAAATTCCTATATGTGTCAAGCATAATGGCAATAAACGTTATCTGAATCTGAATCTGAAATTTCAATGGCCAGTTCCATCTAGTCTCGGCTGTTATCTGCCCCTCTCTGGAGCTGCTATCATTGGTTGATTTGATTGAGGTGTACAATAGTTGTCATTGGTTTATTAAAATCAGATCCTTGTGTCACTTTGTGGGGGGTGGCAAAATCACACCCACGCAAAAACAAATGTTTAATTGTTTTACGTTTTCAAAGGGAAAAGGGAAGGTCATCCTACTTTTCACAATTTCACAATTTGACAGTCTTCAACCTAATACTGTGCAAATACCATATAAAGACCACCTGGCCCCTTTAACTGCACTGTTTGCCCACAGCAGAACTACAAACACTGCATAGGTGTCGTTTAATTACTGGAGAGATGAGAGTCACTCTCCTCCCCTCCTCATCCAGAGCAATTTATTCATCCACCTTGACTACAGTGCAATTTATTCCGTTCAATAATGTTTCCCACCAGTGTGTCTTAATAAGGGTTCACCCTTCAAATCTGTGTAGCAAGGACTCCCTACATAGATTTGAAGTCGGCCTTCTGGTAGTATTCCACACCTTATAATGCTGATGCCTTTATCCAAAGCTCCCAGTGCGAATCGAACCCACAACCTAAGCATTGTAAGCGCCATGCTCTACCAACGGAGCCCACAGAGGACCACCTTGAAAACCAATTAGGCTTTAAAACTTGCTTTAGGGTTTTTCTTATCGATATCTAACATTCTCTACATAACTGTATCAGTGCATTGGATCTCTGTGTCGAAAAACAATAAGATACAACTCAGATCCGTTGCCTGCGATGCGCCTCATAACTTCAGCCCTGCAGGAGCGTATCTAACGTTTTCCTCGAACAAAGTTATTTTTATAGTCTACACGTCCTTTTGATCACTATCTCACATAACAGCGCCCGAAGAGGAGCAGAACTGTGTTGCTTTTACCTTTTTTTAATCGATAACAAACAGCTGCTCACTATTTATGAGCATATGGCCTCTGTTGTACATTTTAGAATGACCGCCTTTGGTCACTGGACTATCGTTGAGTCGGACTCATTTTGACATTTTGACATTTTCGGCATTTAGCAGAAAGCGCCTTATTCCAAAGCGACTTACAACAGATACATTCGAATAAGCAAGTGAATCATCAATCCACCAGTCGTAGCAGGAAGAGTAACGTAGCTCAGGGCCAGGGGCCGTTGGCAGTCGTGGTGCTAGAAGACTCACCTGTATATCTTGTATCGGGTGGAGAACCCTTGCCGGTTTCTCTCCACAAAGTCGGTGTACTCCTGGGAGTGGTGGAAGGGTCCCTTGTCGGACAGGAGCCAGTCCAGCGGACCCCCGGGGCGGTCGTGACTGCCGGGGAGGCTGGCTGCCGCGCCTACCCAGACCCAGCAGTGGAGGCTGAGGCTGAGGACGCCCCATAGAGCCATCAGAGATGGAAGGAGCGAGGGAGGGGTGGAGGGTTCAGCAGCCGCAGCTACGCGCCGAGCTCACTGCTCCGCTGAGTCCACCTGGGGATCTGCATTCCCTCGTCTTCCCCTAAGCACCTGGGAGAGCACGGTGCGGCCCACACACACACAAGCGCACACACGCACACACACACACACAGGTACACACACACAGGTACACACACAGACGCACATGCACACACACACACACACACACGCACAAACACACACACACACACACACACACAGGCACACACACACACACACGCACAAACACACACACACACAGGCACACACATACAAGCAGGGACATCGACAACCAGGAAGCACGCACATGCAAGCATCCATATATTCCCACACAGACACACAAAGAAAAAACAACAAAACCAATTAATCTTATTATACAGCAATTCCCACAGCATGTGTCTGAAAACATCTTGTATGCGTTTTCATGTTTTTAAAGACTATTCACTGTCATTAGAAACCACACATTAAAAATACCAAAGAACACTTGGCCGTATCCAAGACTTGGCCGTATCCAACAGTCATAACTTTTGCCTCTCTTACTCTTATGTAAAAAAAGCTGTTTTTTTGTCTTCCGATCTTCCGTTGCCATAACACATCACCAGTCATCTGTTTTCAGACTACCCTGCTGTTCCACCCCTTGTTCAGGGCTCAAATCTGTCTCCATCTCCCTCCTAAGGGTTGTCAATCATTCCTTGTACCCGTGACCAGACCAGATGCTTTGTTAAAGAAGAAAAAAAGTCCCATTACTGTATTCTGATGACAATCTGTCAAGTGAAGTCAGCCATGTGACTATGTGTGTGTGGGTGGGTTTCGAAAATCATTATTCTCCAACAATACCACATGACACAGAGAGGGTGGGGGGAGTGGGACGGTGCGTAAAGATGGAGGGAGAAAATAGATAGAGAGACCGAGAGATATAGGGGAGTTCATTACTGAGATTTGACCCCCATAGGAAGACGTGGTCTTGGTGGTTTCATGAGATGAGATGAGATGTCATGATGTTGTTTACTTCTACATTGATTTGAGCCTGGGTTTGACTGTCAGCTGCATTACCCTGTTTGTGTGTGTGTGTGTGTGTGTGTGTGTGTGTGTATGTCTATGTGTGGGCGACTATAATGAACTGCACGCTGGGTGTAATTCACAGATAAGTGGATCTCCACACTAGTGTGAAAACAGACCCAATCTGGTGTACAATGCCTTTTTGCTGTGATTACACTGGCTTTAAAAGCTCAGGTTTTGCTGCATGACATCTAATTCCTCAGTGCAGACATCCGTGCCTGGCCATGCATATTGATGAGATGGGGTGGGGGGGGTGGGGGGGGACAAGGTGGTATTGGATAGTAACAGCAGGGAGCCGACAATAGCCTAGGAGACAGTTCGTACAGTGATGTTCCAAATACTGATATGTGGGGGGGAAACTGCGGTAGCAAACACCGAAAACAGTCTCAATAATTCTCTTTTAACTTCTTCTTTGGTTTTGTTGTTATTGTTGTAGTTGTTGTTGTTGTTGTTGTTGTTGTTGTTGTTGTTGTTAAAGAGCAACATTACCCTTTAGCTTTATAATTTTTAGACTTCGTCGTGATTCTGTTGTGTAATATATCGCTTACAGAATGCATGTGACAGGGGAACATAATTCCCAGACGGTCAAACCAGCTGCTTTGGTTCACTAAGCGTATGCAACACCTGGGTTCGAAAATAGCATTTTTCTCTTTCCAATACTTCTCTTCTTATCTGTGCTTGATTGATTGTGCCTGGCGCCTATATATGGAAAAGTCACAAAAGTGCATCGGGCACTCTAGGCAGGCTGGCGAAAAATAAAAAATAAAGCAAACACTATCTGAACCCAGGTCTGAGTTACATTGTTTAAACGTGACCTTGCACAGAGGGCACTGTCTACCCAGTTAATATCATAATAGAGGACAGAGGTCACCTTTAAAGACTCTTTAATCCTATCATCCAACAGGCAGGAGTCCAAAAGCTGATGCAGAGAGGGGGCGGGTGGTGAGGAGAGAGGGGAACACCCCCCCCCCACCCTCTCTCTGTCTCTCTCTATCTCTCTCTCTCTCTGTTTTCCTGTTTTCTCCCCCCCCCCTCTCTCTCTCTCTCTCTCTCTCCCCCTCTACTGTACACGCCCGAATATGAACATCCTGTATGTAAACATTCATCTGTTCACACATGATAGAATCAGCGTGCTCTAATCACATTATCAGCCAAAAACACAGACACCACCACTAACCAGATTGGTGTAATTATCTTTCTAAATGAAATCAGACATTTGCCATTCCATTTTTACAAGGGCATAACTGGATCACATGTGCTTGTGTGCAAATGTTACATTCGATCAAACCCCTTCCTTGAGCCTCGCGGCCACGGGTATAACAATCTTGAAACAACAAATAGCGATGTCAGGTTTGCGAGTAGAAAGCATTTTCATTATTAGCGGTGAGGTGGGAGAGCACCAGCTACTCCAGTAGCTCCACTCAAATATGATTGTACACCACGTAGGCCTGGAATGACCCCGGGCTGTTTGAAGCTCGGTGTAAAGGCAGGCACTGCATGTGTTTCTCTGAGGCCCACAGAACGGCTTCGTGAGACGAGAGCGGCAATGATGTGAAATGCTCATTTTCCCTAGTCTGTCCAGAACACTTGTGCTCAACACATACAGTGCATACAGTATGTATTAAGGAGTCATACAAGGTATTTTAGAAGCGATGAATACAACTCTGCACATGCATCTCTGTACTAGAGGTGCACAGAGGCGTCATTATCTGTATCTGTATCTGTTCAACCAACAACATTATCTGTATCTGTTCAACCAACAACAGTATCTGTATCTGTATCTGTTCAACCAACAACATTATCTGTATCTGTATTCAGTGTAGAAGACCGTAAGTGGGAGTGGTTTATACCAGAAGTCACGTTAAATCGAGCAAGTGTATTTTCTAACCTAATATTTATTGGCAATGCAATTTGTACGTATTCAAAGCATCACATTGATTTCCACATCCTCATACTGTGCTCTTTCATCTGTCTCTCTCTCAACTCAATGTAACATTTCAAAGGGCTTTATTGGCATGGGAAACATACATTTCCATTGCCAAAGCAAGACAGTGTGAAGATAAAAACCAAAACTAAACCAAAAAGAATGTAATGTACATACAATTAAAGGTATACTAGAATAAATAAATGATTACACTTATTTACAGTCTTGTGGTGTTTTTATCCCTTTTGACGCCCTTTTTCTATCACAACAGCTAACAAATATTGCTGCTGTGTTTGCACATTGTCGTACTTCACCCAGCAGATATGGCGGTTTCTTGACATGTTGGGTGTTGGTGATCAGTGGGAAGTATGTGTCTCTGATGTCTTTGTACAGCTGGCAGGTGGTTAAAAAGTGCAGCTCTGTTTCCACCTCATTTTGTGTGCAGTGAGTGCACAGTCTGTACTTTCTTGGGAGCCAGGTCTGCCTGTGGAGGCCTCTTTCGATGGCGAGGCTGTGTTCCCTGAGTCTGTACATAGTCAAGGATTTCCTTAGTTTTGTGTCTGTCACAGTATTCAGGTATTCCGCCACTCTGCATTCTCTGTTTAGAACCAAATAGCATTCCAATTTGCTCTGGTTTTTGGTTGATTCTCTCTCTTTATGAACTAAATACCTCTAAATACCTGCATTTGTATAACCTGTTGTGTATTCTAATACTGTATGACCTCGTAAGACGACAGTGTTCTTACTAATAAGAGTTTTAAAAGTGACAAGGAAATAGCATATTTCAGGTTATCAGTATGAACTGCATAAACTTTTCAGAATCCACTACAGTGGGGCTGGGGAGGAAGCAAGCCAGACTAAGCCAGCCTTTAATTTACGGTCCGCAGATACCTCAGCCTTACATCACCTCAGCCTTGTCACATGACACACACAATATTTCATTCAAAGTTTCTGTTCAAAAACATTTGTGCTGGTCTGCTGGAACGTACAGTACAAGGTTTCCATCAATGAACAAAACACTCCTAGACCCGCAGTTTGTCATCTAAATGGTGCCGGTGACAAGGTCCTCGTTATTTCCTCAAGAGGGGATTTGGGGACATATCCTTTTCGGAAAAGCCACTTATACTTTTGATATTCGGGCTATAAGACGGGGAGGCGTTTGAAACAAATGACCATTCAACTGACATAAAGCCCATCTGGTTTAAACTCTATAGTGCTTTTATGCTCACCATCCAGAGTAATGGCCGGTGATAGTCATTAAATGCCAGTGAATATCAGCTATTCCAGATGAAGGAAATACGCCTTAATAGAGCCATAAGAGAGAACCTGCACCCTCTCTCATCAAAGCCCGGGGACCAGGTTTTCCGGGGTAAGTCAACAAACAGTTTGGATTCACATTCTAAAATGCTAACGAATCCAACTTTCGAAATCTTTCGAAATCAGAATATTTTTCACTAATCCCAAAGGCTCGTATGAGCCGTTTGGATTGCAACACTTTTGCCATCCAGTATACTGATATCTAAAGACACAGTAAAACAATAAAACAAATATTTAAAAACATAAAAAAGAGAAACATAGCAAACCTAGACAGAAACAACAACTACAGTATAGATTGAAAATAGCTTTGGTAAAGATTATAAACCACATGTGGAGAACAGCATTGTGTTGTAGGATACACTGAGGGGTAATTTGGACACTGGATCTTACGACTTTGGCGCAGGAATTGTAATCCTGGATTTACTGGCCCTGCCGGTCTCACCCGTATTGTAAAAGCCGGTATTGTGTGTCGAAAACTAGTGATTTAACACTTTATTTGGAGTCAGGGTAGCAGACACCGGTGACCTCCTTCAGAAATCATGCTCTGAGAATTGGGGAGAGATCACTTGGGGGGAATAGGCATTATTAATAATCAATATGATTGTGGATTATGGATTTAGGACAATCCTCTCAGTGTGATATCGAAATGAGTCACCGATCTGACACAGATCTGTGCAGCCATCCGTCGACCATTCAGGCTGACCACACTGTGTACTAGAACAGGCCTACCACACTAGCATAGACCTACCACACTAGCATAGACCTACAACATTAGCATAGACCTACCACACTAGCATATACCTACAACACTAGCATAGACCTACCACACTAGCATAGGCCTACCACACTAGCATAGACCTACCACACTAGCATATACCTACCACACTAGCATAGACCTTCAACACTAGCATAGACCTACCACACTAGCATAGACCTACCACACTAGCATAGACCTACAACACTAGCATAGACCTTCAACACTAGCATAGGCCTACCACACTAGCATATACCTACCACACTAGCATAGACCTTCGACACTAGCATAGACCTACCACACTAGCATAGACCTACCACACTAGCATAGGGCTACCACACTAGCATAGACCTACCACACTAGCATATACCTACAACACTAGCATAGGCCTACCACACTAGCATAGACCTACCACACTAGCATAGACCTACCACACTAGCATAGGGCTACCACACTAGCATAGACCTACCACACTAGCATAGACCTTCAACACTAGCATAGACCTACAACACTAGCATAGACCTACAACACTAGCATAGACCTTCAACACTAGCATAGACCTACCACACTAGCATAGACCTACAACACTAGCATAGACCTACAACACTAGCATAGACCTACCACACTAGCATAGACCTACAACACTAGCATAGACCTACAACACTAGCATAGACCTACAACACTAGCATAGACCTACCACACTAGCATAGACCTACCACACTAGCATAGACGTACCACACTAGCATAGACCTACAACACTAGCATAGACCTTCAACACTAGCATATACCTACCACACTAGCATAGACCTACAACACTAGCATAGACCTTCAACACTAGCATAGGGATACCACACTAGCATAGGGATACCACACTAGCATAGACCTTCAACACTAGCATAGACCTACCACACTAGCATAGACCTACCACACTAGCATAGACCTACCACACTAGCATAGATAGACCTACCACACTAGCATAGACCTACAACACTAGCATAGGGATACCACACTAGCATAGACCTACGACACTAGCATAGACCTACCACACTAGCATAGGGCTACCGCACTAGCATACAGCACTACACTATACACTTAGATCATGAACATCATAAATCAGTGTTCAACTAGATAAGACACAAGTGGTAAAAGGTATGATAATAGATTGTCACAGAGGATTGGTCTACTGGCCGTTCTGTACTTGTACAATAAGTTGTGTGCTCCTTTAGCCAAGTATTGTCAGATACAGTTTGAATGAAGCCCGGAAACAAAACAGTGTCTCAGAGGCCGGCTAGCAATCGGAAGGTCGCTGGTTCGATCCCTGCCTCAACAAGGAGCTGCATGTGCCTTTGAGCAAGGCACTTTAACCCCTAATTGCTCCAGGGGCAACATTTCAAACAAACACTAAAAATGTTAACTAAATCTCCTGTCGTGTTGACTGACACCGAACTTTCTGCCTGAGATGCATGTTTTCTCCAGAGTCAGGCCTACCGTGGCGATAGTTATTCACTGTTGCGCCAGCTTCTTCGAGGAGATACTGTATGCGCTTGATGAGATTTGGGAACTCCCCAACCTAATCTGTGGAAAGCATTCCTCCAGACGCAGGCTGAGGATGCAGGAGCGATAGACAGCCTCCCAACATCTGCTCAGGAAACGTCCGTTAGGACACCGGCCGTGTGTGTGTGTGTGTGTGTGTGTGTGTGTGTGTGTGTGTGTGTGAATGCTTGCGTGCATGCATGCGCGTGTGTGTGTATGTGCGTGTGTGTGTACGTGCGAGCATGCACGTGTGTGTGTGTGTGTGTGTGTGTGTGTGTGTGTGTGTGTGTCTGCAGGTGTGTATTCAGCAT
>NC_137677.1:9877319-9949819 GCF_963989245.1 Nansenia antarctica | reverse complement strand
CAATAAGTGTACAGTAATTGTCTACAACAACAACAACGACAACGATACACATTATTGTACTTTTTTTGCTCTCTTGTACTCTGTGTCTTCTGTTTTCGTATGCAGACCTTGTTTGATCTGAAACTCCCATCAGGTCAGAAACATCACGTCACTTTCTTCCCCAAAGCCATAGCCCTCCTCAATAACTCCTGATCATTGCACCTTGCACTTTACATGTTCTTGCACTAAGTTGTACAGTATATTTATTCACTCATATTGGTACTGTATATATTGTCTTGAGTATTGTTGTATTGTCGTCTTGCTGTTGTATGTACTGTAGCTTGTTCAGCATGGAGAATACCATGTCATGTTCCTAGTGCACTGCACATGGCGAATAAAGTTGAATTGAAAAAAAATGAAACTCAGTGGCATTGTCAAAGTGAGAGTCCTCCCACTTCTAGTGGTCTGGGAGCTATCCAGGGTGCTGAACTACCTCGATGTCTCAATGAATGGGTATCTGCAATGGCTATGTGATGTGGTCTTCATTCTGTGTGCCGTAAGGGCCCAACCATGATCAATGTTGACCCTATTTAACTTTAATGTTGCATCATTTATGTCGCTTGGTTTATTCCTTCCTTGATCTCTGGGTTTGATAGGAAAAGCAATGCCAATGTTTCCATCTCTCACCTATCAAAGTATGTGAGCTTAATGATTACCAGTATGTCATCAGAGGGAAGGAAGGAGAAATGATAGATAGAAGGAAAGAAGGAAGGAAGGAAGGATAGGAGGAAGGAAGGAAGGACAGAAGGAAGGAAGGAAGGAAGAAAGATAGGAGGAAGGAAGGAAGGAAGGATAGAAGGAAGGAAGGAAGGATGGAAGGATGGAAGGAAGGAAGGAAGGATAGAAGGAAGGAAGGAAGGCAAGCAGGAAGGATCGAAGGAAAGAAGGCAGGCGGGAAGGATAGAAGAGAGGAAAGAAAGTGGAACAGAAGCCAAGGAGAGCATTCCCTTCGCTCAGCCTATGGCATGGGAGCTGTTCATGGTGCTGAACGCAATACAAGCCCCAATGACTCCACTGCAATACACCCTTGGGGGATCTTTGTGGTACAATTTCCATCAGGGTTAAAATTGCATATCAAAACCACTGACACTTGAAAAGCTTGTGTGGATATTTGGCATGTGTTTATTTATTTACTAATATCCCCATTAGCTAGTTACTTTGGCAACCACAGCTCTTTCTGGGGTTTCAAAAACCAAACAATCAAAACAACTATGCGTGTCTACAGAAACAAGAACACCACCAAGACTATAACACTGTGATGGTGATGTTTGCGCTGACATCTTTATTGACGTAATTCACCATTTAGAAAGATAACCCACGCTAGCACTGTTTCGTTGTTGTTGTTGTTGTTGTTGATGTTGTTGTTGTTGTTGTGTATAAAAGACAAACACTGTACTGATATGAATAGTATATTCTCACAAAGAAAGAAGTTCATATAAGATATCTTTTAATACATTCAAATGAACTGCTCTCAGTTTGAATTGACACCCCCCCCCCCCCCCCCACCCCCATCCACCCCACACTCCCTGACCCACTAAGTACTCTAATTCCATTAATTTCAGCATCAAGCAGAAATGAGCTCTCATTAGCATATTAATGAGTGATGTTCTGGAACTGGATCTCCGTTGTGGGCCGTGTGTTCGCGGAGGGAGCGGCCCAGTGGATTTCCCCGCTCTGTCGTCTGTGATGAGCTCGGGCTGTGTGACTAATTCTCACCTTAAGCGCCGTCTCAATCACAGACCCGGGACGTTCAGTCTGGAGACAGTCTGGCAAGCGTAGAGAGAGACGACGTCCTATCGGGTCGGCGGTTGGCGGCACACGGTTGGCAGTAGACGGAAGAGTTCCCTTGTGTCCGCCCACCTTAACGTTTCCTGTAAGACTTTAAGGCAAGTGGTATTAAGTGGAATATCTATAATACAGAAAGAGGTATGAAGCCCCAAAGTCCCTGAATACCCCCCAAAATACCAAGGGTAGGAAAAACATACATAATGTATCTCTCAGCACTTTAGACTTCTGTGACTATGATGCAATATACACTTTCTGGATTTGATTTTCCATTTCTCCTTTGCGCCAACTCCTCGGCAGATCCCAGCGTGTGTCAGCCTCTTCTCGAGCACTAGAAGGCCTTACAGATCATCTCTGTAAGAGAAGAAAATTCTCTACCACAGAAGTCGAATTTCCAACCGAATCCCCATGTAGTCTGACCTTATTTGGCCTTTTCCCTCTTTTTTCCTATCCCTCAGCGAACCTCGGAGGACAGCTGATTCAGATAACTCCATTCCACGGGGCTGACGAAATGAATTTAGGTCTGTTCAACTAAGAGCTCATTCCTTTTAGCTCTATTTCTCCAGTTATCACTTCCCGAATTCTATCAGGCTGGGCAGTTATCTCTTCTACATTTAAACAGGTGGGATTATTGAGTTCCCTTGGTGCTGGGGAGGAATATACCATAGCTCATACAGATTAACTCTGGCTATCTCGTCTCGTCGTATTTTCTATCTAGTCGTGAGTTACAGATTATGTATTAAAATGAGAGAAGGCAGAGGGTATATATCATACCCTTTTTGGATTACGGTGTGTGTTTATCAATTCATAAGGGGTGGCGAATGGGAAAAGTACAACTTTCGAACAATTTTGATTCTGGGTTGAAGGTAGGCAACAACACTTTGAAATGACTTTCACTTGAAAGTTATTAGGGTTTAAACAGCTACTATAATGTTTCACTTGCCTTTAGATTTGCGATCTGCCTTTGTTAAAGGAACAGTATTGCGGCAACAGTATTATGCTCATCGAAGATCACTGTTATGTCATGGATGCATGCATATTGATTATTCATCAAATCAGATAATGCTTTGTGAACTTATAAGTGCACTATTACGTATATGGTGGGTAATGGGATATTGTCATTGATTTTGGAGGTGTTGCTGTCACTGAGCAAAATCAAACAGTCCGATATTGAGGACAGTGTTTCAACCCTTCCTAGCTTCAGCTACACACAACAGTTCATCCATTATCTTGAAATATTTACATTACATTTTTCATTTTCGGCATTTAGCAGACACCTTTATCCAAAGCGACTAACAACAAATACATCGGTTGTCTAAGTAAGTGTCATCATCTATTCATCAGTCATCAAAAATGTGCACACGAAATGGCAGTTGTGTCGCCCGATATCCCTGTAAAGACTGGTACGTATATACTTTTAGACCATAAAAATGATAACTATAGTTATAATTATAGTTCCATATTGCGACATCTATCAAGTGTGATTGTGAGAACATCAGGGACGAGAGATGGCTTTCATGTGCAGCAGCAGCAACGGTGTCTGGGCAGCTCAATAATGTTCTCTTTTGATTTGAGACAACAACAGTGTGATAGTAATCAAGGTTCTCACTTGAGAGAATTATAATGGGAGAGGAGTCGCGGTGCCTGAGAGTATGATTGCTAGTTCAGAAGGATAGTAGGACTGATCAGATACTGTGGATGGGGGTGAGAAAGGTAAGCTGCTTTGTCTACCCGTCAGTAAGCAGAGATCGAATTTACAATCTCACATGAGATAATGTCCTTTTTCTTTTTCAAAAAACAATGTCCTTCTTAATAATTATTTCATAAACAGAGTCCCCGAGAGGGCTTATCAAAGCTTATTGAAGTTGTGTGTTGTAAATTACTTTCTTTTTTTCTTTTGAAGAAGATGAACAATCAAATATTGCTTCGGTTATCTGGTGTGAAACATTTTGGTAAGCCATATACATGTCGTCGGTGTATTACATTTTCTATAATACGACACCTCGCTTTGTGCACAGGTTTGTTTGTGCCAAATACGATACTGGCACCAGAGTACGGAAATGTTCTACAGATATGATCAGTTTTTTTTTTCTCTCCCTCTGTCGATAGTTGCTGGCATCTGGGAAGAAGAAAACACCAGATGGGGAATAGCGCCTTGTTTTTTTTGTTCATGGTTGTATACCGTTGCTGCTCAGGAGGTGGGCTATCACTGATACGGTACCCACCAAGCAGATTTGTCAGATGTGATATAGTGTGGTGAGCGAGAGGGCCCTGGCTCTTCCATTACACATCCATCCATCAATGATATACAGGAGATAAACTACTAGGCAGCAACAAGCTGCTACGGCGCGCGGAGGCAGTGACCACTTGGATGCGAGCGGAAACGGTCTCATCACCAGCTCAGCAGCACACCACCCACTCACACTATACGCAGTATGCTGTAGCTACGGCTTGTGTGTGGATGTGTGTGTGTGTTTGGATGTGTGTGTGTTCAAAAAGGCACAATCAGTTGCTGGTGGTGACTGTGTATCCCCCCCAACAAGCTAGCAAACAGATTCTATTCTTACCGCAAGTGCGACAAAGTAAACACTTCTCTGCCTCCGTCAAACAGATGGCTTGATGAATTTCTGGACGGGTCTTTGTATGTAAAGGACACACACTCTCATACAAGACAGTTGGAGGAGGTTTGAAGATGTGGTATATAAAGGAGACAACAGGAGGCATCTGAGGTAACGCGTCCAGGTTATTCCAGTCACTATCTATATACTTCACTGCTCGCCGTGACAGAACCATGGGCCCCTAGCCGACAGGGATAATTGAGAGGAAGGAAGAAAGACTTTTTTTTTGTGTGACAGCGTTTGGGACGAGCATACTCCCAGAAAAAGGTGCATGACTCAGCGAAAGGCATTGCCCCCATTAAAATTAAATCCATGGCCGCTTTCCGACACATCTTTGGTTCGATAAGCCACTGAGGGACTTACTGATTGGGCACATTACAGATTGACACAGTTTCTGTGCCATTAGGTCCTTTATTAAACCTATACCAGTACTTAAACTGTCTCAGCAATGACGGGTTTGGAACTGTCTTTTGTTCACTTAATTGGTCAGGTACAACGACGTGTGCTGCGTATCCCAGCTGATGCAGTGACCGCCATGGAGATCATTTACTCATCTTTGTATGTTCCTATGGAGACAACAACCATACAGAAAAGCCAATTCCTGACATACAGTACATGATGGTTCTGGTCAACTAAATCTAAACCACTACAGAGAGTAGTGAGAACAGCACAGAAGATCACCGGCGCCCCCCTCCCCTCTCTGGAAGAGCTGTACAACACACGCTGTCTCAGGAAGGCCTCAAAGATCTCCAGGGACCCGACCCACCCTGGGCACGTACACTTTACCAGGCTGCCCTCGAAAAGGAGGTTCAGGACCCTGGCCGCTAAGACAAACAGACTGAAGAACTGCTTCTACCACAGGGCCGTCCAGGCCCTGAACACAGCAAAGACCTAAGTTCTGGGCCCTGGACAGTCTGGACGGATTGTATGGCAGCTGCTGGACTGAAAAAATCAGGTGTAGTGCTGAGGCACAAACATGTACATTTCAAGCCTGCAAACTGTGACACTTTAAATAACGTGAAAAAATACTATTGTGCAATATGACAACCCTAGTTGACTATCTGTGCAGTATAGTACAGTGGATTGTGTACATAGCCTTTATTTATGTAAACCAGCTCCTTACCTTCTTGTGATTTTTTCTTTTTCTAAAAGTTTTTTTATTTTTTTCCCTTTCCTAACACCAGGGGAGCCACCCCTCCTAAATTTCGTTGTTTGGTACCTGTACTGTAGCAATGACAATAAAGTCCATTCATTCATTCATTCATTCATTCATTCATTATACTGGGATCTTTTACCAGCCCAAAGTATTGAAAAAAGAAGTAGGAAATAGAAGTAGGAAATTATATTAAAATTGTTTTAATTGTTGTACTAGTAATGTGCTGTGCTCCTGCATACTGACTGAAACGTTGTTATCCTCAGTTGTTAAGGGGTGTTAGTTTTAGTTTTTGTAGATTAGATACTGAACGTGTAATCTGTGCATTACACCGTGACAATGCCATGTTCATGTACTGTACATACATTTACATAACACAGTACAGTGGGTTGGAAGAACAAAATTATACTATAATTGCAATACATTACTGTCCATTCCTCCTCTGTAATTTCATTTTCTTTTGTATTAGATGCCCTTGGGGTGAAATTCAACCAACCCAAAAAAATAATGAAAAGGAAAAAGGAATGATTCATGTATCTGTGCACATATGCAGTTTTGACAGAGACTTTGTGCTTTTGCAGCAGTGTGCTTTCATTTATACATACTGAACACCTACAACTTATCATTCTCTCCATCTCTTATTTTCTGGTCTCTGCACCACTAGGACATTGAGTCTGGAATCAGGTAGTCGTTGTACCTGACTTTTAAAGCAGAGAATGTTGAAGACACTCACGGTATAGAGCTCTCAACCCCTGGCGGTTTTATCCTTGTAACAGACAAGGGATTTCAGGAGCCCTTTAGAAACAGTGATTGACAGCCATGTTGAATTACAAAGAGGTTCCAGGAGAGGCTTGTTGTCTTGGGGGGGGGGGGGGGTTTGACAGGCTGTAACTCTCCCCCCGAATTCGTCGCGTAGCGAGCGAGCGTTCCCATGTTTCCCCAGGACTAATTTAACAGTTCTAAAACACCCCTGTGAGCTCGACAATGAACAAAAAACCAAACGTTTCGAATGCCAAGTTAATTAGTGGAGCCCCAGATGCTCAGCCCTCACAACACCACGGAAGCTCTATTGTATAGTGGGAATATTCCGCTCTAGATCTGTTTATGTTGACGCTAATGCTTCAGTGTCAGTGGGACGAGCCCTGCTAGGGCCTCTTCAGCTGCTGTGTTAATGTTGTTTACCCTGCCCATCTTTTTCACAACAAAAATTGTGATTAATTTTGGGCCTCATGGCTTTTGACGCCACTGTTTGAGAATTGGCTCTCAATGGAAACTCGGCAACTGTTCACAGGTGGATGGTTTTCAAAAATCGAACGAGCAAAATGAAACCTTTGTCTGGTTAAAATCCAATTAGATATCTTAAGTATACGAAAAAGAAGTTGTCATCTCCCTCCGAACCAAATGTTGACTTAAAGTAGCGACTTCATTTCGTTTCATGAAGTTCTTTTTCTAGGGACTTCGACGTTTCTATTTTCGAGGAACTTATGAATAAAATCAAGCGATTCCTTAAAACCTCACAAGGGATTTCATTGAGAGGCTACCTCCACAATTTGACTTATAAATACTCTCCAAATGATCGTGCAGAGTCATATGAAATGTAATTACAGTAGATACTCCACCAACTTATTCATAGGCTGTGCTTTTGAAAGGTGACGGCGGTCTTATCATCAAAGTAACCTCTGTGTAGCTCACTTTAGGTTGGTTTTTCTCCTTCAGTAATATGCCAAGCGTACTTTTGCAACTAGAGGAAATTCAGACTGCAGAACCACATCCACGATCTTTGCCCCAGTTAAAAATAGCTAATACAAACACAATAGCAGATGGCGAAGCTGGAAGGGTGAGAGCAGACAAATGATTTAACCGAGACTGCATTCATCATTATCAGTTAGCATGAGGAGAAGCTGCATGTAGCTTTGGTGGTCATTAGCACTTGTATTCACATATAGTTCAACAATACAGTGAATTACACACTTTTTTTCCTCTTCTTTTCAGAGAGAAGCCTTTCCTCGATTGGGATAATTGAAAGGCTCTAGATAGCGGCATGTGTTCATTGGTTTTTGTGGCTTTATCTCCGCAAGTTTAGAAGAAAGATAATTAAAGGTCAAATGAGTGACCAAGGTAGCAGGCTCTGATAACCGTCCATGTCACCCAATCATTTAATTGACTTTGGCTTTTCATGTGGTATCTCACGAATTACTACGGAGAGAGAGAGAGATACACAGCTGGTGGGATGCAAGGTCATCAATCATCTACCAGCCTGTAAACACTATCAGTTCGGGAACAATCCAAGTGAAGATCTTACGGCCACTGTTAACAAATCTCCTTAAACCTCTATTAAAGCACATTCACTTAATGCACTTGCTACCCCCACTCCCTCATCCTTCAGATGGATTCTGTTTGGCCCGAGTCCCTTCTTTGTCAACGCCGGTGTCCGGTGATGTCCATCTCAAGCCCCTTGAAAACAAAAGTGTCATGTGAATCTCTTGATATGAAGAGGCAGAGCAGATTGAGAAACATCTCCCTGAGTATGTCTCCTTTGATGTCAGTAACTGTGAGTAGTTAATGGCACTGAAATATGTATGCGCTCCCCCCCCCCCCCCCCCCCTCTCTCTCTCTCTCTCTCTCTCTCTCTCTCTCTCTCTCTCTCTCTCTCTCTCTCTCTCTCTCCTTCTCCTTTCTCTCTTTCTCTCTGAGCTCTTCTCTGAGGTATGCATGCTATTGATTCCTCGGGGGCACTATCAATCACCGTGCTAACTCTAGCATCGCATAACTTATTGAGAGCCATCGTTCAACCCAGAGGCGGAGGGAGCGGAGGAGAGGAAGGGGACAGGAATCCATGGCCCCTCTAACCCTCTCTACTTACTTTGACTGTGCAGGCACGTCTTGGCTGGCTGAGGTCTATAATGTCGTTAAGAGCTCCACATCATCCGGCATTAGCACTAGGCCTCTAATTGTTTAAAGTGAACTGTCTCTTTTCTCCTAAAAGTTATCTAATCAGGCAAACATACTCGAATACATACTAATTGTTTTCCCGAGCTGTGCATACTTTTGTGTAACATTCAGATTCAGACTATGGTTGTACAAGTTAACATATAATAATATATACGTTCTTAAAATCGTTTTAATAATTTTTTAAGCATCATTGAATAACACGTTTGCTGCCTCTTCTTCAGTCAATGGCATCACGTACCATCAATGACAATCTCATTGCAGTCAGTGAACTTGGCAGGTATCTTTACTGCGCTGTGTACAGACCGTTTTAAATGGCTGCCTCCCACCAAACTTCAATGCACTCACAGTGATGTGTATTCCTTAAATACATCAGTTCATAAAGCATGTGGATTCTCTAGGACTAGCTGAAACGTTGTACATGAGTCAATATACAAGCACAGTGCGTTGGAGGGCAAGGGAGTCTCAAAGACAACAGCAAAGAAAATGATTTTGATGGTAACTCAAAAGGGCTATTCTTGCAGCCGTCTGTAAGTAAACAAGCATCCATTACCCGAGAGCGTCGCTGCCTGAATTCATGTCAATACAATATTCCCTTGAGGCTAACATGAAATATTCATAGAGGATGTTTTTAACTGCATTTGTAGTCAAATAATCGTAAGTGAGCTGGAAAGCTCACTGTACAGTGTCAGAGTTTGTTGCGCATCATAATCAAGTTTAATGAATAATAACAACAGCTGGGTGACAACCTTGCTCTCATTACGCTCTGAAAAGGAGTGCTCAAACATAGGACATTTTTAAAAAGAAGAAGAAGAAGAACAATGTCACCAAATCATGTTCCTAGTGCACTGCACATGGCGAATAAAGTTGAATTGAATTGTAAAAATGTTGCCCTCCCAATGTCAAAGAAACAACCTGTTTGTGTTGACAGTGAATTATGAATTGTTGTTCCATGATAGGTGTAATAGGGTTTTAAAGCATTTAGTGACATGCATCTGTCTTAGCTCCCAACGTGATGTTTTATTTCTGTTTTAAAATACAGTTTTCATGACAACGTTGATACAGATGCAAACAATGAAACAAATATTTGCAGATACCGCATGCCTCTGGTTGTGCTCATCCCCTCCATACCTTTTTTGTTCATCCCCAAATCTTGACAGATGACCTTTATGAAAACTGTTAATTACATTTAACAAACAAACAAAACAACATTTGTCATCTAGACCTTCATGGTGTAACTGGCCTTGACGTACGCCGCAGAAACCAAATTAAATGATTTGCATCATTGAATGGAGCTTGGAAAATTAAACAGTACAGTTTACTGTATCCTTGAGGTGTAAACCTTATAATGGCTATCATTGAATAACCAGTACAATCTTACAACTTACAAAACCCTCACTAGTTTTTTTTTCACTTTGGTTTTCTTCTTATGTATTGCTAAAGACATCATCCTGGCCAACCTATGACAGGTGACATTCCCTTACTACAGATGAAAGGCTTCTTCTGAAGAAAAACCTGTCAGGAGATAAAGGGGATTCTGATAGAAGTCATCCGCTGGCATTGGTCTAGGTCATAGGCCTTCCTTCCCACAACCCTGACCTCAGACACAGCGGGTAGACTAGCATCTACTGTATCGGGCAGCTTCATCTGACGAATACCAACTCTGATAGGTTCTATGGGGGTGTGTGGATGGATCTGGTGTCTTCGGGGGGCTTTGACTCAGAGTCCACAGGGAGTACGATTACAATGGTCCCCCCGCGCCAAGCCTGCAGCCTTGACTGTCCTTAAACTGTCAGCGTGCGGTGTAAGGAAAATATGCTAACGTCAATCAATGACTTCCATCTCTGACAGCAGGTGGTCGGGTGGAGGGTGAAGAAGAGGGGTGGGTGGAGGGAGGGGGGGGGGGGGGGGTCATTCTGTGAGGTTCTGAATTTCAATCGCTCCCTTCACTTTCATCCTCCGCAGTGGGTTGAAACACTCGCCCAAGGCACACCTCACCAGGGAGCCTCCTTTCCCTTTTCCCGCCCAAAACGTGGCACTTATTTGAAACCGTTCGGTTGTGTCAATTAGTCGGCAACAGGGTGTAACAATCAGCAGTGCCTTGGCCTGCAATATTTCAGCCACAGCCGCTCCTGCTTCTTACCGACCCCCCCCCCCCCCCCCCGGCACGCGCGCTGCCCGTCACTAAATCTGAAACACCGCCACAATACATAGAGGTCGAGATAAAATGAAATGAAAAATCTGAAGCATACTTTAGAATATCAAAAAGTTGAGAGAGATGGAGCTTTGGAATATTATAGCACCCATATGAGGAAATGGCACTCTGAGGCCTGGACTACATGTAATATGGATATTTTTAAACACACATTTTTGTGTACAATTGGGCCTCTCAACCATACGAACACGGCGTTTTCACTCACATAAACGGAGATTTCTCTACACGGATAAAAAAAAGTGAAGAAATAAAAAAATATCCGATTGAGTGGATCAGTGTGGTTATGTTAAACGGAGCTGGTGTTGATGCAATGACGTCAAGCATCAAGCCGTTCACACATGCGCATTGAACCAAAACGGTTGTCAACAATGGCTCAACTTCATCGTCGGTCCACACAAAATAATCTGTTTTTGCTTTCTTCTTGGTCGCCATAACTTGCTTTTCTGTCTGTTTTGTACTTTTCTTTTCTGTCTGTTTCAAAGAGTTTGGTCTGTTTACGTTTTGAGTCACTGCCGCCGTTTGATTACAACTGACTGCGCATGCCCATAACGTTCTTCTACGGTATTTTACAGATCATGTTCAGTTTTGGCTTTTCGTGTGGACAGTTTTTTTTCTTAAACGAGGAAAAAAATATCTGCGTAAAAAAATATCCATATACGTGTAGTCCAGGCTTGAGAAGAGCTCCATAGAAGATCAATAGAACGTCTTAGCCCATGAGTAGTTTGTCTGACGGAGAGGGTCTGAATACTGGCCAAAACAATGGGTGAAGGGTGAGCATTGAGAGGCTAATCGTAATCTTAAACGATGACAGTTAGGCCGTGATTAAGTGTCCGCCTGACGGGCACTCCGATTTGAGAGTACAGGACTGTGGGATCATTTACATTGATTATGTCACACTCCTGTTATAGAGACCCGATCCCTGGGAATTAAGTTCAGTTCCGGAGCCCCTAATCATTTTCAACCATCCTGCTGAAATGAAGGCACGAAGTTGATCAATATGACTTCGACTGACTTTACGTAGGGGCCACTGCACTCCTTATCTTCCCCTCTAAAAGCATCGACGGCTGAATTTAACAAGCGGGCCGCCACTATCTGCTGAGCCAAGAAAATAACATTTTCCAGTTTGCGTCGGCCTTGATTCGGCTCCGGCGGTATCGATGGCTTAATCATACTGTGTTCAGTCAGAATAAACCCATCCTCCCTCTTCACATCTTTCTAATCACATGTTCGAACATGCATCGATCGATTTCCTCTCCCCGAGCAACCAGATGTGAGTAGTGTTGGAATGCAGCCTTTCTTTTCATTAGCCACTCTTCTTCCTCTTTCGTTAAAGGAGCATGTACTCGTTAAAAACTAGCGTACCGGAGTTCCAGTGTCATATACTGTAGTGTGTTGCTCTTTGATGTGCCACTAAAACAAGTCAGTGATGGAGCTGCAGGTGTCTAGTTTCTTTGTTAACACCAATCACTACCAGTTACATGTATAATTAAGAAACAATGCCCAAGAGGCCATGATTTATCGTCAATATTGTCACGGGTCGGGGGACTTGTTAGGCATGACGCGCAGCGGAGTGCCGACAAACCCCATACCAAGTGAAATATATTGACGATAAATCATGCATTGTTTCTTAATATTATTATTATTATTATTAATAATAATAATAATAGAATAATAAGAAATAATACGAATAAATCATGGCCTCTGGGGCATTATTGCTTTTTTAACAGTTAAGCAACATATCAGGAAATTGAGATAAGAAAACAATGCATTAAAGGAGCAGGGCGTAACTTTGTTGGAAATCTGCCACCTCAGTGAAAATCTGTTGGAACTCCAAACAAAAACATCCTCCCTAATATAACCCCCTGAGATGGTCTTGCAGTGTCAGGCATTTGCTGCTGTGTTTCTGCATGAGATCACGATTCAAAGAGTCCGGACCCCTAGAACACCCCTGGCCCCTCCCCTAGAACACTCCTGACCCCTCCCCTAGAAAACCCCTGGCCCCTCCCCTAGAACACCCGTGGCCCCTCCCCTAGAACACCCCTGGCCCCTCCCCCAGAACACCCCAGGCCCCACCCCTAGAACACCCCTGGCCCCTCCCCTAGAACACCCCTGGCCCCTCCCCCAGAACACCCCAGGCCCCTCCCCTAGAACACCCCTGGCCCCTCCCTTAGAACAGCCGTGGCCCCTCCCCTAGAAAACCCCTGGCCCCTCCCCTAGAACACCCCTGGCCCCTCCTCTACAACACCCCTGGCCCCACCCCTACAACACCCCCGGCCCCTCCCCTAGAACACCCCTGGCCCCTCCTCTACAACACCCCTGGCCCCACCCCTACAACACCCCCGGCCCCTCCCCTAGAACACCCCCGGCCCCTCCCCTAGAACACCCCTGGCCCCTCCCCTATAAAACCCCTGGCAATAACATGTTTGTATGCAAACCGAGTGTCGGGAAAAAACTCTCCATTTTAGAAAGCACTTTTTCCAGCTTTTGTAAATGTAATATTTCACCCAAGTGAAGTCATTTCCTGATTGCTAGAGATTAGTCATAACAACCATTAGGAAGCTTTTTAGAACGTTTGAATGTTACATAACTGGACCTTTAAGTATTTATTTTTGGATAGATTGTGATGGTTTCTGCCCTGACCGGAGAAAAACAAAAATGTCAAAGGAACGTGATAGAGAAAAGTACTGTGGCGTAGGAATATAAAAATGGGTGATATAACCGCAACATTATCATTTTAAAATCACGGCTAGAACGCTTCTCAGCCAATCACAATGCTTGTTTCATCAACCCGTTGTATAATGAATGATGCATATTAATTACGATCATGTGTGTTCATCATTCTCATCTGTGATAAGTCTTTTTTTTTGCGCTGAAATGACAATAACGTTATATATACCCTGTGAAGACCATATGTAAAAAAAACTCACACAGGATTATCTTACAGTACTGTGTGCAGTATTAAGTGGTTTATTCTCAAATTAACCCATCGAGGTGATAATATGATGGCAGAAGGTGAGAAACTTAATAATACGCTGCCTGGAACAGAGAAATGTATCACCTCACACCTTGTAAGAGCTCACACCTCCTGGCATAGACCACATGTGAGCTTCTTCTATCCAGACGAGGTGCTGCCAGTCCTGTCCGCTAGGATGACGGACTAAATAACAGAAAAATAAAAATAATTTGAACGAAATTGGCACAGAGTGTGATTGATGGTTTTGCGTGCCTTCGTTGTTGATAAGAGACATATGCCAAGTCAAAAGAGATCTTGTTAGTAGCTACACAGGGCTGTCTTACTAAGCAATTTATTCATGGCTTTCATGATGATAAACAGGGTTTTCTTTGAATGCATTACCCTAAAGCTCGTCTTCAAACAGCTGAGGCAAACACAGTGGTCTTTTTAAGAGAGTTGTTGGCAGATACATGCTATGTTGCTGCTCTCTGAGCTCACTGGCCCTCGAATCAATCCAAAAGCCACAGACTTTCAAAAAACGGGAGCTCTTTATTCATCACATACAGCCACATACAGTACTCCAGCTATGCTACCATGCATGTTTTCCGATTTTTATTTTCATGTGCAGAGGGGCAAAAAAAAGTCTTGCAGTTTTTTCAAGCATCTGGTCTCTGCGGTGACACATACCAAGGTGGTGACACTTTTCCACTGACAACATTTGTTTTGCTTCAGGATTGATTAAACGGGTTGCCGGGGTTAACAAGAACACACTGAGGAGAATAATTAAGGACATTTATTAATAAACCAGCATGCCCGGGCCCATGGAATAAGGGTGCTCTTTGTTTTTCAGAGCGGGCTGCCATCCAGAGAATCAACTCTGGGAGGGGGGAAGGCGCTTTGAAGCTGCATTCACCACCTCTCCTCCTGCTGGCTCTGCTGCCATTTCATTATTAATTTAACCCCCCTTCTCCCTCTCTCTCTCTCTCTCTCTCTCTCTCTCTCTCTCTCTCTCTCTCTCTCTCTCTCTCTCTCTCTCTCTCTCTCTCTCTCTCTCTCTCTCTCTCTCTCTCTCTCTCTCTCTCTCTCTCTCTCTCTCCCTCTCTCTCTCTTGAGCCTGAGACACAGGCACTATTAGAATAGCCAGGCCCTTGACAGGAAACGCTGTGTTTGTGATTGGATCGTGTGGTGTTGGGCAGAGGGGCTGGCATTAACATAGTGAGTGGTAGGCCTATAGTGCTGGCTGGGCTATAATGGATTTGGTTGGTGGTTTTGTTTTTCTTCGTATATCAGTGTTGCAGTGGTTTTTTAGGACAGCTAGCTAATTGGGGATGGAGTCAAAATTGCTTTTCTCTGTGATCCGTTGGATGACAATCTCTCTTTCAGGATGGGAAGAACATGATACTGCAACTTAATCTTCGAAGGAAACCCAAACTCTTCCTTCAGTTCAGAGGGCATAACGATTGTTCAGAAATGTGCAATATCCTCTTTTTACTATCTAGACATATGCAGAAGGACCACACTGTTCACTATTCATTGACTATTCAGAATGACACAATACACAATAAACATAAGTTCTTCTGAAGCTCTCCAATGTGTTTTTATTAGCGTGTTATGTGTTTTTATTAGCTGTTGATTAGTTTTTGATAATCTAATTACCAACTCTGCCAGAAGTTTCACCTCTGTAGATCAGGTCGTGGTTTTGTGAATCGGCCATCCAAATGACGTTTTATTTAATAAAATTTTTCTGGGGAGAGCGTAATTAGAGAGAATGTAAGCTTGTGAAATAATTAAAGGAGAGGGAGAGAGAGAGAGAGAAGGAGAGAGGGATAAAGCAGGAAAAGAAGAGGGTGAGATAAATAATCATCGATGGAGAAGAGAGGAGTGTGTTATCCACAGGGGCGGCTTGCTAATTGCCTTGCCGGTGAGTTTATGGGACGTGTTACCCTGCTACTGGATCTGACTCCAGCGCTGCAGCCTCGGGGGTGTTGGCATCTCGGATCACCAGACGACAGCTCAGTTTCCACGTCGACCCTCTTTTTTTTTCTCCCAGCCACAGCAGCCTGCTTCCCCTCCCCTCCCCCCCAGAGGTTTCCCCCCATCGCGAGTGGCCTGGCCGTGATGGATTGGCATCCTGTGTGTGTCAAGCTGCTTTATGGCTCTTTAATGAGGCAACCAGGCAGGGAGAGCAGGGAGAGAGAGAGAGAGAGAGAGCCTCTGCCTTCACCACCACGACCACCACCAGCCACCGCCACCGATAGGTTTAAGTAGGAAATCTTATCTAGTGAAGTTTTCATTATAGCGTGAGTGATAATGTTGTGGTCTCTGTCTTGGCTGAGCACTCTTCAATGGTAAATAGGCTTAATAGAATTCAGCAGTATTTCAGCACAAGTATTTTTGACGCGCCGTAGATTAAACATGGCTGGGCTGTGTTGTGTTGGGAGAGGCAAAAGCAGTTCTTAGCATATCTTTGCAGACATTGGCCAAATATCATAGTTAAGATATGAGGAAAGTATGTTCTGTATGCAGTTGGGGTGTCTGAACAGGATTTAATTTGTAAACTGAAGGCTACATTACTACATTACTTATTCACATATTACATTTAAAAATACAGTAAGGCCCAATCCCAATTCAACCCTACAGCTCCGTTTCCAGCTCAGTTTCCAGCCCTTTGGCTCCAAAGCGAGTGGCACTCCAAAACGAGGGGTAAGGGTAGGAAATGGGATTGGGCCTAAGTCTCCCATGGTAGGCTAAGACTCTTCCAAAGCCCCTTTGGCATGAGTGAGTCTTTAGCCCATCCATTCTGATCATGACTGAGTCTTTAGCCCATCCATTCAGATCATGACTGAGTCTTTAGCCCATACATTCTGATCATGACTGAGTCTTTAGCCCATCCATTCTGATCATGAGTGAGTCTTTAGCCCATCCATTCTGATCATGAGTGAGTCTTTAGCCCCATCCATTCTGATCATGAGTGAGTCTTTAGCCCATACATTGTGATCATGAGTGAGTCTTTAGCCCATTTATTCTGATCATGAGTGAGTCTTTAGCCCATTTATTCTGATCATGAGTGAGTCTTTAGCCCCATCCATTCTGATCATGAGTGAGTCTTTAGCCCATCCATTCTGATCATGAGTGAGTCTTTAGCCCATACATTGTGATCATGAGTGAGTCTTTAGCCCATTTATTCTGATCATGAGTGAGTCTTTAGCCCATTTATTCTGATCATGAGTGAGTCTTTAGCCCATTTATTCTGATCATGAGTGAGTCTTTAGTCCAGACATTCTGATCATGACTGAGTCTTTAGTCCAGACATTCTGATCATGAGTGAGTCTTTAGTCCATACATTCTGAGGCATGAGTGAGTCTTTAGTCTATACATTCTGAGGCATGACTGAGTCTTTAGTCCATCCATTGTGATCATGAGTGAGTCTTTAGTCCAGACATTCTGATCATGAGTGAGTCTTTAGCCCATACATTCTGATCATGAGTGAGTCTTTAGTCCAGACATTCTGATCATGAGTGAGTCTTTAGCCCCATCCATTCTGATCATGAGTGAGTCTTTAGCCCATCCATTCTGTACATGAGTGAGTCTTTAGCCCCATCCATTCTGTACATGAGTGAGTCTTTAGCCCATCCATTCTGAGTGGACAGTTAAGTGGAAAAGTATACTTAGTCTACTTGTTATTGTTAATGTACGTAAATCCATAATGTGACAGCAGCTGGTGTTAGCAGCTCAGGTCATACTCTGGGTCAAATTTGCGCTTCTCCATTTAGCTACTGCCAGAACGACAAGTGACAGGCTAAGTTCATGTTGCCATGGTAACGGCTAGCCTAATGCACTTCCTTCACGTAGGCTACATCTGCCAAACTAAAAATCTGACATCCGTAAGCTAAACGCTAAACACTAGAACTATTGTTGGCTTCTCTAGTGTTAAAATATACTTTTTAAAGATTCTTTACCACACGCTCCGCGACCCAATCAGAACGAGTCCGCAACCCACTTTTGGGTCGCGACCCACCAGTTGAGAGACACAGTACTACAGAACATCAGTAGGGTCATAGTGACACAGTGATTGGATCTTCAGGGTCAATCAAATATGCTACAGGATATTACGTTATGCTTTGATGGTTTTCTCTATGGCTAGTCGAAATGTAATTATTGCAGTATTGCAGAACTATAGATGGAATTATAAATGGCTCCAAAAACAGACTGACTCATCAAGAATGTTTAATCTCAAAGCTCCTTTTATGTATCAAACTTGGACTATGTTTTACATTCATAAAGTAGATAAGATCAAATACTTCAATGTTTTACCATGTTAGGTTTATCAGTCTGACTTTGAGTGGAAATTAACTCCTAATTGGTTTCAATGTATTTCGATGTATCATGGAGTCAGGCGAATATAGAGGAAAACTAGAGGAAAGACGATATTTTCTGATAGATTTCCAATGCTGCTTCATCCAAACAGTTGGCAAATCCCATAACGGCTTTAAGAATGATCTCTTTTATACACATACGGTATGCACACATGAAACTCACAGGAGCAAAGTAATCTCTGTAGTCAAGAAAGAAAGTATGAAGCAATTATTCCACTTGTCACCTGTCAAGGCAGTAATCAGCCTGTGCATATTCTGTGATGTTTAATCATACCACACAGTCGAATGGTAATCTGGAAGAGCAAGAGATTGCTGAAACATCATACGAATCCACCCTTGCTATTGAACTGTTGCTACTGTATGTCGACAGCACGTATTTAGTCAAATAGAAAAGAAAAGAAAAGAAAAAAGAAGAGGCTACCAACTCATAAATAAAAGAACAATTTTCACAGGTACATCCATGTTCTACAATCTCTCTCTATATATATTATGTTACGCAGTAACGTGCAGTGAGGTCATTGGCTGGGTAGGCAGTGAGCTATTTAAAAAAAATCATGCGATTAACGCAGCAGCCAGACTTCAAATGGCATAGCGCATACTATAAAGGCAATCAATAGCCCTTATATCTTTTAACGCAGGCTCAAAACTCACTTCTTCAAGAAGTAGGCCTACTACCAGAATCCTTCAAGCACCTATTGTATTGTTAGTTTGCTATTCTTCTCTATGCTATTGCTATTGCTATATTGCTATACTGTATTTTTAGTTTGCTATTCTTCATTTTGCCTTAAAAAAGCAGTACACTCCTACGTTAAATGCAATTATTGTAAGTCGCTTTGAATAAAAGCGTCGGCTAAATGACTGTAATGTAATGTAGGCTAATATACTATACTATAAAGTCAATCACATAGCCCATATATACTATACTATCAAATAGCTGGTCAAAAATGTCATGTATTGTTATCTCATAACTACACATAGCGTAGCGCAACAGCCTGTATGGCATTGCATTCACCTGCATCTCAACAGGATTTACAGCAGCACGCAAAACAGCTCAATGACAATATAAATTCACCTGCATCAACAACACAGGATTTACAGCATTTGAACCGGCACGCAATAGCCTACATTATCTTAACTGTTGGATATCCATGATGCTGATCTCAAGTTAGCTGGGGAAATGTAGAACCGCGGCGCGAACAGCAGAGGACTGGAATGCCGCTACGGCAAGCCAAACGCAAACTGTCAATCATGCTGTCAGAGGCAGCCTGCACGGTGCCTCAACGTCCATCAATGAAGACAATGTGAGAACAGACTACGCATGCGCAAACCTACGAAACCGTTGGTCTATCACTTCGCATAGCACAGAAGCACAAGCACAGTCTGCCTCAGCCTCTCGCCAGCAATCAGCTAGCTTTGGGAGCAAACTCTCCTGGTGCCAGGGCATGCATTATATTTTTATAACAACACATTTTACATCATTTATTTTTATTTTAACAACATTTTAACACATTAAAGTTAAGAATAATGAGTAAAATAAATTTAAAAATATATTATATTTTTTTTGATAAAAAAATTATGTAAAAATATTTTTAAAAGACTGATATTCTTTTTCTTTCTTAAATGCCTGGGTGAGGCACTGCCTACCCTGCCTCACCTGACTGCACGCCACTGATGTTACGGTACATATGGGAATACGGTACATGTGGGAAAAATAGAATTAGGGTTAGGTGCTTCGTTGACTTAATAATAATAATAATAATAATTAATCAAATTTATATAGCGCTTTTCCAATGCTCAAAGACGCTGACAATATAGGATACACATATATGGGAGACACAAAAACAACAAGTAACAACAACGAGTAACATGGAACACAGAGTCAGCGAACGGGGAGGGGGGGGGGTGGTATAGAGTCCGGTGTTGGTGTTGCTGGGAGCCTCGATGGATGTGGCGGCGGCAGAGTGTAGGTGAGACGAGAGAAGGGCAGGGGGAGGTGGGGGCAGGTGGGATGGCCGGGAGTCCAGGGCAAAACGACAGGCGGTGCCGCCGTTGCCGTTGTCGTCAGTATTGCCAGCCTGGGACCGAACCCGCGCGGCCGGCCAGCCTAGCCGTGCCATGCCAGCGACCAAATCGCGCAGCAGTGAGTGAAGGCTGGGAAGGACCGACACTCACCTGCGGAGATGGCAACCCCCGAACCGGGGAGGGAGCGGTGGCTACCTCCCGGGACGAGGGTAGTAGCACAGCACGGCCGGGCCAGCGATGTCTGAGAGCGGCGCGCAGCGGGTCGGTCGGCAACACAGAGCCGGGGGACAGGAACGGTGAGGCGGTGAGTACTGCAATCCGGTAGTGAAGGCGGTGAGTACTGCAGTCCGGTAGTGAAGGCGGTGAGAGGCAGGAGATGGCGGGGTGGAAGGCAGCGGAGGTCGGCGGGACAGGATACAAAAAGGATAAGACAGGATACAAAAAGACAGGATACAAAAAGAGACAGGACAGGATACAAAAAGACAGGATACAAAAAGACAGGAGACAGGACCGGGAACAGAAGCGGCAGTCCCAACGCGGACGCCAGCGTGCTCTGAACCCGGAAAGACAACTACGGGAAACGCAACAGGACAAAAAAAAACAAAACAAAAAACAACTTAGTACATGCTGGCATGTCTAACCCTACCCCTAATCCTAACCCTAACCCTAACCCTACCCCTAACCCTAGCACCCTAGCACCTAACCCTAACCCTAGTTCTCCCACATGTACCGTATTCCCACATGTACCATAACATATATACTGTATATATATATCACCATCCGCTATTATCTTATTTTCAAATAAGCTGCAGGTAAGAGGTGATTTCTTGTTTTGCATGATTTCCTGTTTTGGTGGTGTGAACTCTATAAAGTATAAATTCCCCTCATGTTATTTTGTCATGCATCTCCATGCCCCAACGAGAACCAACCTGCAATGTTGTAATTTAAACTCAATACTCTCCTATTGGAATCATTTGGGCAATGACATGGGAATTGACTAGAGAAATGTGAGTCCCAGGAATCATTCCCAAACAGATGCAATTTCATGCTGCTTTAGCGCTCAGGAAATCATTTTAATTCAAGAGCACAAAGCCGGACCCAAACAACCTCTCTCAGCGGAGCGTTATTATCAACATGGAATTAAACATTAAATAACTATTCACATGAAATTTGCTGTGATTCATCACACCATAATGCAAGGTTGATGGTGTTGACTTTCTCTACATGCTTGTAGAATATCATTGTTTTGCATTCTTGACATATTTGTCTTTTTTTCTCTATACAACAGCGAATACGAAAAGATACAACCAAACATCTATTGCTTCAGTTGAGTCATGTCGAAATGTCTGAAAGGTGAACATCTGAAGCAGCATGATGCCCGGGACAAGGGTTTTGTCAACACATCACTTGAAGCCTGAAATTCAGTAAGACAAATGCAACATAAAGTTGTAACTGTATTGCTTCCACGTTCTCCGATCTCACAGAAGTCTCTAACCTGATTTGATTTGATTTGATCTGTTGAGCTGAGCGCCGTCTGGGTCACGGTCTGGGTCACGGCACCAATGTAGCAGGGATCATGCTGCTGTAAACAGTATTGCTTACTCACATTCCAAGCTCACACAAGTCTAAAAACCTGCGTCCTCTGGGTTTTCAACACACGTGGCTGTCGGAAAATGCCCTATATGAACTCTACTGTACGCTACTGTAGCAATTCGATGGCACGGTTTGTGGGCATTTCACATTGTGAGCAGTGAGATTATTACCTTTTCAACAGTTATGTTATGATAATGCCGCTTGTTTTGCTTCTTCACAATTATCCATGTTAAACATGAACTTATTTCTCTCTTATGCTACTAATACTTACTTATGCCAGGTACTGTATGTCAGCATGCAACACTTTGACAAACATACTTAAAATACTAAATAGCCCTGATTGTATTTGGTGAGTGTGGGAGTTCAGAGTGTTTAAGAACAGGGGGAGGAATATGGGTGTTGTAGGGCAAACCCAGTGTGGTCATCGGTCCAACCATGACAGCACATGACTTCTATTTTGCTCATTTTAATTCTGTGTGTCAAACATGGATAAAATGTCATCACTGAACTTCTTGAGTGTTAGATTCAGGGCTGGTCCTTTGTAGAGCTCTGTCATTACCGTGATGAGTTTACCCCACTCTCATCTCCATCCATGTCAGCTATGATTAATCACCTAAGAGAGGGTCCACCATCTTACGCCTCTGCCAAGACCCAGCACACACCATTACTTGAGGACATGGGGTGGTTTTCTTCAAAGCTATTGGTTCCATGCAGCTAGCTTTAGAAATCGCTAAGTGTCACATTGGGATAGAGATATAGTGAGTGGATCAAAATACTTTTTATTTTGTATTTTTTATGATTATCATGAAGTCTAAAATACCAAAAGTGAGGATCAGTGGACAATTTCTGAGTGCTCTGATCATATTAAATTGATTGATGATGTTTTGACATTTAAATGCAAAAAATCCATCTAAATCAGGTCAATATATTTGAGATTTAATTCTGATGTAAGATTGTATCCAATATTGTAATAAGCAACATAGAGTGTATGCAATATCACATTCACTTTTATTTAATAATATGCCTGCTGAGATAAACAATATGAGTGAATTAAATGTTTTAACAATAAATCCAATTAATTTACTTGTTTGTTTTGAATTACCTTTTCATTATTGAATTTGATGCATTTGGTTTTGAGTCGTTAGGTGATTTTCAGTCTTTATGAATTACAATATGTATTAGGTATCAATTGATAAAGCAAACATTGTTCTATCTAATCTAATATTATTATCAACAAATAAAAACAGATTTTTCTTAATAGATCATTGCACTATAGTTGGATTGAAACAGTTATACAGTAAATTGATACAGACAGAACATGCTTGTCTTTATGGGATGTGTGGGCTTCAGAACAACAAAGACCTTGCTGCAAATATCACAGGACTGTGTGTGTAAATGCAGGCCTTGGTGCCCAAGAGTTGTATGAGAGACATGGTTTGGCTTATGTCATTCTTAAGCCTCTTATCTGCCTATAAACTGGAACAATCAATACTGTTTCATGTGGCCAGAATCTGACATATCAGAGCATTCTGAGGGGGAAAATCCAACATGCTCTTGAGTCTTGTTATGACTGGTCCGGACTTTGTCTATATATTAAACACAAATTGTACTGTATTTCTTTACTCTATAGCTACTATTACTGTAATATAGTGTATTCCATTACCCTATAACTCCTATTCTCCTATGTAGAATACAGGTTGTATCCTACATTATACCTACAATGCTGAATTGCAGCAATGATATATTTTGTGAAAAAACAAATCTCGTGGCTTTGTACCTTTACGAGAAACCTTTCAAATTGAAAGCGGATCAAAAGTCAGTGACAAACTAGTTGTCATTAATATATAACACATATTTTAACATCCACAGACAAGCTTTAACATCCACAGACTTTCCATTGTATCACTGTGTCAATTAGTGCAGAAGGGGATACGATGATTAGAAACGGTCTCATATGGATTCTGACCTTTTGCCTCTTGATGAGTGACACTCATGGAGAGCGTCTGAGGGACTTGCTTGGATGTTATTTAGGAGGCACATGGCATGCTCAGTGGCTTGCCACAGATGGTGACTTCGAGTAGAAATAGTTACTCCAGAAATCTCCCCTGGCAGAATGGTTGGATCGTTGACATTTCAAATTAAAACTCAACTACACAACGTCTGTTGATGTTTATCCATCTTTTTCTCTGGACTATCAACATTTGAGACATTTATATGAAAATCATCTCCATACATGAATGCATGAATAACAGTATGTTAATGTGAGTTGTTGGTCTAACTTACTACAGAACAGTATCTCTAGTTTTGTTTTGTTTTCCCCAGGAATTGTTTCCAAAATAGAAAACAAGCCCAGAAGATATAACCAGATTCATCCTGCATTACACACGTTCTAGGCTACCTTGACATTTACAGTATCTCTCATGATGAAAGACCAAAGGCAGACCATCACTTCAGGTTTGTGAGGCCATTTCGCTTTTCCAGTAGATGGGAATGTCTAGATAAGTTTCACACTAGTAGTGTATTGCCTTATAAAAAAGTACAACCTATCAAAAAAATAAATAATACAATGTGTGTGTGTGGTCTGTATGCTGTGTGATACAGCTGTTTCATGTGAATGTTAATTGCAGAAGCTTGCATGACATTAGACTGGTAACAGCAGTCTGTAACTTCCAAATTATTCATTCTAAAATGTAAATCAGTCGTCATATGCTGTATTTCATCTTTTTCTTTATCTGCTGAGAGAAAAATTACCCGTTCCCTCTCCCTAGAGTGTATTACTACTAGTATATGTTCCTTATTCCTTCCCTCTTAAGGCCTTTCCAGCAAGGGCGTAGGTTTGAATACGGACGCATTACTAGCAAGCTAACCCTGGCTTCTGTAGGCTAGCAGTCAGGTTGATAGTAGGAGTAAACATAAAAAGGGTGGATATATAAAATTATGAGTTGAATTTCATTCTAGAAGTCCCATGAAAATGTCACTATTAATGAATTAGTTTGTATGCAGGAAATGTAAGCACATCCTGGAGCTAGCAAAATAGCATTTCACTGCACATTGTACCTGTACAGTATGTTGGAGAAGTACACTTTGATTTGAGGAAACAGAGCAGGAGGCTAGAGAAGTAGAGCAGGCTGATAAGGAAACAGGTGCATCTTCAGGGTTTCAGGTGAGGTTCCAATTATGAATTATAGTTTGGCATTATAAGGAGGCATCAGCATTAAAGTTAGTCTTAAGATGTTCACAAATGCAACCTTTGAAAGTCGACATATTTGATCATGAGTTTATTTTTAAAACAATCTTACATGATGAACAACGAGTTATGTTGCCCTCAAAAATAAATGGGACCCCAAGTTTAACCATATGTTTGTATGTATTTTAGTCATCAATGCATCATTTTAATACACATAGGACAGCGAGAATAGAGTAAAGATGCCGTAGGGCAGGTGAGGGTAAGGTCTTAAAACGATTCTGCTATTAAACATGCTATTATGGATTAATTGTAAACTAACAACTTAATGTAATGTAATGTAACCATTGTCAACCTATTTTGATATGAACTTAGTTGTAAGTTATTATAACACAGGATGCAAAATAACAAAATAAACTTTGCTAATGGTAACACAGACCAGGTAACGTTTTGTTTCCTCTTTAGGAGACAGGCAGTGATCCTGAAGCAGGTCAGTGGATCAGTGTCATGGACTGGTATAGTCAGTATCCATGGCTACACTACAGTCCAACACTGAAAAAGGTTCTTTGTTTTGAGCGTGTCAAAGCAAACACCATAAAAAATACCACTTTATAAAAAGAATGACCTTCCACAAAGGGCTTCAATAATTGGAGGGGAAAAAAAGGGTCTCAATAATTGGACGAACGCCATAGGTAGCTTTAGTCACCGCCAAGCCAGCAAAGCACATCTTCATGCAGTTATAAACAAAGCATAGAAGCAAACTCAGTTTACCCACAAATATCAAGTGCATGGGCTGAAACGTGGGAAGAGAGCGAGGCACTGTCTGATGAAAACAGTGAGTGCTGTAAGGTATCTTGCTAGGCAGGCAGGAGCATTTCGACGACATGAGGCAAATGAAGGGAATTTGTACCACTGAAGTTACTTGCAAATGATGACCCTGTTCTTTTCTCTTGGCTCACGGTAACACATCAAGCATTGTCAGAGGCATTGCTGCATCAATCAGGTCCTTACAGGTTCAACGTTCCAATTCATCCTAAAGGTGTTCGATGGGGTTGTGGTCAGAGCTCTGTGTGCAGGCCAGTCAGACCTCACTTTGTGTACGGGGGCATTGTCATGCTGAAACTGGAAAGGGTCTTCCCTAAACTGTTGCCACAAAGTTGGAAGCTTGTATGCTGGAGCATTAACATTTCCCTTTACTGGAACTAAGGGGCCTAGCCCAAACCATGAAAACAGCCCCAGACGATAATTGTGTCCACATACTTTTTTCCATATAGTCTATGTTTGAGATGTATGGACCCTGATCTGGTGCCAGATGAGGTCTTTGTGGGGGTGCCAGGGACAACTAGTGAGCAGATAGCCAAACTAGCTATTGATGAACTCTTGAGATTGGCTTACGAGGTCAGGCGTATGATGACGTTCCTGATATGACTGGGAAGTGTTCAGCGGCACAGGCAGTGTTGAAGAGAAAACAGCCATTGGCTCTGTCTGTGCATTGTGGTGCATATTGTGTCAATCTTAGAACACAATGTGCTTGCAGTGCCTCTCCCCTAGTACGTGACGCATTGCAGTGAGTCCATGAACTTGGAACTCTTCGAAAACAATCAGGGAAATTCAAGGGGCTATTAGCTGGACAGGCAATATCAGAGGGGGATAGCAAAACAGTGAAACCTCCGTGTCTGACTAGGTGGACCACTCAGTGAGCAGACAAGCTGTTGATCCAGTCCTTAGTCAGTATGACGATCATCGGCTGCCCCCTGCCTCCCATCACAGACCTCCATAGCTCCAGATCACTGAAGAGAGCACGCAAGATTGTGGCTGACCCCTCACATCCAGCTCACAGCTTGTTTACATTACTCCCTTCTGGACAGCGCTACAGGGCCACCAGGACAAAAACATCAAGACACTTGAACAGTATTTTCCCCAAAGCCATAGCCCTTCTCAATAATTGCTGATCATTGTACCTTGCACTTTGCATGTTCTTGCACTTAGTTGTACAGTATTTATTCATAATTTCCACTCATATTGGTACTGTATATTTTGTCTTGAGTATTGTCGTGTTGTCGTCTTGTTGTTGTATGTACTGTAGCTTGTTTAGTATGGTTGAATACCAAATAATTTTCCTAGTGCACTGCACATGGCGAATAAAGTTGAATTGAATTGAATGAGGCTGTGTTGTTCAATTTGGAGGAAATGCCCTCAGTTGGTTCCGACTGACACAAGGGCCAGTGGTCTCCTAGATGGCTTCCAGAAAGGCAAGACTGTTCGTGGACAGCTGGTAGCACCAGAGGTGTCAAACAATTGAAGGCATGCAGGCTGCTGCTGAGTATGTTAGCTCAACTCTTCAAAACAAAAAAGAGGAATGAGGAAAAGTTTGAAAAAATGTTTGAGAAGCCGGTGTCAATGACAGACTCCCCTGGGTATTGAGCCGATTCAAATCCCTCACCAAAGATATGCCCAAAAAACACCAGAGGAATACTACAGGATAACATCAAGGTGCTGGACAGTTGTTGAATTGGATGTTCAATTCAAAGAACGGTTTAACCAACCAGACTCGGTAGATCTTGAAAGAAGTTGAGCATGTTCTCCTTACTGGGCAAATGTATGATGTCATTGGACAGTATCCAGAGATAAACAGAGATAGTTTGGAGGTTCAGCTGCCAATGTTTCTCTCAAAGAATACATTCATGTCAAGAGGTGAAGCTGCAGATATCCTAAGGGGGTGTTCTCACTAGAACATTTGCTTTACTTGAAACGGAGTTTAGGATAAAGTTCACTTTGCTCTGCGTCGTTTGGAGCTGTGAGAACGCGCATTCGAAGTCAAGAGGCCCTTGACCAAGTAAATCTTCAGATTGTTTAAATAGACACCAAGGACCATCATGAGGAAACCACAGAAAACAAGGAATAATAAACAGAAACGGAAATGAGGTAATATACTGAAACTGGTAGGCTTACTGAATATAAAAATGGTGATGTTGGATGCAAAAATGCAGAAATATCGTCTTATATTTTTTCCTATTTTCCGTTAGCAAGTAATTCCCTAAAGTTTACTTTCTTTTCGTCTTTGCTCTGTTACGGTGTACAGTTCCGGTCTTAATGTAAATACATAACTTAACATAACTTACGTCTTATGTTAATAAACCATTCTGTTGTCAATATTAAACAATCCTCTTTGTGTGTGTGTGTGTGTGTGTGTGTGTGTGTGTGTGTGTGAGTGTATGTGTCTGTGGGGGGGGGGGGGGGTTGGTTGTTGTGTCCCTACTAATGTTGAGACCAAGCACACCCTTGCTTTCCACTGATCTGAAAAATGGGGTGGACATTTAATGGAATGGGATGGTAAAGAGCTTTCGAAATAATGATTTCAGTCGCTAATAGAACATTTGAGGGACACTGTGTTGACACCTTAGCTGTCAAACGGCTACAAAGGACACAAATTGAAAAATGAAACGGAAAACGGTCGGTGCATTTGTATTTGTTGTTTCTCTTTTTTTGTTTATTTGTCCTCCGTGCGTTTGAAGAAATAAATACTACTTCCCAAAAAGATAGGAAAATTGTCATGTTCACCCCTCAAAACAAGCATAAGAAAGTGATGCTGTATGTCAGGGAGAAGAAAATGTGCCACGCACTGCCATATACTATTCAATCATTGGCGTGTGTCAGACCTTTTTATGATTCGCTATAAACACCTCAAGAAATAATCAGAGGTATCTCACTTCTTAAATAACCTGGCGTGTTCGCTGCACATTTCATGAACTAGTCACACTGAGGGATCCAACCAAAATACAACCATCTGTTAGCTCTATGCTCAGTGCTTATGTCTGTCACAGGCTGCTCTCTACAGAATATCTAAAATTATACCAGAATATCTTAGAAGCTCACATTAATCAAGGTCTCAAAATACCTAAATGTTTGATAAATCCCTCTCCAGCCGTGCTTGCTCAGTTCCAGTCAAGCAGCGAGTGACTGTTTCAAGCCTTTCCCACCCTAAATATCAGTGGCACTTTCCACTTTATGAGCTGGGCATGTTGCTAAACTCTTCAATTAGGCACTAATTAAGCCGCATCTGAAGAGCCTCCATTCAAATTGGAGCATTGAGCGGAAGTAGGTCAATCAAAAAGCACAATTTCCTGGCAGGACTCCATGCAGCAGTCCTCTTTAATTAATATAGATATCCACAGCACACGCATTACTGTATCTGCCATCTCTGACGTAATGTATCTGCAAAGGTGTTTTGCACTCATGAGTCTGAATCGATCCAATGTTAGTAGATAGTAGAGTAGGAATTTCATCAAACAATTAATAAATTCATAGTTTTTTGGTGGTTGATGAAAATCTGTAGAATAAAGGATGTATGAATTCAATGACATTTTAACCACTTATTATAGTTGAACCGTCAGGCCACACCACATTTAGGGGAGATGGTTAGGGGTAGGGGAGGATGTATGCATGGGAGAACAGGTAGGTTTTGAGGTGGGATTTAAAAGTGGAGAGTGAGGGTGAGTCTCTGAGTGGTTGAGGGAGAGAGTTCCAGAGGCGGGGTGCAGCTCGTGAGAAGGCACGGTCTCCAAAGCCTTTGAGTTTTGAGGGTGGGACAGTGAGGGGAACAGTGGATGAGGATCGGAGGGTACGGGTAGGGCGGTGGGGGAGAAGGAGGTCAGTCAGGTAAAGGGGGGGCCAGGCTGTGGAGGACTTTGTATGTGAGGAGGAGTACTTTGAATTTGGGGACTGGGTGTTTGAGAGCAGGCAGGCAGCAGAGTTTTGGACCATCTGAAGTCTATGGAGGGAGCGGGAGGTGATGCCGGTGAGTAGGGAGTTGCAGTAGTCAAGGCGGGAGGAGATGAAGGCGTGGATGAGGGATTCAGCAGCGGGAGGGGAGAGGTAATGTCTAATTTTGGCAATGTTTCAGAGATGGAAGTAGGAGGTCTTGACGATGGAGCTGACGTGGGGATCAAATGAGAGGATGGGGTCCAGGATGAAGCCAAGGTTGTGAGCCAGGGTGGGGGGGGGGTGATGGTAGTGTCCTCAATGGTGAGTGTGATGGGTCCGGTTTTATTGAGTGTGAATTTGGTGCCGATGACGATGACTTCTGTCTTGTCACTGTTGAGTTTGAGGAAGTTGTGGGTTAGCCAGGTTTTTATTGCAGATATGCAGTTTTCAATGTGACTGAGGGGTGGGTTCTGGGTGGATTTTGTGTTGATGTAGATCTGGGTGGAAGTCCAGGTTGAATTGGCGGATGATGTGACCCATATGTTGTATCTAGCGGAGAGAGAGCAGGGGGCTGATGACTGAGCCTTGCAGGACCCCCTGTGTGATTAACTGTTGTCTGTTGGTGAGGTAGGAGGTGAGCCAGTCCAGTGCGGTGCCCTCAACACCCAGTTGGCGCAGCCTTTGAAGGAGGATGGAGTGAGACACTGTGTCGAAGGCTGCGCTCAGGTCTAGTAGAATCAGGATGTTGAGGACACCTGAGTCTGCAGAGGTGAGGAGATCATTGATGACCTTGACCAGGGCTGTTTCGTTGCTGTGATGTGGGCGGAAACCAGACTGAAGGGGTTCATACAGGTTGTTGGACTGGAGGAGGGAGTGAAGTTGGACAGCGACAGCGCGCTCAAGGGTTTTGGAGAAGAATGATAGGTTGGAGATGGGGCGGTAGTTGGAGAGGTTGGCTGGGTCAAGAGTGGGCTTTTTGAGAATGGGGGTGACAGCGGTGAGTTTGTATATTGATGGAACGTGGTGTTGGTATAGTGACTGATTGAAGTGAGGTGGGGGATGAGGGCAGGGAGGCAGGCCTTGGTCAGGGTGGTAGGGAGGGGGTCGAGGGAGCAGGTGGTTGTTTATAAGCTCAAAATCATACAAAAATAAAACAAGTAAAAACAATGCCCTTCGTTCAATTGGAAGCGTCCTGGGTGTGTCCGGTAAGTTATGTCTTGTTTTTTTCCGTTTAGATTAAGATAACATGGTAGCTAACTGTAGCAAACCTAGGCTAGTTTGCAGGCTATCTTGGTCGAAATGCAGTTTATCATCAAACCAAAAGTGCAAATAGCGATTATAAGAACAATGATATAAATAAACATGACAATGATAGTGATAGGTAAGTGTGCAATATACAATATGTACAGAGGTAGTATTGTAAACATCAGTTTAGTTCAGAGGTATATTCGGTTATGAGCTGTGTACAGTTACGAGGTAAGTAGAGTTAAGGTAGCTTGTACAGTGTGGTAGTTTGGTCAAGATGTGAGTCAATGTTTCCTCGTTGAAGGTGTTTTGGGAGTAATAAAGTGTGGAGGCATCTTTTGTTGACTTTCACCAACCGAGAACAATGTTTTTCCACCTCTGTTTTGCGTGGTCAAGCATGGAGGGAGCTTGTAATATAACAAGCATGCCCCCCAAGAGAGTGTTGTCCTGATTCCTTGGTAATAATGCCATCTGAACATATCATACATATTGACCGGGTAAGCATCTTAGCGCGGTTTTGACTCCAATATGCACAGCCGGGGATAGAGAGGGGCTTAAGTGAAATGTCAAGACGTTATAGAAAGATGTATTAGAGCCAGTGGCCAAGTACTGGCCTCTTTTCTCTCTTGGTAGAACTTATATATCACATTGTGATATGTGTTCTGACCCTCATAAATCATTCCCCAGACATGTTCTTCTTAGAGTCTGTTTGTCAGAGGGCAATACACACACAAGCACAAATACACGCACACACGCACACACGCACACAGAGCATCAAGAAATGGAAACTACAGATTTTTTGAGCGAGAAGACCTTCAGATACTGCACATATTTCACTGTGCATTAAGATTGCTAATTGTAATTACTGGGTTAACAATACGTTTACTCTGTCATTGTCAACTGATCCAGTCTGTGAGAAACGACATTGATTAAAGTCCTGAATATATTGTGTTTTCTTTATTTTTTATATTGCTAGCTTTTTTTTTTTTTTTTTTTACACAAGTAGGTTATATGACATTCGGTATTATACCTGAACTAGATTACACAATGTATTGCTTTTTATTGATCTATCTTCGACTGCATTCACATGTTGAGTCAGATGATGGGAGAAAAACACCCCAGGCTCCACGCTGTGATCCAGATGAATTGTCACAGCTGGGGAAAATACAATGGCTCCAGCCCAGGACCCCGCTGACGATCCCCAGGTGGTCTCTCATCTCTGGAGGGGGTAAATGCTAGGCTGCACAGCAACGCTACCTCTCCAGGCTCTGGACACTGCAGTGCAGTGGGGTCGATGGTGTCCCTTAAATGAGGATCGATCCTAACTTTAACCATAAGGGAGAATGAAACATACCTGTATCCTGATCCTGCATCAGTGTTTAGTGGAAACCTCTAGTGGATGACTACTTTGTCCAGACAGTGGGGAGGTGGCAGAGGGCGAGGGCGACAGTGGGAGAACTGTGTTGAAGTACAGGGATATCCAGGAGTTAGCTCTGCACAGCAACAACACACTACTCTGCCTAGAGGCCTGCTAGTAGGTATGTGGGTAAAGGGGTGAGTTAAATGGTCACTTTCATCTCAGCAAGGCACAGCAGAATCGATGCTGGTTGGTCACAGTCTGATGCTGTGATAGGTTCAGAGAGCAATGGGGGGAAGGCAACAGGGTGGAAACGTGTTCCACTCAGTACATGCTGTGAAGCAAATACCTGTTCTGGGAAAAGTGAAAAAGCAGGGTATTGCAAATGCTAATTCAAGCCACACAATTTTCTCCACAAATGTCAGACCTTTGCGATTATGTGACTCACATAATGTGAGTCATTCTGAGTCATTTGCCAATCAAAATGTTTTTTCGAAAGAAAAGTCTGATCATTACGACCGGATCCCGACATGAGGACCAAAGCATTAGAATGTGTCACATGTATTCACACTATATAGAAATAAATATCTAAATTGTAACGTTCTGAAAATTACTCAGTATGTATTTATGTACAATGTGTAAATTTTTTGGTCCATTTCCAATGTGTCAATCTCTATAATTGAACAGAAACACCCTCTGAGACATGACATATAATATTTTCTCTTCTTCCTACATAGCTACTTCCATGAGGCAAGAAGAAATGCACATATACTTGGTCCAGCTTTGAAGCAATCCTCCCAGCAGGGAAAGGAATAGGTCAGAGCACTGAGAAGGAGATTGGATCTAAATTGCTCCCATCTTAGCGTTAGATAACAGAAACTCTAACTGCACCAACCCCCGCAGATGCACTGCTGCACGTCGTAGCATCTCTGCGCCAATCACTCGGCCAGTAATTAGAGGGCTAAGAGGATCAGACATCATATTTGAGTCGTTTAAAATGCTGCCCTACAGCACGACATCCACAACACAGGCCCCCCTGGTGTTGCATGGCGCATGAGCCGCGGTGGAGCTGCCCAATCAGGGCCTGTGTGTCGTAGCGGTTAATCTGTACTATTTGTTGTAAGTGAGAGGCAGGGGGGGTAGCCTTCACTGTCCCTCACCACTGACAACAACCCCCCCCCCCTCCCCCAAACAGGCATCATGATCATGAAGCCCATGCAGTGCCTGTTTACATAGTACCACGGAGAGGGACATTGTTTGCCATGGTCGTGTCACAGACTCTGCGATAAACTCACTCCAACAGGAGGTTTAATTGCTCGCCCTGTGTGTTGGGATCAGAGAGGAGGAGGGGGGGGGGGAAAGGACCACATGGAATGTCCTTGGGGCTAGCGTTATCTCAAAGAACACTGCTATCACACTGCTGCAACCAACAGCTAAGTAGGAATCTGATTGGAATCCCTGCAGGGCAAAAAGAACACTCCATACATGCTTAATATAAGCATGCTTTAAATTAGCAGTGGATTCATGTGAAGGAAATATGATGTTACCCTCACTGAGAGTTTGAAGTAATCCTCTTGGACTTTCTTGTACACTGTTTTGCATGTATGATAAAGTCCTCCTGTTATGATATCTCACATTCAGCGGATATATCACAGGGTTCAATGGATGCCAAGGTAACTATTAAATTGACCTCAATCAACCATTCCCTCTGTTCCCCGACTCATCAGTTTGTCTCTAACGCTGAAAGAGAAAGAAATATTTTATAACGGAGCTACTTCCTTCCATTAAGTGGCCAAATCAATTATTTATACAGACTTAACCTAACAAAATCTTAATCTACATGACCCACTCATTTAATAAGAATCTATGAGGAACACATTCTTATGAATAATACACAAAAAGGATTAACTAGGACACATTTTTAATACATGTTATATGCAAGACCACAGTGTTCTCGTTTGTTTTGTGTCATCAGGCTTGCTGAACATTTCACCTCCCAGTGGAAATGATATGCATTAGTCATACAATGTACTTTGCATTAGCAAAGAGGCCCTCAAAGTGAACACTGGCTTGGACACCATGCTACTGAATTGGCTGCTAAAAAAACATGATCTGGAATGTGAGAATAGCGAGAATAGAGAATAGTAGTCTCACCGCTTCTTCGGTAGGTCCTTTGAACCTGTTTTAATGGACTGGGTAATGTAGTCAATTGATCAAAATGTCATCAAGCCCATTGGGCCTCAAGGAGTCCACTCTTGACAATTAGTTGCCTCAGAATGGCATAGGTATTCTAAATAATGTGGTATGATCGAGTTGTTCCTCGTACTTGGAACACAGCCCTCTCAACATTATGTGATCCAGTATGAATGGCCTTAATCACCTAGTGAAGTCTTAACTCTATAGTTAGTACCGTAATGATATAAAGGCTAATTAAAAACCATTACTTTTAAATGAACTGTATGGATCCTATGGGAGTCTTCATGGAGCATTTGAGGAGCTGGACTGCTTTTTTATGTCCATGCTATATTAGTCATAATTAACATATTGCTTTTGGTTTCATCATTTCAATTGGTATGTGTTCAGTTCAATTACATCAGCGGGGCAACTATTTCAACAGATCCTTCATATGCTCTGCAGGAACTTTGTCAAATGTTCCCTAATGGCCAATAATAGACTATTGGTTAACATGTTACCCAAATGATTGGTTGGGACTAGTCTCACGTCTTACCTTGTATTGTTCTTCCCATGATGGATGTATGTTTATCTTGTAGATAGTAATAGTTATTTGTCTGTATTATCTTGTAGATAGTACTAGTTTTTTTTGTCTGTCTTACATGTAACGATGAATTGAGAATCAAGGACCCCAATTGAAATAAGCCAGTGGCTTTCTTGGGTTTTTATCCTGTTAGTTGACCTTGTATGTAATATGTACTTTCATATACCTACTTCTGCAAATTCTACTAATAAAGTTTTCAATCAATCAAACCTCCTCCAAATCACAATGTTCTCATGCCTCCTCTGGAGGTTTGGAGAATTTCAGATTAGCTGATCTGACTTGGATTAAACCGGACGGAGTGACGGGAGAATGTGTTCGCAATGTCATTGGATGTTTACATTCCAGGAATCGTCCTTCCACATGCCTGTAGAATTGTTGCTTGTTGTTGTGTGGCTTGACTTTTCTGGATTATTTTAGGATTATTTGTATTAGGCTCGAAAAATGGAAGAAAACCTGAATCAAAAACTGATTTCCGATTTTTGGTCCTAGGAAGGTATGACACGGTCTGGTGAAAAGGTCCCGATGTCAGCAATTCTGAAGTCATGCAATTTTATTATTTTAATGTGTTTTCCTTTTTTTTGCATATTGCGAAAGTTGAAAAAGTGAAAGTGTTGAATATCCCACTCGATATAACAAACAACAGGTACTGTGTGATCATCTAATTATATGTAGATATGTGTTTTAATGCAGTTAGATATTCATAGTGATGTTTCTTGTTAGTTGATAGCTATTAGCAGCTGTTTTGCATGTGTTTTGATTCAGAGCGAGTTTCTCCGTTATTCGGTTTGAGCAGAGGTGTCAAAAGTATTCACATTCATTACTCAAGTAGAAGTATAGATACTATGGTTTAAAAAGACTTCTGTAGAAGTTGAAGTATCAACTCAAGCTTTTTACTCAAGTAAAAGTATAAAAGTACTGGTTTCAAAACTACTTAAAGTATAAAAGTAAAAGTAATGTAAGGGGGGAAAAATGCCATTAAGGACAAAAGCTTAGGCCACGCCACAGGGGCCTATAGTGCACTACCCCACCTCCCCCCAATTTTTTCTAAAGGCCATAATGACTATTATGTTATTATTAAAATGTTAATGTTGAACAATTTGGGATGCACTTGTTTCAGACGCATTTATGCCCATTGAAAATGAACACATTTTAGTACAATGCAAATACATTAAAGAACCATATACAGTATGTGTACTACTGAGCATTAACATGTGAACACGGAAGATATGATGACTAGTTGCCTAAGTATTGTAATGGTGCAAAAAGTCAAACGTCAAAAGTCAAACGTCAAAAGTCAAAAGTCAATAGCCTTTATTGGAACTGTGAGGGCAAAACCATACAAACCATAACAAAGTAGTGATTCAATATTTCCTGAAAAAACACACACATACACACAATCTACATCAGCATCAGAGTTACCAATAAGCTTTGTTCAGCCGCAAAAGCAGCAGGTTCTCAAAGTTCTTTGAGCCAATGCATGCTCTTTTTGGCCTGAAGATCAGCCCTGCGACACTAAACAGTCTTTCACAGGCTGCTGAGGCAGGGAGTCCCGTATTAAGTTTGAGTGATAGCTGGCACACAGCTGGGAAGGTCTTCAGTACCTCTACTGTGTCTCCTGGGCATCCCAGGTACGCATCCAACTGCTGGGACGTTTCAAGAGGGCCGGTCTTCTTCAAGGAGGAAAAGAAGTCCTCTTCCTCAGACGATTGGGAGCCCTCACTGAAGTGTTTCTCGGCCTGACAGTCCAAGTGGCTTCTGATATAGTGAAGGCCTGTGGAATAAAAAACAAAAATCATGACAATTTAGACTATATGGCAGTATTGTAACTGTGTATTGGATAGTGTTGTGTGTGTGTGTGTGTGTGTGTGTCATTAAATGTAATTTCAAACTAATTTCACTGTCTTCATAGAAATTACACATATTAAGCGGAAGTGAGACACTTACCAAGTTTGAGGATATTTTCGTCACTTGTCCAACAGGTCTTAAATTTGGGAACTAGAATGGCTGCGGCTATCAGTTCTGGATCTGCAAGCATCTCTCCGAAGCGTTTCTCAAGGCCTGAAAGAAGTGCAGCAATCAAAGGCTCACAGAACTTGGAGGCGACTTGAAGGTGCTGTAGCTTGGTCCTTAGCAGAGTTATGGTGGGGACCAACCATCCCATCTGCACACTGGTTTCTCCCTGAAGAACATCCAGTGCCTTTGCAACTGGGCTCATTGTCTTCGCATATTCTGCAAGAAATGCAAGTTCCACTGGAGTAAACCTGTACAAAGAAGAAGAGAAAAACACAACATGGAACATTAAGTCCACTTGATGTAGCACCTTCAACTGGAGGAACTGATCATTAAAAAGGAAAAATATTGTCATCTGAGACTTTTAGAAATGAAGTTGTGTTGCTACAAATCACATTCATAGTAAATATGGGGACTGCATATTGGCATAGTGCATACGTGTTCTACAGTATTCCAAGTATAAAACTGTGACTTAATCTATTGTTAATCACTTCATTAACTGTAAGGCAGAAAAACAAGCACTTACTTGGGTGTATCTAGTTCACTGCAGACAGCTGCAAGGGCTCCCTCGCCTTGTTCTCGTGTTATTCTCACTATTCTTTCTACGACTGAGAAGAGTGAATTCCACCTTGTAGCAACAGGCCTTACGAGTTGGAGTTTGCAGTGGTCTTCAATTACTTCAGATGCGGTGGTTGATCTTGAACTTTTATTCCACAGGCTAGAGCATTTGGCAAATGTGGACCTTGACACGCGCTTGTACAGTGGGTTGACCTCTGCTTTTGAAGCATCAACTGTGGACACTAAATTGAGGAGGTGGCAGGCGCAGCGATGGTGCTTGGGTAGCTGGTATTCTAAGTAGTCATCTTCTTCCAACAGGGCACCGGCATCAACAAATTCAACACCCTCAAGGCTTTCCTCTTCTTCATCGTTATCATCATTTTGGCCACCATCATCCTCTTCTCCATCACCCTCTCCTACAGGTTCAGCATTGTTGTTCTCGTCAGTCTGCCCATAAACTCTGAAGGCTTTCAGGAAGTTTGATCCGTTGTCAGTTGTAGTGCGAACGATCTTCTCTCTGACATTGAATTCTGTGTGAATATCATTTAGGGCACCAGCCAGGGCAGAAAAGGTATGTGACCCTTTAAGTTGCTTGCATGCCAGGGCAGCACAGGATCTCTGCATGGTCTGGGGGTTAAACCAGTGCGCAGTGACACCAATGAAACCGCGACGGTGTGCCGTCCAGCAGTCTGTTGTTGTTGCTATGAACTCAATTTCACTAAGGGCAGCTTTCAGTTTTCTTTTCATTTCAACAGAGGCCTTTGTGACTTTGTTAACAATAGTATTACGCGTCATGACATTTGTATTTGGCTGAAGATGTTGCACAAGCTCAATGAAGCCCTGTTGCTGAACAATGTGTGGTGGGTGCAAGCCTTGGACAATGAATTTGAGGACTACTTCATCCACACTTGCCTGGGACACTCTTCGAGCCTCCCACAGCTTGGTTTGTTTGGAGGGTGGGGTCAAAGAACCTTCAGTGGATGACTTCCTTTTGAGGGCTGTTGAAGAAAGTTGCGTGTACCTCTCTAGACGAGTGGGGTGTTTCTTCTGTGGAGAAAATGAATGCACAGGCACAGATTGAGATTCATATTATTTCTCTCAAACCACAAGCTGAGACTATCTAGGACTTCCGCTGTATTAAATGTCACGCTGGAAGTTCATGAATGGAGGTCAGACTACAAGTTAGGGAGCAGTTTCACTGGTCTATGCAATTATGTTGAGCAGACCAGAATATTGCCACTTAAAGCTGTTTTAGGACCACAAGCAGCTGCTGGCATGACTGAAAAGTAACATTATTGTTAATGGCACACACCGCGCACATTTCTTCTCCCGTGGGAACATAATTAACTCTTTACAGCAACAAACACGGTAAAACTCCGACCTCAACACATGAAGGATTACAAATGAAACATTGAATCATAGCCTACTGCTAGCAAGCAAACCATGGCATGTTCTTAGCCATAGCAAACATTGCAAATTTACCATTAGTACGTTACTAGGTTACTACAAAATGTCGACTGATAATAACAAACTTTCAGCTTACCTCAATATGCTTTTTCAAATTAGACGGTGAGTTTTTGAAGGCCATTAGCTTGTGGTACTTGGGTGCGCAGAGCTTGCAGCGCATTCGAAAGGAGTTGTTTTTGCATCCAACCATTTCAAAAAATTCTTCCAGGTACGGCCAGGGATGGAGAAGGGTTGGCTGATCTTCCTGGCTATCAACCTGGTTGATGCTGGTGCTTGGTTGGGACATTTCGCTGTTATTTTGAGTCTCTGGCACGGTCACGGACATCTTTGGCTACATACATCTGCTTTCCTTGCTGGAGTGTGATTTGTGTCATGTGCAGCAGATGGAATGCATCTCGTACAAACCAATAGGGTGTTTGAATGGTATAATGTTTATACTTCTCATCCAACCACAATCAAATTCACTCTATCCGGATGGCGCGACTTATCTGGATAGGTTTTTTTTGTGTGTGTTTTTTTTTACGATGAAAAGCTGTAATGAAAACAAGCTGAAATGAAATAGGAGTAACGAGGCTATTTTTAAAATGTAAGGAGTAGAAAGCACAGATAATTGCGTGAAAATGTAAGGAGTAGAAGTAAAAAGTCGGCTGAAAAATAATTACGCCAGTAAAGTATAGATACCCAAAATGTCTACTTAAGTAAGGTAACGAAGTATTTGTACTTCGTTACTTGACACCTCTGGGTTTGAGGTATACCAACATTCAAATAAGCGTATATTCTTCAACTACTATACTACTACTACCGGTATATCTTGTTCAACAATGTCAGATTTCAAGTATGACACATTATTTGAAAGCTTACAACCTGCACTTTCATAATCTGGAAAAAAAATGTTTTCACCATGCCCTGCTTAAGGACTTTTTCACCAGACCCTGTCACATTTGAATGAATGAATGGTCTTTATTGTCATTAATATAGTACAGGTACCATACAACGAAATTTGGTTTGGTGTCTGTCATTTCAAACAGGTTTCCACCTCTTTTAGCTACTTTCTGCAATGGATTTCCTCAGGCTTTCTAAACTAGGAAAGCCTGGTCTCCACAAGGTTAGGTTGCAAACTAACAAGGTCTTGAGTCACAGAAATGTCCTGGCTTTGATATCTGGTGCTGTGACTTAAATCACATACAGTACATCGTTGTCTACAGCAAGGATGTGTGCAGTTAATGTCTAATCTACCAGTTCTTATTTGACATGTACCAAATGTCCATGCCTGTTCTATATTCTGAGCAGTCTTCAACATCCCTTAATCTACTTTTACAATCAATGCATGAACCATCTTAGACAGAAGACCCAATTTAACTGCAAGTCAATGAAAAACATTATAATGGGAGATTCTTGATTTGTGTCATCTACTATTTAAATTAGAACAGGGACACTGTACATGGCTTGCTGTAAACAGAGAGGTAGATTATTCCCCGAGGCTATGCCCTGATGCTCTGCCATTGAACATAAAAGCAGTCCAAGATTTAATGACGCCTGAAAGCATTCTGCGCATTAAAACCCCCTTTTTTCTTTTTTCCATTTAATGCAGATTGCGATAGAAGTAAATTACTCTTGGAATTATGCAATTTAAGTACCGATTTCAGGTTTGTAGAGTGTTTTTTACTGACTACTCATACCAACTGAGTGGTCTGAAGGAGCCTTAAATGAGAAAATATCAACTTACATGCACTGGAGAAACGTAATAAATCTAAAAACCTGCTGATGTGATTTGCCATTCTGCTGCTCTTGTGTGGTATGTCAGTGGCCCAACAGAAAACGACCATCATGGGAGTACCTAGAGAATAGACTGGACAGGCAATAGATGGCATGAATACACTAGGTAGGCTGAATGGCTTGGTCTTGTCATTCCATGGCTCTTGCTCTATTCCCCTCCAAAAAACAATCATGATAAGGTCAGGAAGAAAAAGAAAGAAAAAAAGAAAAAAACATATTTTCTTAAAATCATACTACTTGTCAAACTACTTGTCAAAGCAATTACACTCAAACTAAATACTTTTACAAAAAAAACATTACTACAGTAGCTACAGTTTAATAAAGTAGACTGGGGGGGGGGGGGTTGGTAGGAAGATCTAATTAGGCCATAACTTGACAACCAAATGACAACCCCCAGAGGATAAGAATGCCAGTTCAGCTTGGCTCATTTAAATTATATTCTTAGATATTGTGTTCTCTTTTTTTATTTTGCATGTATACTATCCTAGTATGTACTAGTATGTATGTAACAGTGCTCAGGTAGTGGTACGTTGTGCATACCACTGTTTGCAACCACGTCACACTAATCAACCACAATCAACGAGTGGAGACACTATTATGGGCCGGTTTCACAGACAAGGCTTAAGCCTAGTCCTGGACTAAATCACACTTTCAATGTAAAATCTCCATTGAAGATGCTTTTTAGTCCAGGATTAGGCTTAAGCCTTGTCTAGATGAATCAGATGACTGCAGTCTAACATGAAGAGTAATATTAAACTCACAGCAGCATTCATTCCGAAGTGGTCAGGAAAGTACACTTATGATATTTTAAAAGTGTTCAAAACATGTGGAAATAATGTTTTCAACAAACACTAATATATACATAAAAAAAAGAACCTTTGGATGAGTTTAAGAATCAGTTTGCATCTGATTCAAGACCCTGATGCTCGCCTACCGGGTGGCAAAGGGAATAGCCCCTCCCTAGTTGCAAGCAATGGTCAGCCCCCGAACCCCTGCCTGACCACTCTTCCTGACGCTCTTCCACCTCGGCTGCCTGGCCGCCTGGCACCACCGCCTCTACGTGGATGTAGCAGGCTCAGTCATGGCTTTTCACTGTCCTGGTACCCCACTGCTGTCAGCACTGCAGAGTCACTACCTATCTTCCGCTGTAGAATGAAGACCCATCTCTTCAGGCTAGATCTTAACTCTCCCTCCTAAATACCTCTTCATCCTCACTACCTCCCCTGTACAATATGAATACCGGTAACTTCCATCTTCTAGCATTGTGACTGCCAATGGCCTCTGGTCCTAGCATAGATTTACTTTTCTCATGATGACCGATGGATAGATGTTATGTTATGTTATGTTATGTTAATTTTATTTATAATGCGCCCCCCATCCAACTTTTACATCGGCCCGGGGCGCAGCCCAGGTAAAGGAACAAATAAAGACAAAGACAAGGAACACAGAAAGCAATCAGACACAGAAGACTTAAACGTACATCTCAAGGCATACATTTCACAACAAATAAGGACTTGACATAGGGAACATCATTGACAAAGAGGTGGGTTTTTAGCTTGGCTCTAAAGGTGTCCAGAGTGGGGGCAAACTTGATGTCAGAAGGGAGCGTGTTCCACAGGGTCGGTGCTCTCACCGCAAAGGCACGGTCACCCTTCCTCTTGAGGTTGGTGCGTGGGACCCTCAGGCTGACTGGATAGAACGATAGATGATTCACTCACTTAAACAAATGTATTTATTTCAGATAAAGGCGTCTGCTGAATGCCAAAAATGTAAATGTAATGTAAATGTAGTTCAACAGACAACACAGGAAGGCTGCGTTTTATTACCCTGCATGGGAAATATGTCTGTAGTGGTAATCAGGAAGTCAAGAGGGCCTTGTTCCTCGAAACCTTGCAACACTATCTGTTATCAGCATCTTTGTTTGGAAGCTGTTTTGAGCGAGCCAACAACTTTGGTGTATGAATGACCCGACTGCGTTCCTCTGAGATGATATGGAAATGTTGGAACTCATTCTGACAAAGCTAGTCAAGTGCAGGAGTCCAGTGGAGACATAATGATGTTGAGTTGATAGAAGTGTGTTTACATACTGTCGAGGGAGCGTTTGGCCTTGAAACGAAGGTCTGAATTCAGATAGGTGTCAAAAGTACCTCTTAGACAGAATGAGAAGTGTGTCAGTGCGCTGAGCAGCATTTATGTTTAACTTAAGGCACAGTTCCCGTGTGTGTTTGTGTGTGTGTGTGTGTGTGTGTGTGTGTGTGTGTGTGTGTGTGTGTGTGTGTGTGTGTGCGTGCGTGCGTGTGTGTGTGTGTGTATATTGTTTATGTCTGCTGAATTTAAAACAAGGATGTGTCAAGACTACAAGAAACAACATCCCTAGACTTTGATTTGTAAAACATATTCACCTCATATATAATTCTTATTGATCTCATTCTGAACACCCAAGGGTAGTGTCTGTCTTGTTGCCTAGTATGACTCGCTATACCTCCCTTACCTCCCTTGTATATCAAAGTGCTCCTGTTCTTTCTGGTTGAGTTAGCAGACTCATCCTTAAGGATGTAGCATATCGATCTGTTGTCTGATCTTTCATGGAGTGCACTCAATTCCAGACTGATAGACTCCCCTTGTATTCCCAGAGTCAAGACAAGGAGACTCACAGAGAGGGAATGGGGTGGTTTATCTTTGAGATATTTTCTGAGAATGCCAGAGACTAGTGACTCCAGCCATAATGGTCAGATTTAGTACCACTCTTCTTCACATTAATTATTGACCTCCTCCACAAGATCACTCCCATCCCAAAACAGTCTTTGCGAAACGTCCTTACACTATGTCTAGGCAATGTCCTATTTCCTCAAAATAGAAAATGTCTAGGGAATCTGCTTTCATCAAAATAGAAGCCGTCTAGATATAAAAAATACATTTAAAAAACTGTGTTTGCAGTGGCTAAGATGGTGGTTACTGACACTTTTTATCTTGATTTATGCTTGATTTATTATGCCCTATGTCTCGTGCTGCAATGCAATGTTCCTGACATCCAAAGCCTAAGAATTTTACTCTGTTACACTGTTACACTTGTCTAATGTGACGTAACAATAAACCTGAAACTTGGTTAGGCATCATTGCTGTGATAATTATGTTTTATAATGTGATTAATAGAAGTCTTCCTCTCCTGTACTGCACCTTGTCGTGGTAGCTAAGCCGGAGGGGGTCTATACCCCTGGCAGGTTCAACCAAACTGGACATGTCAAGGGGTAGGAGGCAGACCAAGCAATCCCTGGTCCTCCAGGTTTGGGGTCGGACGTGGGGGGGATAACTTCCCCATCCTGGGAAAAAAACACACAAGTTACAGAAACACTGACGAATGAAAACCAAATCAAAGCCTTGGCTGAGGAGGCTGCCCCAGAAATGGGGACCATGACGCTTTCCAGCCAAACCCCGTAAGGGAACTGGAAAGCTGATACACCTTCTGACGCCAAAGAAGTCCACCCTTGTTGGGACATGGAACATCCGGACCCAAGAAGGAGTAGCCATCATGATGACCAAGGAGACCAGGAAGGCTCTGATCACATGGGAATCCATCAACCTCATCATGGCGTCCTTCAGAACCAACAACGGGAGAGTGAAAGCCCACATAATCCAGTGCTTTGCACCTACCAACCAGTGGAGGCTCCTCCATAGAGGTGGAGGAGGCCTGGCCTCCCCAATAATTTGAGAGAAGAGAGAGAGATTTAAAAAAGCAATAATTATATTTATTTTATTTATTTATTTAACATATTATATTATATTAATATTATTTCCGTTTTGTTCATAGATCTGAATTTTTCCATGGCTAAAACCCAATATTGCAATAGTAAAGCACCTACAGGCCAGAATCCCTATCCGTTTCTATTGAAGGAGGCCAGGCCTCCTGTCGGAAAGTCCAGGCCTCCTGTCGGAAAGTGGTTTCTCATAGAAGTCAATGTAATGCAATTTTTCTCATGGCAATATTTGATTGGCCAAATCACTGAAAATGGGTGGGCACAGGAGGCCTTGCCTCATCATGCATTGAGTCCAGGGCTGAAAGATTGACATTTTGTTCGTCCAATCACATGAACGCCAGTCACTTCAGTGCAGGACACGCTAGAACACCCATGGCTATTATCCCTGAAAATAATAGCTCATTTGGCCAAATACTTTTGCTTAAAATGACCTCGGAAGTCGGCGAGATTCTGGCGTGATTTATACATCGAATAGGTAGACAACATTTAGGATTTATTGAACAGTTTTATTTTTAATATTAATAATTAATAATTGTATGTAGTATGTTGTGGTGAATGTTGTGAGCCTGAGCAGAAGGGACAATAGCTGCTGCAGGCGGACCATGACCCATTGTGCAGGTAACTTATTACATATGTTGTTTGAGTTCTATGTTTTGGTGCATTTTGTAAAAGTCCACTCGTGGTGTTGCTAGCATTCGCGAGCTAGGACATGGCTAGTCAGTAACTTCATGTTGCATTCCACGTGTAGTACTTTTTTCCGCCACACGCGTGTATGAGTGCTGTTCTGCAGGATAAATATTAGAAATGGATGAAGTATTGTTCTGAATTGTATATTGTGTGTCTGATTGACATAGTGTTTGAGTGCTTTTGACATGTCATTGATTGTATGTAGTATGTTGTGGTGAATGTTGTGAGCCTGAGCAGAAGGGACAATAGCTGCTGCAGGCGGACCAGAGATTCATGCCAATTGTTTTGTTTATTTGATGACCCATTGTGCAGGCAATAAAAGCTGCTTCATCCACCATCCTGAGAGTGTCCCAATCCCTTCAGTACCGCCAAACACAAATTAATAATTTTTAACAAAGACAGATAAGAAGAACAGGGAACATTCCATCGCGAGTGAAGCGAGCAAGCGGAAAAACATTTGGCCTCCTCAATTCTGGAAGTCACCAGCCTCCACTACTACCAACGATTCAGATGATGATGCCATGGCCAGGTTCTATGACAGCTCGAATCACCTACCGGGTAGGATTGGAGCCAGAGACGTCATTATTCTGATGGGTGGTGCCTCCCATCACAGACCTCCATAGCTCCAGATCACTGAAGAGAGCACGCAAGATTGTGGCTGTGACAGCGCTACAGGGCCTCCAGGACAAAAACATCAAGACACTTGAACAGTTTTTTCCCCAAAGCCATAGCCCTTCTCAATAATTGCTGATCATTGTACCTTGCACTTTGCATGTTCTTGCACTTAGTTGTACAGTATTTATTCATAATATCCACTCATATTGGTACTGTATATTTTGTCTTGAGAATTGTCGTGTTGTCGTCTTGTTGTTGTATGTACTGTAGCTTGTTTAGTATGGTAGAATACCAATGTTCCTAGTGCACTGCACATTGCGAATAAAGTTGAATTTAATTTAATTGGACTTCAACTCCAAGATTGGAGGAAAGAATGTGGGGTACGAAGAAGAAGTGATGGGAAAATATAGAGTAGGGAAAATGAATGAGAATGGAGAGATGTTTGTGGAGACTTGTGTCAACAATAACCTGGTCATTGGAGGAATAAAACAACTTGGGTGTCACCAGACCACACCACGGAAAACCATATCGACCATATCTGTATCTGTAAGAAGTTCAGAAGGTCCATGGAGGATGTCAGAACAAGGAGAGGAGCAGGTGCAGCATCTGACCACCATTTCCTGGTAGGGAAATGTAAACTAAGGCTGAAGAGAAACTCTCCAAAAGTAATAGAGTTAAATACAACATTGAATATCTTAGTACTGCACTGACAGCGAACGAGTTCAGGGACACCCTATCAAGGACAAATACAAAGCTACAAACAAAGAGGGTAGAAGGACGTACAATGGACGAAGAGAGGGGCCAGGTAAAAGCTGCTTGGAGCTTGACTTGTGAAGATAGTGTAAAGTTTTGTGCTTTTATGAAAAAGTGAAAGATTTGTTCACATATTACCCGGACTAAGAGGTCATTGGTAGAAGATGAGGGCTGTGAACCCCTGTGAAGAGGGCTGCCCATCCAGTCCAGTTTTGTCTCAAGTTCAAAATTGAACTACAGAAGAAATGTGTGACCTTAAAGGGGCAGTGGTGGGCTGAATCATAACTGTCACATACTGTTTGTAAAAGTGTCCTGATGTAACGTCCACCCATTTATTGAGCCGATAACATCAATGTTTATGAAATATTTGCTTTCAAATTGCTCTAAATTATTATTATATTATTATATTGATTATTCACATTTAGAGTGAAAGCATTGTTTCACTATCTCCCCTAGAGAATTCAATTAAGTTCAGGGACACTTGAACGGGAGTAGTACTTCACTCCATTATCACGGTTTACCTTTTGGGTCATTTCATTACTGAGCTACGTTTGCCAGTAATCTGGTTTGTGTCAGTGCTACTGTAGTACTGATGCTACCATTTGAGGCAGTCCACAGGTTGTTGCCATTCGTATCGATGCTGGCTAATGACCAGTCTGCAGAGAACTGACCCCAACCACAGACCATGGTCCATCATGCTCTGTCCTGTTTGTTCTTCAGTGTTGAATAGTTCTCACTATTTGGCCACGCTGAATGACAAAGAATAAGAGGGTGTTCTCGAATCACACGTACAATTCCATCCACCAACCATTATCCCTCACAAGACAGAACACAAACAATGTCAACGAATTGCTCAATTTCTTTCTTATATGACTTGCAATGGCTGTACAATAGAGGAATGTGCTACATAATGTTATCGTAACAGGAACACATTTCATAATTTATTTGAGACTTACTGTAAGCTCAGGTTTTGGTCCTCTGTAGTGCTTATTGAATCATTTACATTACTTATCAAATTACCAATAACGTAAAAATTACAGCTACTACAGCGACAGCTGATTTGCATAATTAGCTGTTGGCAACTCATTAAGTATGGTGCCAGGCATTACAGAGACAAGCTGTATACCAGCGCTTAAAATGCACCGTCTACAATCAAGGTCAGTTTAGAAATTAGTTTAATCTGTTACTGTCGGGGACATGACAGACACAGGGACGTCAGGTAATTGCTTCCTTTTGAAAGAGGAAAGAGGGCTGTGAAATTACTCATCCACAAGGATGGATATCATCAATTACGCAGAGGGACAAATTACCTGGGTTGATCTACGGTTGTCTCATCTGTATCTGGTGTATGTGAGAGACGCAGCAGCCTGCCTATAACGAACCCAGTTTAGTTCCACATGTTTTTATAGGAGGTTCTTTGTGATTTGTGCCATTTGCTGCAGCAGGTTGAAGCCGTGGAGTGACAGAGAAAAGAGAAGGGTGATTGCAGATGCACAACTCTTTATAAGAATTCCCTCAAGCTATGTTATCTGCCATACAAGTCCCCTGGGAGGAAAAGGTTCCTAAATGTCGACGCACACAAGGAAGAATAGACAGATAACGTTGAACCTCCCTTTCAGAATGAGACGTGTGTGTGTGTGTGTATGTGTGTGTGTGTGTGTGGGTCTGTGTGTGTGTCTGTGTGTGTGTGTGTGTGTGTGTGTGTGTGTGTGTGTGTGTGTCTGTGTGTGTGTGTGTGTGTGCCTGTATGTGTGTGTGTGTATATGTGTGTGTGTCTGTGTGTCTGTGTCTGTGTGTGTGTGTGTGTGTGTGTGTGTGTGCCTATGTTTGCGTGTCTGTGTTTGTGTGTGTGTGTGTGTGTGTGTGTCTGTGTTTGTGTGTGTATGTATTGTGGCAACCCTATCAGTGCCTGCAGCACCACGGACAACGCAAACCCAGACAGGGCACGCTGCCTCCTCACACAGCTGCCCTGCCCCTCGCAATCTGCAGGGAGCGAGCTAAAGGCCAATCTGCGTAAGCGGGCGTAGCTGGGCCTCTGGCTAGGGGAGCACACAAAAGGAGCTCCAGAGAAGACGGGGGGGGGGGGGGGCAAGTGGAGCCTGGACGCAGCTATCCACTGAGGGCAGGAGAGACCCGGGTTGGACCGAGGCGTAGACGTAGACGCCCCCCCCCCTCCCCCGGCTATCCTTCTACAACCATCTACCCTCGATAGAGAAGAACCGTAGTTCATTACAGCCCCCTGATCCTTGTACTTCGAAGGACAAGAATGTAAGTTTGACTTTAACCCCCTGAGTCTGTGTTAACTATCCTTTATAAAGCCCATACGGTGTCTGTGTCTCTCTCTAGGTTGGGTGTGTATACGTTCCCCCCGGTCGAAGCCGGCGGTTGCCACAGTATGTGCGTGTCACAAGTCTACTAGAGATTGACATTCCGTCTTATAGCTGCGGTGATTATTACCCGCACGTCTACTATATATTTACGTGACAGCGTGTGTTATTGACTACCATGCCTTATTTAGGAGTGGTTTTAAATCAGTGTGTTGTTGTTTACAATGATTACTCTTCAGTTTACTCTTCATTTTACTCTTACATTCTCAGGTGTGAAATTGAATTGCATGAACTATTGGTTTTGCTTTGTATGTCATGTTGTGATTCTTCCGGTTGCCAGAGACTTAATTGACTGAGACAGCTGTTGCCCATCCTTTTTACCTCCTCCCAACTCAGAACGGGTTGCCAAACGCCGTGCAGAATTGGAGATGAAAAGGAAATGGATGCTTACTTTGGGCGCCCCCGACCAAGGGCGGATCTCGACCGTCGGACGCCCACCTTGTGGCTGGACGTGATCCTACTTACTCCTCTGCCTGACTACTGCCTCTGTAGGGCCTTGGAAGATGCCAGTTACAACATACGGTTTGGCAAGGAAATGTGGCTCTATTTCGTTAATAGCAGAGAATATCTTAATATTCATCATCTGACGCCAAATAATTTAATTGACACTATATGCAAAGAATTGTTGAGTTTGTGCTGAATTAGAGCAAGAAACGTTAGAATGAATGAAATATGACTGTAATAATACTGTAACGGGCCAAATACTTCAAAGCAACATGGTAGATTCTATCCTTAATGGTAAATGAGAGACAGAGAGAGAGAGAGAGAGAGAGAGAGATAGAGAGAGAGAGAGAGAGAGAGAGAGAGAGACAAGGACAGACTACATTATGTGTTTACTGTACCAACAAACACCCTCTGACCAGGACAAATGAGATAAGAGAATGAACCTGTGTTTTTATAGCATTTAAATTAGGCGCAGTTCGCAAGGAGATCCAACAAGACCACATCTTATCAATTCTATACTGATGACGCCACTGCTTTGACACCTTCCAGAGGGCTTGTAAAACATCACAGAGAGATCACAATCGTTTGGCCCATCAGGGGAAGGGTCAATTGACGAATGGGGGGGGCGGCTGTGGCGCAGGAGGTAGAGCCGCCGTCTAATGATCGCAAGGTCAGTAGATCGGCGGTTCGAGTCCCGGCTGGCCACATATCGAAGTGTCCTTGGGCAAGACACTGAACCCCAAATTGCTCCCAGCCGGAGCCTTGCATGGTAGCTTGCCGCCATTGGTGTGTGAATGTGTGTGTGAATGGGTGAATGAGAGGCCATTGTAAAGCGCTTTGGATAAAGGCGCTATATAAGTGCAGTCCATGTAACAGGTAACATACTGTATATAGCACCACTAAAGTTACTTACAGATAACAGGTAACAGGCACACTATAGCACCACTAAAGTTACATACAGTTTGCATACAGTGTTTCCCCACAGGATTTTGTGAGACTGTGGTCACTGTTTTTTTTTGTGTTCTCCAAATGAGTTTTGGGAGGACACAGTTCAACACCGGATGACCCCCCCCCCCGCCCCTCCCCCCCTCCAAAGTCAATCACACAAATATTGTGTAGCAGTAATATCCTGTCCTGCCCGGTGGAAGAGTTGAACTCCAACACCATCCCTCCATGAGCCTGTCCTGTACACTGCTGGTCCCTAGATCTCATCTGGCCGATTCCCCACAACTATACATTCAGTCTACAATACGTGTTTTAGGTTCAAATCAAATGTCCTAGACAATGTTTGAAACAAGCTTTGCTCTGTCTCTCATCTATCGAGTCTCTCATCCTCAGACATTTTTCAAGTCACCATCCTCCACTGTTACCTGGTTACCCACCTCTTGACATGTGTGAAATTTCAGCTATAGAGACAAAGCCATAGTTCACAGTCGAAGGGAAGGATGCATGTAATATAAGGTCAAATGACTACAGACAATCACTCCAACATGTCGGTTTGCATTTAATTGTTCCTGCTGAAATGTACAGGCCTATGAAACATCACAGTATGGAAGAAAAACCATGTAGTCTTTGAAAAGTATATGCAAAGATGAGTGTCTAAGGACTTCAAGGGTAATGACAGAATGCCATCGGTTGTGATGACTAGAAATCTAGGACGCAGGGGTATGAAATAAATAATAACATTTGCAAGCTTTCAACTGACATGCAAGGCACAGAAGAAGACATTGCGATCATTTCAAAATTCAACTCACGGACACAAAGTCGTTTACTTTGAGGGAGGCTTTTTAAGTGAATAATGTTTTTCACCGGTTGGATTCAAAAAGGGGGAAATTAGGTATCGTCAAGAGTACGCCTAGTTGGAAATGATTCGGGGGGGTTACCAATTTGTTTTTAATTCAGACAAGCAGCCTATAAGGCTAGTTAACCATGACGGCAATAATTCATGAAACCACCTCAATATTGTATGTTTCTAAAAAGAAAAAACGTTAATATGTTTAAAATGCTCCTCACAGAGTTGCTGGGCTTTTTTGGAATTAATAAATGTTAGCAGTCTGGAAAGTGATCCTTTTAAAGTTTGACTCAGAGCGTCCCTCTATTTCTGTCTCTGTTTATATGAAGGCCACAGACGACAAACACACAAACACACAAACACACTCAGCTGAAGAAAACAATATTTGCAGCTCCTGGTTAATGCACAAGAGGCAATACCGCGACTCTAACCTCGGAGGCTGCAGTGTGACTAACACATACCATTCGGGGAGCACAAAAGAAAATGAAAAGTAAACAAGTCTGTCTCCGCTGTCTCACCTGTCGGTAATACTTTTTGTTCTCCTTTCGCTCAAACGTGTGGTAAATTGCTTTGCCACGGGCAGGATAATTCTCTCACCAACAAGGCTGAAGCCCTCTTCTTATTCCACCTTTGGAATTAACTTTCTAAGAGGTTTCTTCAAACCGATGCCAATCACGTTCGCGTACCATGTCAGACGTATGCGCCCCCTCTGTGAGAGGATGCCCAATCGGTAATTTGTCTGCTTTAAATGAATGATGATGTTTATCGAAAGATCTCTTCTGCCTCTGGCCTAAAAAGTTGTTGTGAAAACTTCCAACATAACTCAGCAATATTGGTGTTGTCTGGTAAGCTAAGGACGGATCGATGCAGTGGAATCAATTCATGTCACTGTCTCCATTAGCCAATGGTAAATGTAAGAGGGATCCTTTTAAACTGAGCATAAAAGTCCCTGAACAAGGAGGAAGAGTGGTCAAGCTGCACCTCTCTCCAACACCCTTAGTAGCCTATGTCTAGACGTCTGAGGGTAGTACCTCACACTCGAGGTCATGGTTGTACCCGCCAGAGAGAGGACAGAACGTGAGGGCATTGAGTAAAAACAAAAAAAAGCCTCTGCAGAAATGTCTGAAGATGTCTGAAGAGTGTCTGAAGCCAATAGAATAATGTGACAGGGTCTGGTTAAAAAGTCCTCACGTAGGGCAAGGTCATTTTGTCTGTTTTTTCCAGATGATAAAAGTGCAGATTGTAAGCCTTTCAAATGACGTGTCATACATTGGAATCTACTTGAAGAAGATAAGCTTATTTGAATGTTGGTACACCTCAAACCAAATACCGGAGAATATCGCGTTGGATCAAAATACACGCAAAGCAGTTGCTAATAGCGAGCGGCTAAAAAGGAACATCGCTTTGAACATCTAACTGCATGTTTAGCACACCACAACACTGATAGAACATCAATATGCTAAACACATAACTAACATATAATTAGAGGATCATACAGTCCTTGCTTTTGAACACGTCCTTCATCAAAAAGACTAAGCAAGAACAAACTTGTACTTTTTGCTTATATATAACTTTATTCTCACGCAGAGAACTCCATACCACACACCACAGTTAGATCCCCATCCTGCTGAACAGAACTTAGTTGTTGTAGCTATACTTTATGCTTCGTCATAAAGCTACATAGAAAGTACTTTAAAGTACATAGAAGAGTGAAAAAAGCAGCAAATCATTAATTTATTGCAAGCTTTCGGTCATAGACCTTCTTCAGGCATAACGCAGTGACAAGTGATTGCAGCAATATAAAGGGTTCAAACCAAATCAATTGATCAGCCAATGCACACCTGTGTCAAATATTTCACCTAGTGCCCAGACATCAAGTGAATTGTAGTCCTAGATTTAGTGGACTACAAAAGCCACATGAACAAGTGCTCACTGACACAAGAAACACCTAAATAAATCAAATAGTTACAATATATATATATATTACAATACAATACAAACATGCACAACAGAACAAAAGACAATAGAGAAACACTACGACGTGCAGACATCAGGCAGTAGCCATCATATAGCATAGAACATACAGGGTCTATAGTAACTCATAGCATAACACTCATGTCGAAATCCTCATTCAAACCTAGGGGTTGTAGACATTCTAGGGTGTGGATCCAAGAATACAAAAAGTCAAAGTAGATCATAAAATTCAAGCCACCACTAACACTAACTATCACCTATTCTGTCAAGGAGGCGTGTGAATATATGTATCTATATACGGTACAGTATATATAATGTTCTGAGTTATGAGGTCCTCGCTCTGATTTACACAGTGACTCAGGCAGCTGGACACAGGAGCATTATAATTGGCAATCAAAAAAGGCTGATGGTTATGAATCTACAGGAGAGGACAGACAGGAGGACTGTGTCGCTCCGACGCACATCACATCAGGTGAGAAAGGCAAAAAGGAATCGGTTAACGTCTGCTTTCTATCTCTGGATTCTGGAACAAGCACACCTTCATTGCTCCCAGTTAGACAGATTAGAAGAACACTTTGATTAATTGGTCTCTCTGACGGTACTTTTAATGAACAGAGGGGTCAGACCACCGGGGCAAATTAGCTTGATCCTCTTTTTGCGGAACAGAATTAATGAAACCCCACCGGATTAGATGAACTGTGCCGTGTATACAGACCCATGTGTGGATACTAGCATAAGGAAGGCCCTGTTAGCAACTCGTTCAATATTTGCTTAAACTGGCTGGTGGTAAAGCTCAAAGCTTGGTAATTCGCCCTGGTAATAAGATAGCCGTGTCAATTTTACCCCTCTTAATAGGATATTGGGAAAGGAGTCTTGTTACCAAAGTGGAATGCCAACATGTTGCGTACTGTCCATCGATCGATATGCTTACAGAATGATTATATTATTTTTTTATTTGATATATATATAGATTATACTGTATATATCATCCTGCAAAACTGAATTAGTACAGTCATTAACAGCAACCATTTTTACCACAACCAAATGACTGTAATTGACTGTACATTTGACTGTTTGGTTTGTAAGAGACACTGTGGTCTCTCTCTACTAGAGGTCATCCCTACCCCTCACACACCTGACATCGCTACCCCTCACACACCTGACATGAGTGGTAGGACCTCCAGGCCTGTTGACGTGACAGATTTCTCCTCCACAGAAAGAGGGAACAGAATGTTTCCACACCATAAAGTTTCCAAAGTCACTGCCTGCGATTCCCTGAGGGCAAAACAGAGCAAAACCATCTCCTAAAGACTTACCTCCCAGAACCGCTCTGGGTGTTTTTCAACTCCCATAGACATCCACAGTAAGTGTGTGTGTGTGTGTGTGTGTGTGTGTGTGTGTGTGTGTGTGTGTGTGTGTGTGTGTGTGTGTGTGTGTGCGTGTGTGTGCGTGCGTGCGTGTGTGTGGGCGTGCGTGCGTGTGTGTGCGCGTGTGTGCGTGTGTGCGTGTGTGCGCTTGGCTTGTGAATAACCGTCGCTGTCCATAAACATTCTGGGTGAACAAATAAAAGTGTTTTGCTTTAGTGTCGGGAAAAACCGCCTATTAACTGTCCTTTGATTAGGCATAAACACAGACATGCAGGCTGCAGAGTGCTGCTATCCAGAACTCCCTGGCTGAGCGCTGTCAAACCTGTTGCCAAGTGTGGTATGTTACATTGCCTTCAGCAACACAAGCACAGCCCTGGAAAGAAGCCCGCAAGGACCACTCTTAGTGAGTTGCCAGCCTGGCACAAGTTTTAGAGATGTAAAGGGAGGCACAGTGTGCCCATTACCCTTGCCCAGTGCTCTCTCTCTCGCACACAATTTATTTTCCCCTCTCACTCTCACAAACAAACATGCACACGCACACACACACACACACACACACACACACACACGTAAAACACACTCGAATCTATCCGACGCTGTTCAGACAAATCACCGGTGGAAGCCAGGGGCTGGGTGCCTATCTGTCCCATTCCCTTTCCGCATTGCCCCAGCATGGAGAAAGCTAATCCCCAGCCTCCCTGTGTAAAGCATGGCTCTCTGATATCCCCGCCCCTCCCCGAGTCAAAGTCAAGGACGGCGGGATAAACCCTGCACCGCGTAGGCCGACAAGGTCACCACACCACACCAGCCCCCTCTCTCTCCCTCTCCAAGCCTCAAGAGGGAGACTCAGATTCCCCCTCTGGAGGCTTGATTGTAGTGAATCCAGAGGGGAAATGCCTTTGGTTCGGCTGGCACAGCAGTGGACGTACTCAAATGTGATTAGTCACAAGCTACTGGAGCATTCTCCCACGGTCGAGCCAAGAGGCGCCGAGGCCTGGGAAGAGCACTGAGATAGAATGGCCGATTGCAGAAGTGGTCCGCGAGTACATACATGAGTACACATGAGTACGTGAGAGTTGTGATTGCATAAGTCGATAAAGGAAAAAGGATGATTGTTACCACTTTTCAATTGTAGGTGGGAACCCATTAAGAGCACTTATGGTGTCTAGGCTGCTGTGGAGGAAATGGACGAGAGTGTGTGCGAGTGTCAGTCGGTGTGGGGCGAGTGCACTCGTTCCGTAGTATTGTCCAGAAATGTCTTGCATGTATGAATCCCCTGTCAGAGAAGCACAGAAAGTCGATTCTGTGGCATTGTTAGCAATGACATTAGATTTGGGGAGGTAAAGGCCTGTGTGGACGAGTGACCATGAAATGAATAGCGGAGAGGGGAGAAAAAAAAAACTTGATAAAGTCAGAAAGCTACAGAGAGAAACTCAATTTCAAATGCTGCATGGCTTGACCAAAGACTTCAGACTTCAAGTAAGTGACCATGAAAGGCAAAAGACAATAAAAGAAAAAGAAAAGAAAAAGAAAGAAACTCCCGGGTTGGCACTTCAGACGCACTTTTTACGCTCGCTGAACGAACATGGTGGCTATTGCTATCTGAATGGCAGGATCATAGCCTCTCTGTGAGAGAATGGAGCTGCACTTCAAATGCCAAGGTGGGTGTTTCAGGTGTTGCCCACTCTTCAATAAGTTCGACCTAAGGTGCACTGTGGACTCCACTCAACCTAGTCTAGTGTGAAATTACATACGCAACCTTGAAATGATTCCTCACAATAACAGATGGTCTTAACACTGGAGAAAATAGGATTGGCCCCATTGACGGAGGAGAATAAGGCGGCATTAAATGAAACTTTGATTAGAAAATGACACCTGAGGGTTGTGACAGGTGACAGGAGACAGACAAATGCCCCGGAATGGGTGGAGATTCACTTTCACTGATGACTGAATCTAGTCAAAACCTCTCTCTCTCTCTCTCTCTCTCTCTCTCTCTCTCTCTCTCTCTCTCTCTCTCTCTCTCTCTCTCTTCAAACAAAAGCTCATCGAGTGGAGACTCATTCCCTGAAAGCAACGCAACAAATTTGACTATGAGCAATTACCTTTCTTTTTCTTTTTTTTTTAACTACTGCATCCAATAAACACACGCATTGTTAACCGCATGCTGTCATTTGAAAGTCGTGGCTTTCCTTGTCTGACATTACAAAACGCAAAACACTCGGAAGGAGTCATACTGTAATCGTAAACTGTAAATGCTCTACATATTGTGACATCTTCGGGGGGATTTCTTCTTGAAAAGAAGTGTCTTTAGTGAGCGTGTCAGTGATTAATGGAGCAGATTCAGACGGAACAGTATTGTCGTTAAAAGAGTAGCGTGGGACCAAGCTCCCCTGTTATATCTTGGTGAACTATCTCTCTGTGATTGATAGGGACACTGGTAGGCTTACAACACAGTGCGTTTGTGAATTTGAAACGTATATGACATATTGCTGGATGTGTTGAGGGTCGCTGTATTGTTTCATTCAAATAACATCACAAAATAAATTCAATCTCTTCACAGGGTCAGTGTGGCCCCATCGTTCATACTTGTCCATTCAGTGTAAGTCGTTATTTAATCATAGCAATTTCTACAGGGATTTTCACATGAATTCACAGCGTTCTGGCTACATGTCTCTCTGTCTCTGTCGTGCTCGCTCCGTCTTGCGCTCTCTCTCTCTCTTTCTCCCTCCCCGCCCTCTCTCTCTCTCTTTCTCCCTTCCCCTCTCTCTCTTTCTCTATATCTCTCTCTCTCTCTCCCCGCCCTCTCCCTGCCTCTCTCTCTCTCTCTTTCACAGACACACATTGAGGGCAGAGGCAAGCATGTGTATGGACAGGCCAGTGGTGTAGTCTAGTTTTTTCTAGTGGGTATACTGTGATTTTGCCCTCCCAGTCAGAGCGACACCTGTCCCGTAGCGACACCCCATGAGCACCACCACACTCACTTATGCATACAGTATGCATCTACACTGGTGTTTGCTGCCTTGGTGGGGGTGGCATGGACTGTACTTCAAGTACATGGACTGTACATCAAGCTGCCTCACGCTACAGAAACAGGAGATAGGCTCCTGCCCCTTAAGGGCCGTTAGGCTCGAGAACCATCGGTTCTCAAGGCTACTTGTGGTCTTGACTACATGTCCACTTTCTCACCTGGTTCTTGCTGTCTCTCTGGTGTGCCGACACCATCCTGCTCTCTCTCCTTCTCTCCCTCTCTATCCTCCTCTCTCCCTTTTGCTGTCAACCAAAAGGCAAACATAACAACCAGAGTATTTATAATTTAATAAGAGGTATACATTGAATTCATATCAAATCATAACATCATTCTAATTGAATATTGGGTTGCTGTGGGCAATGCAGTCAGATACTGTCTTTACTTACGGTACTCTCTCACCTGTAAGAAAATCGTATGTCCAACTATAAAAAACAGACATTTCCAATAAGTGAGGGTTTGTTCCAATGCTTCAATCCACTTTCCATGTACTGTAAATATACCATTATGGTATTACCATAAAGCCCAATTCTAGCAGAATAAGAAAGATAGTATATCTACTTTAAGTAAAATAATAAAGTGCATCCAGTTAGCTCTTTAGCTGGCATGTGTGCAGCAGACTAGCTCATCTAACCACCTCTGAGCTAGCTAGCTTGCTAGTTCTTTGACACTATTATTCACACCATGGAACTATAATCAGACACTTTCTAATCACAATAATAACGACTCATTTGAACCAACTTTCTCTGTCAGAACACAGTAATTATATTTGCCAAGCCAACGTTTCAACTTGCTTACTTTCTTCTGCAGAGCTTCTTTTTTTTTTTTTGTCTGTCTTACATGTAACGATGAATTGAGAATCAAGGACCCCAATTGAAATAAGCCAGTGGCTTTCTTGGGTTTTTATCCTGTTAGTTGACCTTGTATGTAATATGTACTTTCATGTACCTACTCCTGCAAATCTTCTAATAAAGTTTTCAATCAATCAATCAATCAAACCCTGCAAAAACTCTCTCGCGTCGCACGCGCACGCGCACACAAAACAAAAACGAAAGCATTCTCCAGCGGCACGAAGCTGTGTGTGGAGGTCTGGCCCGCCCACCCCAAGGCTCTGTAGGGGAAATACTGAGACTAGCATTCTGAACGACTGGTTATGCGATAACAAACATGTCAGAAAGTTCGAAGTAAATGCTTCGTAACACAGACGGGGTGAATTTTATGAATGAAAGTGTTAAAGTTCTGTCACAAAACGCCGTTACGTATCCTCGCGCATTTTCTAGTGGGTATACGCAAATCCTTGTCCTTTCCTAGTGGGTATACGGCGTAGTCCTGCGTATCACGTAGACTACACCACTGGGACAGGCCGAGCCTAATGATCATTAGTGCAGGAGCAAGGTACAGAGAGGAGGCTCCCACAAAAGGGCCTATTTATAGATTTATAGCTTCCTGGTCCAACTGGATCCCTCAGAATCCCGAGGGACAAAAAAACAAAGTCGTAGATCAGCCTGGGTGGGGGGGGGGGTCTGTAATTAGGACAGATATTTAATTTGAATAATGCATACTTGCTCAAGTATTGAAGCCACCTAAGGTTTATTAATGAAGTGATAATCTGGTGAATAGGTTGCTGCATGTCTCTCTTATGCTCTAACTAAATTATTCAACAAGGAGAGTCTTACCAGGCGAGATAACATTCTCTCCTTCATGTCATCAGTACTCTCGTTAAGGGAAGATTAAAGGACCGCAGCACCCCCGTGACTACGATGTGTGAACACTCCTTATAAGGTAGTCATGTTGTTTTACAACACTTCTACAGTAAAGGTTAACGCTAAGAATATAATATTATTCCCTTTAGCTGACGCTTTTTTTTCCCCAAAGCAACTTACATCGCAATGAGTGCATACATTTTCCAGTGTGTATATGGTCCCAGTGGGAATCGAACCCACAACCCACAGTGTCGTTAGCGCCATGTTCTAGCAACTGCGGCACAGAGGACTCACACACGTAGACATCATAGACAAACAGCCAGGGGGCGATGCTTTCACAGACCTTCACAAACAGAGATGCAACAGACTGAAGAATAAAGCCTGTTGGAATAGACCAACAAACCAAAGACCAAAGACATTGGGTTGAGACGAGTTGAATGCGACTGCCACATGCTCTGTGCCATCTCAGGTCAAGTGAGTGGACACTTGTTGTTCACTCTTGTTCACTATAATATCTTTGATAAAAGTTTCTCTCTGTTTTCACGGGAGTGACATCATATCCAAGAGTCTCCCTTTAGTAAGCTGAGTTTGTAAGTTTACCTCAAAGTTATCGTAGAATAAGAATGATGTAGGATCCCACTCACTAACCCACCCACACGCACGCACGCGCATGTACGCACGCACGCACACACACGCCTACGCGTGCGCACTCACACACACACACGCAGCTGACACTAAGTATGTGTGTCTGTGTGTACGTTTCCGTGTGGTGTATGTGTGTGTGTGTGTGTGTGTGTTTGTATGTGTGGGTGGGTGTGTGTGTGTGCGTGTGCGTGTGTGTATTGTTTTGTTCATGCTGCTGCGGTTCAGAAGCAGATGGAATGTCTTGAGGCGATAGAGGTTATGCAAAATTCTGTGGAAAACAATTCAGGTTGCATTACACTACTTCCGTCTGCTATGTTGGAATCCAGCTCTCAGATCCTGGATTTAGGTATACAAATAAAAGTACAAACAAACAAGTTCATTATTACCATACAATTAGATACACTGTACACATACACTATTAACACACTGTGCTCTAAATGATCATCTCTCTCTAGCTCCATCTCAGACAGTACATATAGACACACACACACACACACACACACACACACACACACACACACAGACACAGACACACAAACAAACCCTTGCACTTTAATATGAATCATTCGGTTTGGTACTCTCTTGACATACTGTCAGCGTTTTCCAACAAACGGAGTGATTGCGGGCGGCAGCCAAAGCTAAACGGTCTGATTTAAATACTGCCTACTCAGTAATTGCCATCTCTTTATTGTAAGATTGAAGATTTTATGTCGAAAGATGGGCTCGGTCCCGACGACTGTACAACTCTTAACATTATCCCAGGGGACAGGGTCAATCAATACAGCTGGATATGTCCTTTTTAGAAAATGCAGATACTCTGTGTTCGAAATCAATATTACTGTGTCATCACCTCTCATTTCAATCAGAGGGGCTCTGATATGATGCCATGGCATTCCTCCAGGGGGGACGGCGGTCCAAGTCTGGCCCGGCCCAAACCCGCCTCTCCCTCCATTCTCCCCTTGTCCTCCCTCTACCTCTCCTGCATTAATGAGAACATTAATATGTCAATCATCTGTCATGAGAATACCTGATACCTGTGTGTATTTCCCCCATGCTTACCTCTCTCTCTCTCTCTCTCTCTCTCTCTCTCTCTCTCTCTCTCTCTCTCTCTCTCTCTCTGGCATGTTTTCAGGTCATAGCGAAAATGGCCCGGAGGAGAAAGAAAAGACCAGGGTAGCAATTTTTTTTTCAACGATCGGGATACGACAACCCGTTCTGTATTTATCAGCAGAGAACGAGTGCGAGGCGCACCCTGCTGTGCTCTCTCGTCTGGGTTTTTTCCTCGCTTTCAAATGTGTTTTGTGTGAGCTGTCCAAATACGGACAGGGGTCAGGACCCTGTTCTACCTCCATCGCGCTTCTTCTTCTCTACCCCACTGTGATGGCCCCGAGGAGCGGTGCTGTGAGAGCTCTGATGCTTAGTGTATTGTTTTCTGGAAACTGATTGGGGCTGTGTTTGACAGCTTATAAAAAATATAACGTCCTAGGTGTTGCGGCGAGGGACACTGGTGGGTGGCACTACGGAGTGTGTGTGAAATATCAGTGCTAAGACCGCTCGTGGGTGGGTGTTCACGTTAACAGATCCGATTTTCCCAATTAAAAATGCTGCATAACTGAAATGAAGATTGATCTCGAACAAATGTAATTCAATATAAATTGAATGAAGGTGTTAAGACCCCACTGTAACAGAAGCCTGAGGAGATTTGATATTGTCGGTTGAAAGCAGCACAGATGAAAACACATAGTTGAAAAAAAAGGGACCTTAATTAGCTTGATTGCCTTTGTCGTACATAATGTCACACTCTGTTGCTAACTGAGTTATTGTCTTTTTTATTATTATTGTATACAGCACAGATCTCCTTCACAAATACTAATCAAATACGTTTTGTTTCTGCTGTGTCTCTCACTAGACACAAGTGAACAACTTCCAGTAAATACAATCTAAACAACCGACTGTAGCCGTAAAGGTTGTGTGCGCAGTCAATTTGAATGCTTTTTGTGTATAAAACTAATTATGTTGATACAACACAACACACAAACATGGTGCTTATAGGCATCCATTCTTGCTAATACCCCATAAACCTATTCATAGGGAAAATAATCTGACAGGGTTATGAGTGGGAAAACCTGGCCAGCGGTTCAAACACAGCTGGAGCTGATCAGTGTTTCTCGATGATATCCGGCCCCCATTGTGAATCAGAGAAACATAACTGGCAGAGGGATACACAAGGTCAAAAAACAGGGAGTCCAGATGGAAGACTACCAAATGACAGAGCCAAAGAGAGAGCGAGAGGCGAGAGGTTTGGCCATCGATGGCTGATGTTCTGAGGCTGGCTTGGTATGAAACCAGCGTGTTCTCTTCTCTACTGCTAACGGTCTCCTATCGCGTACTTTATTCGCATGGATCTACGCCAGTTCTGGAACACAACAGGGAAAGGGCAAACATCAGATGACCACCAATTCTGTTTTTGGAGATCGAAAGGCAAAAACATCATTTGTTCTGCACACTGACCATGAAACGAGACGGCAATAACGACAGCAACAACTGGAGGCGTCGAAGTCTGTAATGCTCAAGTAATGACCTGGGGTCTGAGAGAGCTTGGTGTGTAGATGATTGTTGTTTAGTATTTCACAAACACACGACAATGCCAGCTCCAGGGGTCAAGTATTGATTCTTGTAGCCGCGGTTGTCTTATGCCAGAGTTGTTTGATATCCCTTCCTTCTCCTTAATATCTGTTGACATTTCCTCTCAACTTTGACGATCCCCGAGGCTAGTGGGATCTATTCAACATTGATCTGTTTGATCAGAAGAAGGCCAGTCATTGGGGGGCGACTGGTCATCTGCAATACCGCCCCGTAAGCCTTGCTTACCATTCCTCTCCATGGGCGATATGGCAAACCATTTAGAGGCATTACAGAATTAACAAGGGCCTGTTGATGTAGACGATGATAGACTCGCTTCTAGCTTAGCACGTTATTAATGTCCTTTTCAATGGAATTAGCCGACCTCTCTGTTACTTAAGTTAATTGTATTGTTCTCCGGAATTCATATTTCCAATCAACACGTCTGACTATGCAGGGAAGTGACTCGAACACTAATTTAATATAAAGCTACTCTTACGCCCTTCTAAAACGGGGGGGGATCACTCATGTTCAGATGATTGTCATTATTTCAGCAGGGTCTGTAATTGCATTTAGTTAGTGAATGGGGAAATTAAGAAATATTTTGGTTAACATCCAAAAGGAAAGTACAGTGTAGAGCTAATGTCAATTATATTTCGGAGAGAACATTTCAGGGAGATAATTACACTGGAGCTAGAGCAGCCGCCTCAGAAGGGAGCGCATGAGTGATGACATTCCAGACACAAAACCCTCTCGGGGTACTCTAAGTCTCTTTAAGCTCTCACATGCTCTTCACAGTGATCTCAAGTTTAGGGTTCAGTTGGAGGCCGTTACTGTAAAGTTTGTCCTTACGTGTGGATCAGATAACGGGTTGGAGGACTTGGAGGTGGTTGTTGACTTGACAGTTTGTGTGAAGAAATCTTCCACTGACAGTGAGGGTTATGTGTACCTTCGCTGGGAGTGAACAGTATCAAACATCGCCACGTCAGGATTCCCATTGACTTTCATTGGCGGACCGAGGCTTGGTTCTATTTTCTGCTCTTTCAAACTTAATAGCATCATAACTGAAATTGAAAACAAAAATGATCCAATAACATTCCTTTATTGAATTTGCCATGATGGAGGCTGATGAAACCTTTATTGTCGCCATGCCCATTATTGAAAAGAGAGAGAGAGAGAGAGGGAGGAAAAAAAAAAGGAAAGATCAGCAAAGCCGTTAGGAATTTGGAAGAGAAAATAAAATGAGCGGCCATTCAGATGAAGCAGATTTATGAGCTAATGGGTTTGGGGATGTGGGCTCTTTAGTGTCTCTCCCCTTTCCAACAGTGCCCCACCAAGGCATTCAATAACCCTGCAGCCCTGTAATCAATGTGTTGTCTCTATGTAAATGCTCATAAAACTGTTCCCCATCGCTGGAATTTATGGATCAGACAACGCACTTGAGGATTTATGCTCACAATGGCAGCAAATGTATTGATGTTTTCATCAGTTTGGGTCCAGGGCAATAATGAATGGATATTTCTGTCCCTGTTTGAATGAATGCAAGCAAGCAGGTGCAAGGCTAATTAGGTGCATGGCTACTATCTATCATCCCTTAAAGAGCAGCATACACATGGTACCCTATATGGGGGAACGAAGCAAGCAAGACTATGGCTTAGTTCACAACTTCACACGGCAGGTCTTGATGCTCAAATCCGATTTTTTGGTTTGGCAGTTCACATTACTTTTAAAATGTGACCTATATTTGACCTATCATAGGTGTGAAAGAGATGATCCTAATTGCAACCAAGATTCCCCCTGCGACTAGAGCGTCAATTAGTATCCACCTGGGGCTCGTCTGGTAAGGAGATAATCCTGTTGCTACCAAACATTTGTAAGCAACATGCCCCCTCCAGAGGACTCTCTAGGGCTTCGTTCACACGGCAGGTCTTGATGCTCAATTCCGATTTTTTTGTATGGCAGTTCACATTACTTTTAAAATGTGACCTATAATTGACCTACATTGACTCCCGTGTGAACATTCCACAGCCCTGAACAGACCCGCATGCGCAGAAGGACAATAACAATGACGTCGCAGCGCACTGTTTACGGAAGTAACCATGGATAACATTATACGTTTTACAACCGGTTTCATTTTCAAGTTGATGAGCAAGTGGTCAAAAGATAATGGATGAGGAAAAAGAGAGCCAAATGCTTAGCTATGGCTTTTTGTAGAGCACTCGCTGCTATAGCCTACTTGCGTCTAGAGTGCAGGGTTGCCAGATGGGGCGGGTTACTGCCGAATGGGCTACTGGATTTAGCGGTTATAGACTGGTTAGGCTGTAAATTGTCAATCCCATCTGGCAACCCTGCTAGAGTGACGTAAAAGTCGAAGCACCCCAGGTGGCTGACGAAGTTTGGCATGGGGAAGAAGACCCTGTGGGCTTTCTACAGAGGCACAACCGAGAGCATTCTGACTGGGTGCATCACTGCCTGGCATGGCAACTGCACTGCCCTCAACCGCAGAGCGCTAAAGAGGGTGGTGCGGACAGCCGAGCGCATCAGTGGATGTGAGCTTCCCTCCATCCAGGATATATGCAGCAAACGGTTTGCCAGCAAAGCCCGGTGGATCATCAAAGATCCCAGCCACCCCAACCATAGCCTGTTTGAACCGATGCCGTCCAAGAGGCGAGGCCTCTTCCGGAGCCTCAGGTCCAAAACTCAGAGGCTAACCAGCAGCTACTTCCCCCAGGCGATCAGGCTCATGAACATGCCCACTGTAGACAATTGACTATCATCCCCAAGCACACCCCATGTATACGGACTACCTTAACCTTAAGCTCACAGCCACTTTACTACTTGATCTATTTTATTACCCTAACCCTAATCTATCTTGAATGATGCTGTTTGGTTTGTGATGTAATGTCAGGAACCAAAGTCTAAGAATTTGACTCTCTTACACTTGTGTAATGTGACAATAAACTTGAAACTTGAAACTTTAAAAACTGGAAACTTCTTTAGCTGGGTGACTTCTTGACCGGGTAGTGAGCCTCGAGACACAACGTTTCCTGCCGTCTGTTGTGAAAGCAGACTTTCATATTGAATATCTACAGACTAGCTGTTGCTTAGCTACATTTGTTAACCCTAACCTTAATATTATGGTGGGAGTACATTTAGCAGACAAATATTACAATGTTTGTGTCACTTTTGCGTTTTTTGTTTGGGTGTCCTTGATAGCAGGGCTTCTTTGGGAAACAAACATTGTACTGTCTATAACACAGGCTATCACACTGGTACTGCCTCTAAGAAATAGTGAGCGCATGAGACCATGAGAGAGGGTTGGCACATCTCCCCACCACAGCCTTCATCAGTGCCGGTTTTGGAATGGACCAGAGCATACCCAGCCTTCATCAAGGTCTCTACTGGACCAGAACATACCCAGCCTTCATCAGGGTCTCCTCTACCCAGCCGCTATAGTTCACAGTGACTCCTTGAGACCCCTGAAGTAGAGCACCCTATAGGATAGCTTGCATTCATTGTGTAAATCAATGATGAATATAACCTTTCAGCATAGGTTTCCGATATATAAAGCTTTTCCATTGTGATGCATTGTGCCATCTATGTAGGCCCAATCCCATTTCTAATGTCCCATTTTGGAGTGCCTCTCACTTTTCGGGCTTGTGGTTGAAATCTTCAATACCCTGATACATCATCAGTAGTATCTTAGAAAAGCATGGACGCTCGCGATTCGTTCACAACTTAAGTTTCATGCTATCAATCGAGCAAACAAGTCATCAAATAAATAAGAACAATGCTTCATTACCAGGCCAGTTCATAACAGAATAGCAGTGCTCTATAGGCTAGGAACCCGTTGCTCCTACACTGCCAGTCTGCACTGATATTAGAGGAGCGGTAACAAGTGCAACAACTTTGCGGCTGGACTTTAGTAAAATTTTGGGTGTCATATGCTATCAAAGGGGGGAAATGCGACATGGAAATATGTCAAAATGTGGGACTGTCATGCACAAATCAGCCTTAAAACATTGTTGTAACTTTAGAAAGCTAGCTAGAGACATCGGCATACTAGCATTCTTTCGGTTTATGCTTGTTAGAAAGAAAAGGTCTATAATACATTGGAATTACATTAAACTAAGATAATAAACGGTTAGCATCATTTTTCTAATCTGTATTAACATAGAAGAATTCTTACATTTGTGGTTTTCTTCTGTTGCTTGTGCTTTTGCCATTATCTAGCCGATGATTCGCTAGGCATTCTGGGAGGTTTCAACACTCGATTTTAACCCTCGATTTGGTGTGTGCCTTTGAAAAAACTGTTTGGAGGGCCAAATAGCCCTACCACTTCGCCCTCTTCCTCCATGCCAACAAGAATCGGGACAAGTGGCAGGGCTAAATGGTAGGGCCAAGGGGTGAATTGGGATTGGGCCATGATGACATTCATTTATTTCATTATATAATCTGTGCAAGCAGATGTGCAGTCGCCAAAGGTGTCCCTTGGAGCAATATCAATAGTCCTAGGCCTGCTTAAAGTTCGCATTTCTCATAAAACAATTCGTAAAACACGATACACGTTTTTCCTAGCTACGCTTTGCAATGTTTTCTACGCTAGTGGCACCCTGTTCGAAATCATTAGTCTGGATTAACTAACCAGATGTAGGCACTCAAGTTATCGGCAGATCAGATAGTTGCTCACAGCAAGTGGCTCACAGTAATTGACAATTACTTCTAGCTGTGTATGTTTATTTAGAAACAAGACAGAGGATGTTCAATGTGTTTTTTAATGAGCTATATGTTGAAAATGTACTTGTGGGGATACAAAATAACATACACAAAGACAAATTCTTATAAGACACATTCAACCTCTGTGAAACATACAGTTGGCTCCAAAAACCTATGGCAAAGCAAACGAGGAATTAGTTGTTGATGTTCTATTCCTATGCCAAACATAACTTATATCTAATCTATGGCACTCTTTGCAGGCATCTAGCTTTCATCATTTACACTTGGCATTCAGAGTGACATTTCTGCTGCGAGTAAGGCCAAATTGAGCTTCTCATTGGTTGGCCCAGGGACGCTCCAACAAAGTAAACTCATTTATTGCTAGTCTGGCATGAAAATACGATAGCAATAATTAAAAATGGAATGATATATCTCATGAATATTTCCTTTCCTGGCAGCCATTGAATGTATCTAAATGAATTATCATTATTATTTGGAGGGATTTGGGGATTTTTAAAATAGTTTAAAAATATATTGTATCTATTTATTCAAAATAGCTGCACAAAAACAATTGCTGGGGGAATGAAGATATTAATTCCTCCATTTCCTGTCAGTGTGATCCACGTGCATGAACAAATACAAAAATGAAATAAACAATACAGAAATGCAAATTTATGCGCAAAACAAGTATGCTGACCTCACAAAACACACAGCGACATCAGTCTTCGCAAAAGTTGAGGCACTGATCTGATTCCCAATTCGTCCCCATTACTCCAGAGACAGAGCTGGCAGCTTGGAGATGGACGCGTTTATGTCTCCCAGACAGATCATGTTGAGCCATGAACAGGTTTCTTTACATATTAATTGCACCCTCCAGCTGGTACGAAGAGGAAGGTTCCAGATATGTAGCCCTAACGGCCTCATTAGTTTTACCCACAGATCCCACGTCTCCCACAGTATCTTTCTCGCCACTTCAGCATAACGATGTAGCCCATATTCCTGTGTAGACCACCTTGTTGAACACTCTCAAGCACTGCTGATTCATCTACACTAGATGAAATACACCCTCATGTCTGGGGTGATTATGACTATTGTCAGGCAGAGCATATCAGCAATCATGAAAGGAAAAGTCCACCTCTTTAAACAAAATCTGCTTTGGCAGATGTTGTGTATTTCAAAATCATAAGTAGTAACAAATGACTGTGTCTACTTACCCAACATGTTTACCTTGCCACTATATATATATATTCTATTGCCTTTAAATATGCTAAGGTAAGTGGCCATGCTGGTTTTAAAACGGGAGAAATCAATTGGGAACCCACTAGTTCAGTGTAGTACTCAGATGACAGAGAACACACTTAACACCACATGTCTATTTCAACTGTCTTGAAACTTTCTGAAACTGTCTAGAAAGTACAGCAACACTCCAACTTCCTTAAACAAACCTTTACACTATACTAAGCATCACCGCAGACCTCCAGCAGTGTCGTACTAAATGAGTCAAATGGAAAATGCAATGTTGACAGCCCTCAAGAGAGATCCCAGTGATTGACAAGTCTGGGGATGTGCTCACTTAGATTTGAGCTTTGGTTTCCCGAAAAAGATGATGCACTTATTCAAATGCATGTTCTCAAGAAGGCAGCAGGCATATGCCTGGTACATCTGGAGGTACTCCGGGGACGTCGTCTACGCCGTATGCAGCCTGCTCTCCTCCCAATACAAATGAGACAGCTGCAACACAGCAGCAGTTGTACACCCCTGCACAAGACGAGGATAAGGGGGACGACCTGCACGCAGGTCATGGACATGTCTTCACCTGCCAGCGCTCTCAAACCGGTGCTATACAAACTATTTGACAATGTATAGTAGGAGAAGAATTGTGTCTCGTAAACAACTTCATACAGTACATACATAATAATATCATATAACATAATATCATATATAATAATCATAATTATAATAATTATAATAATAACCATAATAATTATAATTATAATAATAATGTATTATTGTTTTTATTATTATATTATTATAATATCATATGTAATAATATAATATAATAATATAAGTTTCGATCAACTTTGTTGGGAGTCATGTTTTCGGATTCTGAGGCTGATTCTGATTAAGCTCATACTCCGGAGATAGAAGCATTTCTGGAAACACATTTTTCGCACGTATTTCGCAAGTTTACCCACCACCACATTCCATCCATGGGTTTATATATCAATTAAACATTTGCCTTGGATCCATCAATGTTAGGAGATGTCATGCCAGTTTGTCTTTCCTCCCATAAAGCCCAGACAAACAAAGTGGAGACATTATAAGGCATTAATCTGTGATTGATTACCAGTTTAAACCAAGACTCAACTTGCTGAATCAGGGGGAAGGTCTTTGGCAGTCTCCTTAAAAGGAAATGTCCTTTGAGTATTTCATTTCCCCTTTCTTCAACAAGCAGCAATGTGCAATGTTCCGTTATAACCCCCCACACAAGCACCTACCCAGGCATGCACGCGCGCACACACGCTTACACATACACACACACACACACAAACACATTCTCTCTCTCTCTCTCTCTTTCTCTCTGTCCCTATTGTGCCATTTAAAATCAAACACAATGCTCCCTCATTCGAACAGTTTGTTAAATGCATGAATCTGGCCAAAAACCCTGCATTGCCAACACATTTGGATAGGAAAATCACTCATTTGGTCCAAATCCAAGCGAGAGAGACGACAGAATGTTTGTAAGCTTGCATAAGCAGCAGGGGTTATCGGGAGGGGCATGTGTATACAGTGTCAAGCTGCTCTACAAGACTAGTTAACCTAAGATGCACAGTATGTGTAATGTACTGCATACAGCAATACTGCAGTCCAATTGTGTTTGTTTAATGCCTTTCAATGATGTCAGGGATACTTTACACCACTAAGGCATGATAGAGTAGGACTAGATTGCAATTAGCAAAATGTGTGAGGAGGGGGGTCAACAGAGATAAACACAATAACGTACTGTAGGCTTAAAGAGAGCTGGAGTCAAATGATCAGGATCATAGTTTGTACGTAACTGACACAGTTTGTTGTAAGGGTGTTTGACATTTCACCCAGTTTGTAGATTATTTAGTTAAGCATTAATACGGATTATCGGATCACAGCTATCCAAAAGGTGATGTTGCACCTTGAAAGACTTAATCAGGGCAATTAGCACCCTGCCCTTGTTAAGCTAGAGGACCAAATATCCTGCTTTTATTTGACTGTGTAAGATCCTCTCATCTATTGCAAAGCAAAACAACTCTATAATGTGCCGTTTCAGGACCATGGACAGTACCAAGATAATCCCTATGACTGGGTTGAGTGTACAATACAAGCAAACCCACGCACTCAGTGAATTCATCCACAGAGGCAATCAATCGTTTTTCTTTTTACTGGTCCCCTTAAAATGTTTTGTGTGAAGTTCTTTTCTGGAAGGTTGGGTTGTCCTTAAATTGTTGGGATTAGACAGTAGGCCTATAATATACAGCTGTGGAGTGTACTAATGTAATCCCCTCTCCATTTCACAGTTGCATTGGCTTAGGTTTGACAGACACACACATACACACACACTCTCTTTTTCGTTTCCACATATCAATTAATCGGTTATATTCTCCACACACAAAAACATATGATGTGGCTCAAGGCATTAACTCAATTAAAAGAGAAAAGAGGCTGATAAATGTGATAATTGGAAGAGTGGGACTTTGGGGAAACTGTCTATGTTCCCCCTGGATCAATAATGCACAACCCCAAATTGAAACGCAGTCAGCCTGAACTGCAGAATGAGTTTGTAATCTAATGTCAGATGGGTACAAGCTTGCCTCCGTCCACCGTAGAATGGAGGCAGAGTGGACAGCTATGAAAGTGAAATTGGACATTGGTCAGATAATTCAACTTGTGTTGTATGCGTGAGGGGGCGTGAGGTTGATTACATAGCAGAATAACGAGAGGAGATTGAAACACTACTTCCTGTGGGTGATGTTGATGAACACTGTGCCCTGTCTACCCCCTTTGCTTGGTACCATTTTTACCAGGTGGCGGCTGATGGAGGCATTTCACAACGGGTTGGAATTGATAGCATCTCCAATTTGTCTCCATCCCTGTCTGCCTTTTGGTCTGTCTCCTGTCTGTACACACACTCTCCGAGCCTCCACACAGCTACAGTATGCATTTTGATAAACCATGTGTAAGGTATCTCAGTCTCTGCCTGAGAGGCGTTGGTAGTATTTCCCCTACAGTACCCTGACAGTCTTCAGGAAGGCCCACAGCATCAACTCAGGCTCTCAGTACCCGGGGCACACGGGCCTGTGTGAAGCTCTGACAGTCCTATTAAGGGTGAATGAGGAGGAATTTGCCTTACCTTGGCAAATGATCTCTCATAGTCCCTGACAGCTATGGCAGCTCTCCGCGGCAGCTCGCCGGCGAGAACTGGTCGGTGAGAAACCCCCCGCCCCCCCCCCGTCCACCTCCACCTCCCCTCCGCTCGTTCAGTTGGAACGGCCCAGATGCCGCCGTCTCTTTGAGATATAAGAACAACAAAGTCAAATTGAAAAATGCAAGTACCCATTGCTTAGGGAAGGAGAAAAGAAAACGGAGAGACCAAAGCAGAGCAAGAGGATATGTCTGACTGACAGTGCGGGGTTGAAAAGCACACGAAGCAATTTAGGAATGTTGTATTCAGTCTCCCCCCTCTGGAAACCAAAACTACATTCCTGACTTCCTATTTCTCCTCCGACACGCCATGTCCAATTGATCAATACAAACTTGTCACAAAGGGCAGACAGGAGAGGAGAGATGGAATGTCAGGTAACTGCTCTTTCAGCACAGCAATCACCGACCCTGAGGAGACAAGGTTATGTCTCAACGCTTCTTCTTCCCTTTTCAAAAGTATTGAAAACACTGGCTTCAAGAAAGTTGGTAAGATGTAACTTAGTCTAACAGCGCAGTGTTTATGTTTTAATCAAACACTGTTGCCTCCCATACGGTGAGTGCCTTAGGTGCTTCAACATCCATACTTCGCTGAATTTTTACTACTAAAAACTCAATAAACGACAGTGTGTGTGTGCACGGTGTACAAATATTGCCATGTATTTCTCTGAAGTCTTGTAGGATATCATAGCCATCGGTACTTCCTAAAGATTTCGTCCTCCCCGACCGAAAGTACAGTATACGATTATTATTTCATATCTCGGAAATAAAAACATAAATAAT
>NC_137677.1:9847319-9872319 GCF_963989245.1 Nansenia antarctica | reverse complement strand
TTACTGCAACTGTCTTCAGTTGTTGTTTGTTTGTGGGTCTTTCAGCCTTTAGCCTTTGTCTTCAGCAAGTGAAATGCATGCTTGATTGGGTTGAGATCAGATGATTGACACGGCTCTTGCAGAATATTCCACTTCTTTGCCATAACAACCTCCTGGGTTGCCTTCGCAGTACGTTTTGGGTCATTGTCCATCTGTACTGTGAAGCGCCGTCCAATCAACTTTGCCGAATTTGGCTGAATCTGAGCAGACAGTATATCCATAAACACTTAAGAATTCATCCGGCTGCATTTGTCTTCTGTCACATCATCAATAAACACTAGTGACCCACTGCCATTGGAAGCCATACATGCCCATGCCATCACACTGCCTACACCGTGTTTTACAAATGATGTGGTCTGCTTCGGATCATGAGCCATTCCAAACCTTCTCCATACATTTTCCTTCCCATCATTCTGGTACAGGTTGATCTTTACACACATAAAGATAATCTGGCCGATTTTGGCCCGATTTCCCCCCTTCCGACCAAGGACAGCAAACACTTGATTATCGCAAGGCTCTAAAGATTATCCTACAAGATTATCCTGTGGTGTGAGGTGTGTTAAGAGTAAATTTCTCCCGACAATCTTCTCGGAAAATGGTCGGGGCCGACGATCGTAAATATTAAACATGTTCAATATTTACGTCAAAAGTCCTCTTGTGTGTGGGCAACTCCTGACAACTCCGGAGTCCGATTGTCACGTGGAATGGAATGTAGCCAATCAAGAAGCTAGCTGACTGACGCGTCTTCTTCTTTTCGTTCTTCAGCAATTTATTTGCCCTGTCGCACATGGCTGCCTCGTATAGGTCAGTCAGGGTACTACTACCCTGATCACATGAGATTTCTGGCTTGGGTTACGAGACTCGTAGATCAGTCTATCTCTCTTTATGTATGTGGTGTGCTCTATTGGGAATATCGGATTACACCACACACAATACGATCAAAACTGTTCAATCCATGATTTTTTTATCTTCATGTGTGGGGTTAGTAGTGTGTAGGGTTAGTAGTGTGGGGTAATCTGCCTACCTCCAGGAGACTGTTCTTCACTTGGCTGGATGTTGTGAACGGGTTTTTCTTTACGATGTAAAGGATCCTACGATCATCCACCACTGTTGTCTTCCGTGGACGTCCAGGACTTTTTGTGGTGTCGAGCTCACCAGTGCGTTCTTTTTTTCTCAGAATGTACCTGTTGATTTGGCCACTCCTGATGTTCCTGCTATCTCTCTGATGGATTTGTGTTTGTTTTTGCAGCCTAAGGATTGCCTGTTTCACTTGCATTGAGAGCTCCTTTGACCGCATGTTGTGCATTCACAGCAACAGCTTCCAAATGCAAATGCCACACTTGGAATCAACTCAGAGCTATTACCTGCTTAATTGATAAAGATATAAGGAAGGAATAGCCCACACTGGCCCATGAAACAGCTTTTGAGTCAATTGTCCTATTTGTTTTGGTCCCTTGAAAGAGAGGGAGGAGCTACATATTAAAGAGCTGTAATTCCTAAACCCTTCCTCCAATTTGGATGTGAATACCATCAAATTAAAGCTGAGAGTCTGCACTTAAAGCCTGTATTCAAGAAATAACTGTAATATGTTTAAGTAAACAGCTAAAATAACAAAATGTCTATCAGAGTCCAAATATATATGGACCTATATCTACATATATACTGTATATCTACATGTGTGCTGGTCCTGCAGGGGGAAGCATGCGAAATTGGTGTAAAATGCAATTAACATATAGCCCGAAAATATCTCAAAAAAAATACCAGCTATTTAATTGTATAAAGAAATGTTGCATATTAATCGCTGCAGCTCATTGGCTTGAAACACATTGCTAATTCCAACTAGCCTATATGTATATATATAACTATTCCTTCTTCAAGCATTATGGCTGCCAATGTCCCCTGGCCCGAGCACAGCTTTTTTCCCCCTGCTATGGCCGGTGGATAGATGATTCACTTCCTTAGTCCAATGTATTTGTTGTAAGTCGCTTTGGATAAAGGCGTCTGCTAAATGCCAAAAATGTAAATGTATTATAACTCACCTCTATCCATTTACAAAGTCAACATACTGTATTAATATTTCCCTCTATTTGCTTTTGCCACTCAATATATCCTACATTCATATGCATTGAATGAATAGTGAAACGGCTCTTGTTCTAATCTGTTGTGTCATCGTGATTGAAGACATTGATTTTGCTTTGTGATGGAATCACAAGAGATGAGAGGCAAATAGTACCGGTAGTTGGCATAAGGTGTGAATGGTGACATTCCAACTCATTTAAAGATCAATTCTACAATTCTAAAGCATACCGTCTCTTGCCTGTCAAAGACATCAGGGCATTGTGATACTTTGAGCACCACTTACACAGAGACCTCCTTACAAATCAATACAGTACATTTGGACGTAAATTACCCCTTGGGATTCAAGTTTCAGGCTGAATAAGAAGAGAGTTCAGTTGAGTTATGTGGTAAGTAGGCCTTTCTAATGGTAGCTCATAATTTCACAGATCAATGAGCATTACCTACAGCAATAAAAAGGTTGAATTTGTAATAGGGCCAAACTCAATATTCTCCTCCCATTGTTCAGCAAAGGCACAGCCTTTTAAATTCTTAGGCACTGTTCAAGGGTTGTCTGTTTTGATATACAGAACATGTCTGTGTCATATCTCAAACTTTCAGGGACATTTATTCTCCAAAGGAGAAAGCCAGATGACTGAATAACAAGGTGAGAATATCTATTGATTAAAGACACTGGCATGAAAAATCCAGATTTGTATGTATACTATATCTAATACTGGTCCTGAGACAAGGAGAATCCATCACTATTGGCATCTAGCGTTGATGAGCCGAGAGAGCGAGGCAGCTTTATGGACGCATTATAAGCAGGCTGTCTCTGCCTTTTTAAAGGCACATCACTCAGCGTGTCGCAGAAACTGGTCCACAAGCGTCAGCTCTCCGAAAGAACATTCCACTGCTGGACCTCACCTCTAAACACAGCCTGGCCACACTGATGAGAATCTCTGACGCACGCACACACACACACACACACACACATACATACACATACACATACACGCCTGCGCATGCACGCACACACACACACACACACACACACACACACACACACACACACACACACACGCACACACACGCACACGCAAACATGCAAACATACATTATATGAAAGATGATGAAAAAATCAATCATAAGAGGAGGGAACCAAATGAATATTTGCAACATGGAAAAACATGCTCTCAGCAGTTTAGATCATGTACCTGTCCTCAGATATACTAAAAGCTATTTCTCATAAGATGTGTGTATGAGATGTTCCAGGCACATAAGCATTCAGTCCACAGTGAGTTGGAGCTCTCATTTCCATAATTGCTGAAGGTAGCTCCTGCCAGGTATTTGGAGGGCTTATTCCCTCCTGTGTTGCCCTGCTATTTAATCCCGAGGTCCTGTCAAGCCAGACTGATGAATCATGTCAACTTCAGAGCAGCAAGAGGGTTGATTGACCCCCGAATCGAGTGCTAATGTATTAAACACATAGTTGGGATATAGAGACTCAAACTTGACTCCTTTTGACTTGTAAATGCTATGTGAGAAACTTAATACATCACAAGGCCCTTCGTGTGTTTCAATCTGAGTCCGATCACGATGGTGTTACTATAGATATAACAGCATTACAACAGGAGCGACAAGCATAACCAGGAATTCTTCCTTCTTCTAGCACGATGACTGCCAATGGATCCGGGCCTGAGCATGGATTCCTTGTTCTTGCTATGACTAGTGGATGGATGATTCACTGACTTAGTCAAATGTGTTTGTTGCAAGTCGCTTTGTATAAAGGCATCTGCTAAATGCCAAAAATGTCATGTAAAATGTTTTCTTACATTCAAGTCAAGGAATTGGATTATAGGCCTAGTGTTTGTATGAACATACTGTTATTCAAATGCATCAGCCTCAAAAATAAGGAATTTTCCAAACCAGTGACTTAATTAAAACATAGGATAGACGAGACAAGACTTGATTGATTACTTTACTTAATATGGACCCTGTACCTCGGTTGAATGGCATACTCCCCTCCCTTACGCCCGCAATCTTTATACTTTCAATTTGATTTTCATCATTACTGTAAACCACAGTGACACCTACGATACTTCTTCATATTCGTGGGCCAACTATTTCCATTCCAACAGCTTTGTTCTCCCTAATAGGCAATCTAATCGCACTAAAGTCCTCAAGCTTTTCAATCTCCACTCTGGTGTGAAGAGTCTATCCATTACCCCGGCACCTCATCGCTCTGAGCACCTGACCTAGAAACCTGAGGAGGCATAGAGAAGCAGAAGGCTGAGCCATCCATTCAATACACATATAGTGCTGCTGGAAGCAAGCACCTCTCCTCTCCTCTTGGGTTTTTTCAGGCAATGTGCTTTTTCTTTCTTATTGATGAGACTCAAACAATACCTGTGAGTACTAGTCGTGCTGTATTGCATAGAGTGCAAAGGTGGGAATGATTAATCTGAGGCATTGTTAATCTCTCCACGCAGAGGCCACAGAAAACTCTGAGCAAAGCTTACTTTGTTATTGAATTTGAAAATCGAAATGTTTGATTCTGAATAAGTTCCCTCTGTGAGAAAGGGCAGTTTGTAGTTAGAGTTGCTAATGGATCAGGATGTATTAACTTGGCTGCACAGATCGGTTCCACAGGGGTGGTTCGAATGTCATGTTAATAATGTTTAATTACATTGCTTTAGGTGGTATAGTAATACCAACTAGAGTTGGTGTCCGTGGGATAATAACAATGGCTCCCTCTATATAACACACAGTGAAACTGCAATTCTGAGGAACACACCATAGGTTCTAAGAATGCTGGGAAGTGCAAGTTTCTCAACTTCTGCTAAGTGCTATGAAGAATATTGATATGTATGATGTGTTGTAGTTGTCATGAAGTAATCTGTAGGACAAACCATTGACAGCTACTTTAAGTCTGAGGATTCGATCTGGGGATTGGATGCTGCATTGTTAAGTCCAGGAGAAGCGTTGAATACAAAAGCGGTAAAGCCAAAGTTAAGGCTTGGTGAATCAGAATGGCTTGGTTATACAAACCCGTGGCTCGTTAAAAAAGTTGGATATGACACAGGACATTTTTATGATTTTAAGATGGTTTCGTTCCGCCACCGACATCCAGGATCTCTGTAAACAATTATCCACAGGTTCCAAGAGACATTACTCACGGAAGGTTAGCAGCTATATTGAATGCCAGCACAACAGGGCGGAATCAGGATTGGTATTTCAAAGATAATGGTCAGGTAAAAACCAATTAGCTCTTTGCTCTGTCTCTGTCCACTGTTCACAGCTGTTGTCTATGCAATTACAGGGTTAGAGCTTCGCCCATGTGGAGGCTAACATCAGGTGAAGGCCTTCCCACAAGCATGGACGGATGCAAAGGTAATTAGATGGTAATCAAAATAGAGGATACGTTTTACAAACAAAGACAATTGGCCAGTTAAAACAGTCAGATTTTTTTTTGCAAATGCTTGGTACCAATGTCGCCTTGGATAATAATAATAATAATAATAATAATAATAATAATAATAATAATAATAATAATAATAATAATTCTGGATATCACTGTTAAGTCAATTGCTACTGACTTGCATGTTCTTTCTTCATTTACGTGACTAAAACAGTGGAGGTATTAATCGCTGTCATACCCATGTGTTCATTTTCAAGGACTGGTGGTGGTCATTGCTGAATAACTAACTGTAAGAGTAGGCTAGAGATTAGTTTCAAACGTTAACAGTAAGTGCCTCTTTCTTTCTTTCTCTTCAAGCATTTGAAGGTGAACTCCTTTAGTTGTGTGATGCAGTCAGGATGTCAAAGGGAGAAATCGGAGAACAGGCTCATTATAATGTGTTTGATTGCATTGTTTGATATCATTCCTCATTCCATTCCATGCATTACAATGAGCCTGTCGTTTGATTTCTACCTCTAAATGGTATCAAACCATTCCTCCTTCCATTTTTGGACACGGAAAGTAATCACAAAATATTGTTTTGCCTTATTGGGTTTAATCATTACTGGAGTATAATCTAAATCCTAATTGATATGAAACAGTCTTATCAATGAAACAACATAAATACAATGTTGTTACATTCTCCAAACACTTTATGAGGAAAACTATACTGGGTAGGTATACTGGTAGGTATACTATACTGGGTAGGTATACTGGGTAGGGCCTCCCTTTGCTCTCACAACAGCCTCAATTCTTTATGGCATTGATTCCACGAGATGCTGGAAACATTCCTTCTGCTCCGAGATTCTGGTCCATGATGATTTTTCAAGTGCACTTTCAAGCTGTGAATCCCTCATTCTACCACATCCCAAAGGTGTTCTATTGGATTCAGATCCAGTGACTGGAAAGGAAGAACATTGAACTCACTGACATGTTCATGAAACTTTGTGCTTTGTGACATGGTGCATTATCATGCTGGAAGTATCCATTAGAAGATGGGTACATTGTGGCCATGAAGGGATGCACATGGTCAGCAACAATAACCAAATAGGTTGGGGCATTCAAGCAATGATTGATTGGTATTAACGAGCCCAAAGTGCGCCAAGAAAACATTCCTCACACCATTACACCACCTGAATGAATGTACCTAATAAAGTGTTCGGTGAGTGTAGTAGAAATAGTATTACTAGCTACATCGGTATGAGAGCAAAGTGTTGCTGATTTCTAACCACAGATCATATGGTATGTGGGAGGGCTATTAAAGAGGCCACGAAGCGTTGCGCTGCCCACAAAGCTTCTAATGAAACAGCCCACCTGCACTGAGTAAGGAGGACACCATCTGCTCCTGTTAAAACCTGGGCCGCAATGTCAACAAAGGTCCACAGGAGCACTTAGCATGACTCAACCAGAGGGGGGGGATACTTTAGAAAGTTCTCAAGACAGAGAATAAAACATCAATCCTGATCCGAGTCTGATATTCACACAGAGAGAACATGGATATTTCATGAAGGAGTATCTGTGTAGAGAGAGAAAACTGCAAAGGGGAAAATCCACCAAAAGCTTCTGACACAGGCACACTGGCAGCTGTGACAGAGAATTTTGAAAAGAGAAGACGATAAACAGTTGAATATTGAACTCTTCTCTTTTCCTTCTGAAAGATAACAGAAGTGACATTTCCATATGCATAGCATAGAGTACATCACAGTGTTTTATTTGTATAGTATAGTATAGTGGATAGTGTACATAGCCTTTATTTATGTAAACCAGCTCTTTTCCCTTCTTGTTTTTAGTTTTTTTTCCTAGCACCAGGGGAGCCCCCCCCTCCCAAATTTCGTTGTTTGGTACCTGTACTATATCAATGACAATAAAGACCATTCATTCATTTCCGCAAAGGAAAACAAATACTATCTTAGTTGAATTGATCCAAAATAAAAAATAAAATTAATCTTCATCAATTCTACATCAGGCTGTGAGTGTGAGTGCGAGGTGTCTCCTGCAGTCGTGCAATCTGTGTCTAGGAGCAGTAAGGCGGAGATAACGCCTGCAGTCGTAGCAGACAGAGTGTCCTCTTCCTTCTGACAGACAGTCTGCCCACAACCCTGCCCACGTTAGGCCGGTCTGCTGGACAGTCCATCATTAAACGTCCGACAGCTTAATTAGAGGAATCCAAAGGAGATCTCTGGAATGTGGGCTTGACATTTTAACAGCTTTTAAGAGTCCACTTTTTTTTCCCAGCGTGATTATGCCAAGAACCTAGGTTATTAGTGGGTCATTATGAAGGATAAAAAGGTAGCTATATCAGGAACGGGTATTCAGCTCACGTACTCTAGCCTTGAGGGCTTTAATATATTCCACTTCGGCGTGTGCGTCACTGACGTGGTCCAAGTCTCTGACATTCCCCGGGTTTGAAGCTATTAGAATTACAGCGACACAGTCGTGAGAATCAAACGACCCTGCACGAAATCATTCAAAATTATTTCTCGCAGTCTTTTACTTAACCCTTCGTTGACCAGGTAAGTTGGCTCACAACGTATTGCCTTTTGCAGCCCCTGTGTGTGTTGCAAACCTACCGTATACCTCCCTGATACGCCTGTACAATATACTTGATCAGCCTCCACAGCCACACTACACTACCAGCTGATTACTGTCGCAGCAGTGTTTAGTGTGTATTAGTTCACTTCACCCGTCAATCTGGAACATTCACAGAGGTTGCACCAGGCTAAGATGGACGCCAGGAGGTTCAAGTCAGCATGGATGACGGCCCAGACTGGCTCTGTATCAACAGACCCGTGGCTGCCTGACTCATTACGACTCAAACAGAACCCGTTACTTAGATACTGGGTTTGCCTCACTCACTCTGTCTCTGTCTCTGTCTCTGTCTCTGTCTCTGTCTCTGTCTCTGTCTCTGTCTCTGTCTCTGTCTCTGTCTCTGTCTCTGTCTCTCTGTCTCTGTCTCTGTCTCTGTCTCTGTCTCTGTCTCTGTCTCTGTCTCTGTCTCTGTCTCTCTCTCTGTCTCTCTCTCTGTCTCTGTCTCTCTCTCTCTCTCTGTCTCTCTGTCTCTCTGTCTCTGACTCTGTCTCTGTCTGTCTCTGTCTCTGTCTCTCTCTCTCTCTCTGTCTCTCTGACTCTCTCTCTCTCTGTCTCTGTCTCTGTCTCTCTCTCTCTCTCTCTGTCTCTCTGTCTCTGTCTCTGTCTCTGTCTCTGTCTCTGTCTGTCTCTGTCTCTGTCTCTGTCTGTCTCTGTCTCTCTCTCTCTCTCTCTCTCTCTCTGTCTCTCTGACTCTCTCTCTCTGTCTCTCTGTCTCTCTGTCTCTGTCTCTGTCTCTGTCTTTGTCTCTCTCTCTCTCGCTCCCTTTCTCTCTCTCTCTATCTCCCCGGCTATTTGAATTTCACATCGACACTGGCCAGGAATTCTTAAAGACGAGAAATAAAGGCCCCTTTGTTTGATGGCTTTTCAGGGAATACAAGATGGGTCACTCTTAGTGGTAAATAGACAAAATAAGATGTTTGAAGACTAAATAATTCTTCTTTGATTTTTAAGCAGTTAGTTTTGATCACTCCTGAGGAACAGTCACTCTTTCCACTTTGATTTGTGCAATAACAAAAAAACTCAAAACCTTACTACTGTATGTAATTACATATCAATTATGAAATGAATACTATGTAACAACATATTAGTACAATACTATGGCTGGAGTCTACAGGGAGCTTCCGACTGGAGTAACTACAGGGGGCATCTTAGGACACATTGTTTTTAATACTGAGCTAGCTGACTGTCTGAAACTTACTGTTACAACTTTTCAAAGATGTCATCAATGTTAAATGAGTTGCGATGACAAAACTATCTGTCATTAGAGAATGTGAGCTAGGACCACTTTCTGTTGAGATTTATTTTCTTTTCTTTTTTTAAAGAATGATTCAAACTTTTTGCTATTTCAGAAATAATGAAGGTGATATACAGTAGACCTTAGAACAAGTTTCCAGTATGGTAATGCATGTGACAGGCTTATACGTTACGTTTTATGCATTGCATAGAGACGTTGAAATAGAAGATTCTGATCACTAAAGAGAATGAAACAAATATCTTATATTTTATATCATTATCTATCTGATTCATGATACATGTTATTCTTGATAATGTATAAGAATTGCAATGGTTATTGTGCTATGGTTGGTGTGGGTGTGGGTGTGCCACTGTAAGGGATGGAGGCTTTGGAACTGTGTCTATGAATTTATTCATGTCTTCCACATCAACAGAAGCCACACAAAACAGGTCAACTTGTTTTGAGAAGTCAATGTTAAACTTATATAAGTGTTAAGAGTTTGTAAGACATGAACAGCGCTCTGTTTATATTGTGTAAGCTGTGGCTTTGTATTACTTTGTTGAAGGTTCTCCATGGACCAGACTGCGAAGGCTACCGTAGAATAATGTGGACAAAGACATGCTGCGTCTTTGTCACACCAGATGTACATCTGATCTCCAGGGTGAACCAGATGAGGGAGTGAAGGAGGAACATTCACAGAGATATATTCACCAGCCACTTTATAGGTACACCTTTTCAACTGCTAACGCAAAATATCTAATCAGCCAATCATGTGGCAGCAACTCAATGCATTTAGGCATGTAGACATGGTCAAGACGATCTGCTGAAGTTAATTTATTAATTTAATTTTAATTTTGCCATTTAGCAGACGCTTTTATCCAAAGCGACTTACAATTACGAATTACAGGGACATTCCCAGGACACACTAGTAGTGGTGTGGTTTCCGGCGGGATTTGAACTCACAACCTTCCGATCACAAGTCCAACTCACTATCCACTAGACCACCACTACCCCAAGTTCAAGCCAAGCATCAGAATGGGAAAGAAAGGTGATTTAAGTGACTTTGAACGAGGCATGGTTGTTGATGCCAGACAGGCTGTTCTAGGGGTAACAGAGAATGGTCAGAAAAAGAGAAAATATCCAGTGAGCGGCAGTTCTCTGGGCGGAAATGGTGTTGGTGGTGCAATGGTGTGGGGGGATATGCTCTTGGCACAATTGTGTGATGTATTGTCAATATGGTCCAAAATCTCTGAGGAATGTTTCCAGCACCTGGTTGAATCTATGCTACGAAGAATTAAGGCAGTTTTGAAGGTAATAGTGGCCGGTGAGTGTATATGATGTGTGAATGATGCTAAAAAACCAAGGGTCCTGGGTGGTGATGCGTTAGAGTGAAGGGTCACGTTCTTGAGGTAATGTTACAGTAAAGGTCCCTGATAGTCTATTGAGACTTGCAAAAAGGGTTATGCACATGTCAATGTGTCCATTGTGGTTTCTCGTGGTGCCCTTCAACCAAGATTTCCCCAATTGTTTGTGTCCGTCTGGCCTTTTATTTAATCTGCAGGGCAGCTATCGTGTCAAAATGAGTTTGTCTCTGTCCATTAAGCTTTTAAATATCAGGAAACAATCCGTTCTGTAGCTACAGAGTTCCCTTCCTTGTGCATTACCCTGACCCCCCTTGCGTGTCAGGCCACTCTCCTTCTGTGATTCTCAGGGATAAAAGCCGTGGGTTTGAAATAGTCTCTCACAGGGGGCCGTAAAGTGTCTGAAGGGTCTCGGAAGTCACAAAGTAAAGTAACTGACCCTGCCACGTTTCTCTTTCCCTTTTCTGCTTACTGTATATGCGCATGAAAAGCTTGTGAAAAGTAACATGTAAGTGGTAAAGTGTTTTCCAAAGTGTTTCTTCTCCTTTGAAAAGGTGAATAGAACTCAGTGTTCTCATCCTCCTCTCTTGCCAGGCTCCATCTCTCAGTGATCTCTTTCTGTAGCCGACTGTCCATTCAAAGCAAGCTGCCCTTGACAACACCATGGTCCGCTTGGATTCTTGCCACTCTGTTTGGATAATTGTGTCTGCCTATTTTGACAAAAGAGAACAAAATGCTGCAAATGGCCATGTGACTGAATTCAATTAATAATTGAATACATGGACAGATGAATAGATGTGTGAAAAATATTATGTGTTTGCCAAAATACACAAGCCTTTTTGTCATGTTTCATAAAGGGGTGACAAGTAAAGTTCGGAAAAGGCACAACAACCCAATGGGGGGAAATGCCAATTGAATGGAGAATTAATTTTGTTATTTCAAGTTTCTCAGTAATTCCTGCCCAAACTCATTCATGTGGAGTGATTATTGCGATGGTGAAATCACAAGAGAAACATTTTGCTCTGCAATTAGCAGTCTTGATTCTATCACTCGCTGCCATGTTTAGAGATGGCCTCTCCAGACGTCAATGATACTTGGCATTCTGCAGCCATTCCCTCTCTTGTGCTGCTGATCTGTGAGACTTGTTTGTTAGCCAACAAACAAGTCTATTCTGAGATATGGAGAAAGTGACAGTGTAGAAAGATAACCACTCAACGGGCTAAGTGTCTAAATGCGTTCAAGATCACACGGCGTAATCTTTGAATAGAAACAGTTTGTGAAGAAGCAACTTTACACGAAAGTTGGGAACGTTTGTTTAGAGATTTAGGGAGAGAGAAAAAATGGAGAGAGACAGACACAGAGGGAGGAGAGCCAAAGAGAGAGGAGAGGGGGCGCATTTTCCAGATTCCAGTTTTGCATTACTTCTATGCACAGTCCAACTAAAATGCATCAACCTGTTAAATTGCATGCAGTGAATAGAATCCTGTACGCAGAGCTGTGGAGACCAGATCCTTCCAGTACCGAGGAGATACTAATGCTACTGAGTGCTAGTGGAAGATAACAATGGCAGGAGCGAAAGGCAGTTTCGAGGGAAGCACTCCAACTCCTGATTGACATCAGTTCATGGAAAATTCTGAAAGGTGCCCATCAAAGAGACACCCAAGAGAAAAGGCATGCATCGCAGGCATCTGTCACAGGCACATGTGTCACATCGACCGCTTATCTACAGGGACAGAATTCTCACCAGGCCCCTGTGAAATGATTTGAAATCAAAACATACTAACCCTGGAAAAGGAATACAGACCAAGATTCAACAGTGAGGATGAACAACTCTGCTTCAAACTGGGTTTATTCAGATTCAGATTCAGATTCAGATAACGTTTATTGCCATTATGCATACACATATTTGCTTTGGCATTACAGTAAGTGCGTTTATGCTTCTTTTTTTTCACGTGTATACAAAAACAAATGCAAAAAACAGGACAACACAGGACAGACAACAGTGCATTGGATAGTGATACATATATAAAGTGCAGTGCAGAGTTTTTACAGTGAGTCCAGTGCATATTCAGTCCTGGGCAGACTTATTAGGTATAAATACAGTACAGGCCAAAAGTTTGGACACACCTTCTCATTCAATGCGTTTCCTTTATTTTCATGACTATTTGGTACATTGTAGATTCTCACTGAAGGCATCAAAACTATGAATGAACACATAGGAATTATGTATTTAACAATAAAGTGTGAAATAACTCTAAATATGTCTTATATTTTAGATTCCTCAAAGTAGCCACCCTTTGCTTTTGTTGTTGTTAATAAAATATATAATAATAATATTTAATATAATATGTGTTAATAATAATATGTTATTATATATATGTAATATTATTATTATATATTGTATTAACAACAACAAAAATATATGTTATTACAGTAACAACAAAAAAGCAAAGGGTGGCTACTTTGAGGAATCTAAAATATAAGACATATTTAGAGTTATTTCACACTTTTTTGTTAAGTACATCATTCCACATGTGTTCATTGATAGTTTTGATGCCTTCAGTGAGAATCTACAATGTAAATAGTCATGAAAATAAAGGAAACGCATTGAATGAGAAGGTGTGTCCAAACTTTTGGCCTGTACTGTATAAAGTGCAGTGCAGAGTTTTTACAGTGAGTCCAGTGCATATTCAGTCCTGGGCAGACTTATTAGGTATAAATATAGCAAAACTATTACCTGGGCATTTCCATTAGACTACCCAAAGTAAGACACCGGAGCACTCATATAGTCTGCACGTCTACTGCAGAGGAAAGGGGTGACTGACATTTTGACTTGCGTCTTCCTCAGAGTCAACAGTATAAATATCTTACAATCATAATGGGATGCTCATTTTGGGTAAAAAACAGACAGATAAACAATATATATTACACTAATGATGGGGAGTGGCCAAAATGCAGGCATTTTAAAACTCGCATAACGATCACGTCAGTGCTTTTCCAAACTTGTAGACATGTCAGTGATAAGTCGAGCTACTTTTACCCATACTGTGAGACGCGTGCTGAGCATCTTTAATAATCGCAGAAAACGGTGAGACAAGGGGTAAATTGATTAGGGATGTGTTCCGTTCTCAAACAGCATGCGAGACTGCAAGACACAGCTTGCTTCACCCAACTTTCTGTCTCTCATTTGTGAAGCGGAGAGAGAGGGAGCGAGAGGGTGAAAAAAGGCTGAATTTCCCCTGGTGGGGGAGACAAATTGATTTTATTATTTCGTAGCTGTCAGCAGTATAATATAATGCTATAAAACAAAATACAGCAACTGGAACAGCGGGGAGTAAATGCCTCATGGTACAGTAGGATAGTTGATGGTATTAGGTTTAAGGGGAGCGCATACATTGAGATTCCGTCCATGACTGACTGACCACAAAAATAACAGTACCTGATTAACTTGGCCAGACATATTCATTAAAACTCCCTCCTGCTCCTTCCACTCTCTCTCTCTCTCTCTCTCTCTCTCTCTCTCTCTCTCTCTCTCTCTCTCTCTCTCTCTCTCTCTCTCTCTCTCTCTCTCTCTCTCTCTCTCTCTCTCTCTCTCTCTCATGCATATTGCAGTCACATACTCGCAGTACACCACACCCTATCAACCAAAGTGACCCAGAACTCTGGTGCTGTAGTACTTATTCATACTACTGGTTTATGCAGTGTGGTATAAACTCTGCAGACGCGCTGTTATTAAAACACTTCCGCAGGACATAATTTAGAACGGCCCAGTGAGCATAAAGAAAGGACAACGTGTTTGGAATCAGTGTTTCTGGTCAGAGGCGGCACAGGGTACTGTAGGTACCTAGGTGGCTATAATTCGTAACAGCAACCTATGGACCTTACACATTTTCAAACAAACTTCGGGGATCGGCCAACTGCACTAAATACAGTGGCATTCCTAAGGCTTTGTGTGTGTGTGTTTTGTGTATTTTGTGTGTGCGTGTGTCTGTGAGTGCGTGCATGTGTGCGTGCGTGTGTAAAGGGTACAGTAGGTGTGTGTGTGTGTGTGTTTTGTTTGTTTTGTGTGTGTGTGTGTGCGTGTGTGTGTGTGTGAGTGCGTGCGTGCGTGCGTGTGTGTACAGGGTACTGTAGGTGTGTGTGTGTGGTTTGTGTGTGTGTGTGTGTGTGTGTGTGTGTGTGTGGTATATACTATTAGGAGCAGGGGTACTGCCTACCCTCTGCCATTGTGTGGTTCTGGCTCTTGGGAATTCAGCGGGCCTAGGCTGGATGCAGTGTCAGAAATGAATGATGATTTAAATGCTCCGACCGAAATGGGCAAAAGGACATTAGGAGGCATATGTGTTTCAATGCCCTTAAGATACAGGGGGTTCATTACGCCCAAGCATTGATGTATTTGGGAGAATTTCAATGTTTATTGTTGTGTTTTCCCCCGTCTGACGTGTGCATTAATATTCTGTGGCCCGTGCGTTGTTGTTATTTTCTCTGTTCTCTCATTCGTCTCACAGGGTCTTACTTTCCGGGTCAAACACAAACTAGCGGGTGAATCGCGTCCGAGGCTGTTTCGGTTGATAGATGAGGATTTGGTCCAATTTGAGAGACAGAGGAAATCAATGGGGTGATCATTCGCGGGAGTTGAGATCGGAGCCCCTCCGTCGGTTAGACCCGGGGTCTAAGTGAGCAGTGTCATTTGGGCCTCGAGAAACAGATTAGGATTATGAATCTCATCTGGTGTGTTGTGTGAGTCAGCCCGCAGCTCCAATCAGGGAAGCTTAACGGGGGGCTTACACACTTCACCGAGACGACTGGACCTGTATTAAACTGTGCCAAATCGATGATGTTGGAGGGTGTTTTCGTTGGGAGGGGGGTATTATCATAGTCAGACAGTTTTATCAGTGTCTCGGTTTATGCGACTAGCGCCTCATCCACCAGCCTCGCTTCCTGCCATGCACGTACTGCCTGATTGTCAACATGGGAAGCATCTATCTATAAGTGGAATCTACATAACGGATAGGTTGTAGAGTAGTTGGGGTAAGAGGTTCCACTCTATGTCTCTATGTAGAATTGAGGCCACCTAGAGTACTTGAATCCACAATGCAAACTTCGACGCAGTCTCTCTCCCTAAATGAAGATAGCAGGGTATCTGGTAGGCATTTACAATCACTCTTCTATCAGATGAGGATCAGTGCACCATGACCAGATTACATGGGGGGAGCCCATGAGGTTTCCTCTGTAATTACTTTGCTGATTGGAAAAATAAGAGGCCCTTACGAGCTCTGTCAATCAAGCATGCGCTGTGTTCACACAGATTATGGAGAGGGAAATGTCAGCCATTCTTCTTGTTTTTTTACCGTCTGCCTACACACTTGCATTGGGTAAAGGTTGTGTAATTTGCCAATTTCACGAGAAACAATGGAAAATAACAAAACTCATAAATATGTATGTATGAGGAATAAATATGCATGTGTTTCCGCTACGCCTACGCACATGAGCAGATCCATCGGCGTGTGTTTTTAGGTGTGTTCGCGTATGTGCGTTGTGTGTTTGTGGGTCTGCACTTGTTCGCGGGTGTCCTTCAATACGTTTGTGTGTACGTGTTCATCCGCGTACACGTGTGCCTGCATTCAAAACAAACGTTTAACACAAAGCGTTATTGATTTGTTTCTTTTTTTCCAGTGTGGTCTAGCCTTGTTATGACTCTCTCCTTTGGGAGATGAGTGGTGGTTGGTTCACTGAGTACCGGTGGTCTCTCGGTGCAGAGTTGGACAGCGTTGGGGTTGGGTTGAGCCTCTCTGTGACCCCCCCCCCCCCATGTATGTGAGCCATTAGGGGGGGGGGGATCTGCCTACCAACAGGGACTGCAGTGGTGAGGTCACAGAGCATTGGACTGGACAAAAGCAAACCTAATCATGTGGTGCGGACCAACGCACACATCTGCTTATCGTTCTGACCCACGGGACCAAATCCCAGTTGATCTTGATCTCCACATGCCTTTCCATGTTTGATTAAACTAAAGTGTTTGTCTGAGCATTTCATTATCCTCCTGATTATTGACAAACTGGACCAAATGCTAATAGCGAACACTAGCCAGCCCAATTGCTCGCTATGACAACACGTGCATGGTAAGGGTCTTCTAAGGTTAGGGTGATTTAAGGTAACAGTGAGGGTTATTCAACTTGCCATACCTGGCTATAACAAGGGAACACAGCTGTGTGGGACTGAACGAGAGAGGTTATGACATGACATTGACCACTTGCGATGTCTTGTCTTTTCTTTTCTCCGTCTCATGCCGTTGTTTGCTCATTGATCCGTCCTATCCCCATGGTCGGTCGATCTCAATGGAAGCCTGAGCCACCCTTGTTCTTGTCATCAAGGCCACAAAGCGTTTGTGCTGTGAAATCTACCATTAGTCCCCTCCACTCTCACTCTCCCCTCTGGTGTACTTAAAGCTATATATAGTGGCGCACAAAAGCGTATCCCTCTGAGGGCAGGGTCTGCAACGGCACGATTGAGAGTGGCGAAGAGAAAGAGCGGTTTTCTTCAAGTGCCGGGAGAAATATGGCAAGAGACAGGAGCCATTGAAGAATTCATAGTGCTTTGTCTAGGGCCCTTTAAAGGCCCTTTAAAGACTTTAAGTATGGGGCATAAACAAATAGAGAAGAACAACACAAAAACAGCCCACTGTATGAATGCTGATGAAATTTGCCTGCAATGAAAGGTAACCGAAGCGCGGTGGACATTTTTAGAACTGAATTGATTTAAACTGACAGTTTTCTCACAAAACTTTATTCGAAGTTGTATTGTATTGTACTGTTTGGTAGGCCACAATAAAAACAAGAAGCTTCAATTTAACAATGTCTAGCGGAAGAAGCACATTCCTTGTATGAAATTTGTCATGTTTGTTCAGGAGTGGGCGGTTGGTAAATGGACTGCACTTACATAGAGCCTTATTCCAAAGCACTTTACAATGGCCTCTCATTCACACACACATTTTACACATCAATGGCAGCAGGCTACCATTCAAGGCGCCGGCCCGCTCATTGGGAGCAATTTGGTGTTCAGTGTCCTGCCCAAGGACTCCTCGACACATGGACAGGAGGAGCCGGGGATCAAACCGCTGACCTCGTGATCATTAGACGCCGGCTCTACCTCCTGAGCCACAGCCTCCCCGCGGCTGGTAGGGTCGAGACCTTCCCCGGTCAGATTCCCCCGAAGGTAAGGGTCTGTTTCCTTTTCCTCTCTCATTCTGGGGTAGTATTTGGCAACTAGTTCGGGGAGGGAGTAGGTGATAGGGTTTGGCAACAGCTGTCTTAGTCAATTAAGTCTGTGCCAGCTGCGGAATCACAACATAAACATACAAAGCAAAACCAATAGTTCATGCAATTCAATTTCACACCTGAGAATGTAAGAGCAAAATGAACAGTGATCATTGTAAACAACAACACACTGATTTAAAACCACTCCTAAATAAGGCATGGTAGTAAATAACAACACATGCTGTCACGTAAATATAATAGACGTAATAAGGTAATAATCACCTCAGCTATAAGGCAGAATGGCGGTCTCTCGTCTCTAACGAGTAAATGTCCCTTGTGCCACATGGCCCAGAGCAGAGTCATATCTGTGGTGCTGGTATCCCATAAAACCCACTCCCGTGGCTACTCACTGTGCTATTTACTGTGTGAGGCAGCGAATGGAGAGGCCTGCACAGTTGGAGGCTAGCGTTTGACTCACTCATACACAACCATACATTATGGGTGATACAGAACAGTTTGCAACACTGTTACACATGGCGCTCCGACTGCACAGTATCTGGAAGACAAGCTGATTTTGACATCATCATGGTTGTGCGAGCAGGGACATGGGGGCGGAAAAAAAAGCGTAGCTCACTTTACTGAAAAAGTCAGTTTGACATCGAGGACAGCATTTCACTTGTATGTAATTCACGTGAATGTATTCATGTAATTCAGTTTGTGTAGTGTGGAATGTGTGGAATGTTCCACATATTCAATGAAAAAGAAATGAATACTGTTCAAGGTTATTTGCTCTTTTGCATCATCATGGCACATAAAGGAGGGCTTACGTTTATAGTATAGTCTTCTATTAGTCACAATCGTCATTCACTTACAAACCATGGCAACAACAAACATTCTATGAAAAGATCCCCATCTTTGTCTCTTTAGAATCAATGGGCTGCCTTTGAAAGAAGAAAGTAGTAAATTCTTGTGCTTACACCACCAACAAAAGAAAAAGAAATGTAGGCTACAAACGCTATGCCCTGAGGTGAAATATGCTCAGTATAAACAGTGCCTAACTACACACCGATGAATATTGTATGTATGGACCACAAGAGACTACTGCAATACATTTGTTCGAAAATAGTTCTTCAACAACTATATTTTTTACAAAGCCAAAAATATAATCGACTAAATGCCGGGCTCTTGTAAACTTTTAGACCTGCAAGAACGAGGCTGTACTCTAGACAAAAATACCTGAGAAGAAAAGAAGTGCATTATATCCCTTGTGCTGTGTATTACTCACCTCCCTGATAATGTGGTGCTAATGGGCTGAGTCTCAGTGAAGCAGACTGCCCAGCCTCTCCCTCCCAACACATCCATCAAACCGAGGGAACTTCTTTTTTAACTTGCTTCAGTGAGGAGGACGAATGGACATGCTCACATTAACTACACATCCATTCGGACTGATATGTATACATGGTGCCATTAGATAAACACTGTGCTAATTGCACTATTCGACGGCACATAACGACTCACGGCATCCATTAACGCAAGGTAATTAGTCGTAATTTGCATCATTAAAGAGAAAACAATGGCGTAATCATTTATGAATACTCAATCAGAGGATAATTACGCAGACTTGATCTACATCTTTCAGACCGGAGAGGAGGCATGCAGATTACGGGGACCGTCTTTGTTGTTGCGACCAAGGGCTCCTCTCCTCCCTCTCAGCTGACGAGACAAACACCCTAATGGAGCCATAGTCAAACGGCTGTGTTTGTTAACGTGTGTCGGCTTTCTGTGAGGGATTGTAAATGACTTGTCTTTTGTCTGGTTTGTGTGAATGCCTCTGCCAACAATGGCAGTGCTCTCTGTTGGTGTGGAGAGCCAATGTGATTACCCAGAAGTCAAGGCGAAGGAGGACCGTGGTATCAAGAGCTCGCTTTAGCAACCTGCACGTTGCTGGTTCAAATCGCAACTATGGACAACAATGTTTGCTAATTATTGTTGCTAATGCTAATGTTTTGCTAATGACTTCCCTGATCAATGACAGAACCCTTACCGTAACCGCTCAAAGTGAAGGCCTAATAGCTTCTGCCTGACCGCCACGCAATTCAAAGTTAATAACAAAGAACTGCTTTAAATAAACTACGCAAATTCACTTACCTTCACATAGAATATCTTCCATTTTTGACTTATCGTTCTCTCACGCATCAACCAGGACACGCAATTGGGAACGCATACAATCGTGTAGGCCTATAGGTATAACATTGTATTAGGAGACTGTTGGAAAATACACAGGTACCGTATAATGTGTATTCACTGTAACACCTCTCGAAGCATGTACTATACGGTGCTTTCAGAATCTTCAGAAAGTGAATTGAGAGAAAAAACAACACAAGGTACAACTACAAGGTCTTGTAGTAGAGCGCTCAAAACAAAAACCCATCAAGCTCGGCATACAGTGCATCCCCCCTATAACCCAGATGGCCCGTCCGTCCACGGAGCCAAACACTAAGGCCATGGAGCACCGGTCCAGAGGACGCCAGCTTCCCAGCTGAGCTTTTAACATGACTAACATCGGTCCAAAGCCAGTGTGCTATCGCTACTGCCAAAGGAGTAGGAGGAGGGAGAGAGAGAGCAGCCCAGTAGAGGCAGAGACAGAGATAGAGCTCCCCACAGTGGTCGGTAGTGTGGTGGGGTTCAGATCCACACAGGGCTGAAGATGGGCTGGCTCACAGCACAGACAGGTAAGGTGTATTAGATCCCAGGAAAAACTTCACCAGGTGAAGCAAAGTCCTCAGAGGTCAGGACGTTGGTGAACAGCAGTGGGGAATAATCCTAATCCCAATCTTTCTCATACACTGTACATTGCGAGGCACTCTGTGTTTGCACATGCATGACGTGTGTGTGTGAGTGCGTGTGTGTGTGTGTGTGTTTGTGTGTGTGTGTGTGAGTGTGTGTGTGTGTGTGTGTGCGTGCGTATGTGTGTGTGTGTGTGTGTGTGTGTGTGTGTGCGTGTGTGCGTGTGTGCATGTGCGTGTGTGTGTGTGTGTGTGTGTGTGTGTGTGTGTGCGTGTGTGTGTGTGTGCGTGTGTGCGTGTGTGCGTGTGTGTGTGTGTGTAGGTTGGTAGGTTATTGTCATTGGAGTGAACAGGGATTTCGCTCTGAATGTTTGGTCAGATGTAATAAGGGTGCCACAGTGCATACAAAGGCCTGGCAGCATGACTAATCTTCCATTCAATCAGTCTCCAGCTCTAATCAGACGGGGAGAATGTGAGAATGAAAATGAGATGAATTAGATGTGGAACTCCCAGACCGACTCCTGTCATAACAAAAGTTAATTATGAAAATAATCATTCTATTCAGATTTCTCATTCGTATCCCATGTCTCCCCATCTCTCTCTCTTTCTCCCTCTTGCTTATCTATCTCAGTCTCTCCATCTCCCTCCCAATAGGGAGAACCAATTTGAGTGAAAAATGTTTAAATGAGTTGCTCCTATCATTGATTGAGTATGCATGAAGAGTGGTGTTGATTTATTTAAATCATTATTGCCCGTGGAAAGACTGTGCTGAGCTCAACTACTTTAGGGACTCGCCTAAGCAAATATTTAGAAGTTTGCATAATGTTTACCAATGTGTACAAGGTATGCTTAAGGATGTTCTCGTTTGCATGAAGAGTTGTGCGATCTTTCTTGTGCGTGGTATATATACAGTAGCTCGTCTGAGAATCTCAAAAAAGTTTGTTTCGACATTATGACATCATTCTCTACAGCATGGGTACATGTCAACACTGTAGACATATTACTATTCCATCCATATTTTAGTAAACTTTTGTCTCCATTGTTAACCCAACCCATGTCATTTTGGTGTATGAGGATGTGCTCTTAGTAAATCAACAAAGTAAGTAAGATACAAGTCAATGAATTAAAGGGGATAAAACTCAACAGGATCTGGCTACTCTATACAGTTTTTCTCAGTCGCTTTGGTGCATTTCTCACATCACTATTAACATTTGCACAACAGTTAGTGCATTTCTCAGAACAATTAGTACAAACTGCAAAACCTAGTTGATAACCTGCAAAAGCGTGTCACTTGCTCAAAATGGATAGTTAATTCCTCAAAAGCAAGTATTCATGTCAATGAAAGTGTCAGTGTCATCAAAATGAAAAGCCCTGACACCATTGTTTATGAACAAGATAGTCAAATGGATTTGTCATGTTTTCATTATGACAGTTCACTCTGTAAGTGTTTTCCAATGAAAGTCAGATCTTGGTGACACTACCTGAAAATGCTCACGACAGTACTATACACTATTTGCACAGCCATTTGAAATCTACAGTGGGTTACACATTACTGTATTTAGTGAGGTAAATGAGTACCAGACACTGAATAAGTATGTTTTACTGCATATGCTCTTTGCAATTCTAATTTGTTCACAGCATTGTGCAAAAGAAAAATACAAACTTATTTACAACAAACATAAGAAACACCCTTTGGGTAGAGCTGTGCACAACTGTAAACAATATTGCAGTACATATTGGAACTGAATTAGAACATACAACATAGACAGTACTGTAAATCATTCATTCACATCCAGACGTTCCTGTCTGTCTGGCCGCATATTTTCATAGACATCACAGCAAATATCATCCCTGGCAATGCAGCGAGGAAAGTATCTCCTTGAGTGGCGAATCCACCCTCTGCAGGACTGTGCTGTGATGTCATCACATGCTGCATCCATGGCCGCTAGCAAGGCCATTTGGGAATGTGGATGCTGGTCATATACCTTCCACCTCCAGGCAGAGAAAAACTCCTCTATTGGATTCAGGAATGGGGAGTAGGGAGGGAGATATTCCACCAGCATCCTTTCATGTGCTGCAAACAGATCTGAGTGGTGAAAACGCACATTATGCCATACAACAACATACTTGTTCAGATGGTCTCCATTTAGACCCCTCTCATTCTCAGGGATTATGTCTATATATATTATACAGTAATACAACTTCCTCTTGTTGCGGAGTAAAAAGGGGCCCTCTTCCACCTCTGCGAGGTTGTCTTGCAATCCTCTGTGGTGCAGAGTAAAATTACAGTAATGTACAGTAAACAAGAGATATACTGCTTTAACCCATATTACTGTAGTGTACAATAACAGTGCTTCCCACTTGTAAAATGCTGCAGTACAGTACCATACTGTAAATATGGCATGGAAAGCATTTTCAGGAAAAATTATAAAGAAATGTATACAATTTGCTTGACAGATTTTGACAACTTGTTCAACATTTTTGGATGTAATGATTCAAGCAATGACATGAGGATTAATCGTTTTATAGTATTAAGCATCCAAAAGTATAGTTCATTTTGACTGACATGACATAAGCAAATGATAATGTTATAAAACTGCAGAGAATTGTATGACAGCAATTGATGGATGTCCAAAAGCATTTGCAATTTGTTTGAAGCAATGAGAAACTGCTACTATGATGTGCACAAATGACTAAATGTTGTGGAGGTTGAACTAACAGTTATGAGAATTTCAATTCTGATCAGAGAAATGCACCAAAGCAATTGAGAAAAACTGTAAATGAATGAATGACTGACTGACGGACTGACTGACTGACTGACTGACTGACTGACTGAGAGAATGAATGAATGACTGACTGACTGACTGAGAGAATGAATGAATGACTGACTGACTGACTGACTGACTGAATGACTGACTGACTGACTGAGAGATTGAATGAATGACTGACTGACTGACTGACTGACTGAATGAATGACTGACTGACTGACTGACTGAATGAATGAATGAATGAATGACTGGGGGGGCAACGACTGACTCTGACTGACTGACTGAGAGATTGAATGAATGACTGACTGACTGAATGAATGAATGAATGAATGACTGACTGACTGACTGACTGAGAGAATGAATGAATGACTGACTGACTGACTGACTGAATGAATGAATGAATGACTGACTGGGGAGGCAACGACTGACTCTGACTGACTGACTGACTGACAGACTGACTGACTGACTGACTGACTGACTGAATGAATGAATGAATGACTGGGGAGGCAACGACTGACTCTGACTGACTGACTGACTGACTGACTGACTGAATGACTGACTGACTGGCCGAATGACTGACTGACTGACTGAATGAATGAATGACTGGGGAGGCAACGACTGACTCTGACTGACTGACTGACTGAGAGAATGAACGGAGGGAGGAGGCTGTCTAGTACATGCAGACGAATGACAGCATAGAACAAAGAACACGCCGTCTAAAGTGGCCTTCAACAGGCATTCACCTGGCCCTGTTCACAGCCCAGCCGTGGCCACAGTTCAAAAGGGAATGAATACATGACAAATAGAGCAGACCTGCGCACAGTGTTGTGTCTGCTCCCTGGCCACCAATCAATCAGAAGGCCAAATGGGAAACACACAAAAGCCACAGAAGAGGGCACGTACTACACCAATTATGTTGCTGCACATCAGGGGGGGGTGCTCTGCACCCGTCCCGCAGGGGCTACAGTGTCTGCTTGATTTTTAATCAGAGACTAATCTAGACACGGTGGAAAGCAAGGACAGCGAGTAGTACACCCCCGCTGACAGATCTTGTGTTTGTGAAAGTCAGATTTCCCAGCTCCGCCGGTGAGGTCATTACGCATGCAAATCCCAGTCGCGGCAGTGATTTTTTTTTTAAAAAGAAAAAATGACGGCACCTGTTCTTGTTTGCCTGACTGGCCGGGACGAGAGTCCCGCCGAGAAGCCCGCAAATCAAGCGGTGCGGTGAGGTGTGTGTGCGAGCGAGGGGCGGACAGGTAGACCCACTGGGCTGTCGTTCGCCGCCGCCCGCCCACCCGTCCCCTGTCCCTGTCCCCGTCCCCCACCCCTCGCTCACAGCTGTGCCGTTTGCTCCGTCATCCGTCATTTTCATAGACCTCTCCCTCCCTCTGATGGCGCCCCCCCACACCCACCCCCACTACCTCCCCCGCCTCCCTATCTGACAGAAATATC
>NC_137677.1:9829819-9842319 GCF_963989245.1 Nansenia antarctica | reverse complement strand
TCATTTCTATTCTATAAAATATGAGTCAATAGCTATACTACCTTTATGTACACATGAATGTTCTACCAGTTTGGATCTGATGGATTCATATTTTGCCTGCAATGCTGCCTAAATAAGACGGATTCATCCGTGCTGAGATATGTGTGGGGCTTTGATTTTTATTTAAATAAAAAGTGTGCGCGTGTGCGCTTGCGTGTGTGTTACTAAAACTCAGAGTCTGAGAGTTTTTTTGGGTGTGTAGCAGACGATATAGCAGGAGCGCTCAAATCAGGACAGTGGCTGACATTTGGGATATTAAACCTAAAAAAGGAATGTTAATAACAGCGTAGGTCATAAATCAGAGAGGAGACCAGTGGTACACCCTGGAATCTACATAATACCGCACAAGTCTTGGAATACAAATGAGATTTAGGTGGCTGGCTTTATGAAACATACTATTGCATTAAAATATTCGGATCCTCTAACTCCATTTCAGCGCAGAAATGATAGTACAAATTCAATTCAAAGATTAGATCATCATAAAAGCCTTTTTTGGAGGAAAAGTTATAGCGCAGAGCACTGTTTATACCCAGATGAAAATACAATGACACTGCATAATACCACCGAGATTGTATTCAAGTTTATGGTGACCAGACAATACTTTACTTCCAATACTTTACCTCACTGCCAACACTTTTTTTACTATCCATTTGTATACCTTCACCAACATAAGCTGGTAAAACAATTGCAGGGAGCATCAATAAAACGCTGTGTGAAGTCTCCCAACATTGCTGTTCCAATAGGGTTAGGGTTAGGGTTAACCCTATGGGGCAGGGTTAGGGTTAGGGTTAATGTTAGGGTTAACCCTATAGGGCAGGGTTAGGGTTAATGTTAGGGTTAACCCTATAGTAAGTAAGTAAGTAAGTAAAGCTTTATTTATATAGCACCTTTCATACAAGAAATGCAGCTCAAAGTGCTTTACAACAGGAATAAGAACATAAAGTGAATATAAAAACATATACAAGCATAGAATGAATATAAAAGCAGGGGAAAACAGTCAAAATAAAAGGTAAAGATTTACATTTCTTACACACTATGTGATACATGTCATACATTCATACACTACTATATATTATTTTAGCCCCCTCAGTGAGTGTAGTCACGCTAGTATGGGACCTGCACCTGTGGTACACGCTACCCCACCCGCAATGTACTGCCCTCTCACTTGGTTGCAGGGTATTTCAACCGGGGCCTGGTTACCCCTTAATATCCAGGACCTATAGGGCAGGGTTAGGGTTAGGGTTAATGTTAGGGTTAACCCTATAGGGCAGGGTTAGGGTTAGGGTTAATGTTAGGGTTAACCCTATAGGGCAGGGTTAGGGTTAGGGTTAATGTTAGGGTTAACCCTATAGGGGAGAGACTTTGTGCCACCTCAATCACAGATTCCCCAGGGTTGAACCAGGGTGTGTGTGTGTGTGCGTGTGTGTGTGTGTGTGTGTGTGTGTGTGTGTGTGTGTGTGTGTGTGTTTGTGTGTGCGCGCACACGTGTGCCTGCCTCCATGTGTGTGACCAGAAAAAGGAAGCAGTTGTATGTTATTGTGTTTCAGTGATGATGGTGGGCTGGATGCTGTGATGGGAGGGAAGGAGGACAGGGAGGGAGGGAGGACAGTGAGGGAGGGAGGAAGGACAGTGAGGTAGGGAGTTAGGGAGGGAGGGAGGGAGGGAGGGAGAGAGAGAGGGAGGGAGGGAGGGAGGTAGCAAGGCCCCAGCGGGTAGGCCTACTCTGGGCTGCAGAGAAGGAGATAATGCCCTGGGACTTTGGGTCTGGGAAGGCGGCAGCAAAGAAACTAACGGGAGGGGGGAGATAAGGTGTCTGGGACTCTGCTGAGTGCCCCAAATTGTTGGCAGTCCCGACTGTGGAACTACGGACTTGTAACAGGGATGAACCCCTGCAGCAGGCTGCCGCTGCTCTAATACCCCTAGCTTTGGAGGTTTAGAAACGGGGTTTCTTCCATTATCTGAGGATGTTCCATATACCCGTTGGCCCCCGTTGCCCCCCACCCTGCACACACACACACACACACACAGACACACACACACGCACGCACGCAGGCACGCCTCCCCCCTCGCCCCCACACGCTGTTTGGATCTGTGATGAAATGTAGGCTTGTTTTTATGCAACTTTAGGCGTGTGATGTTCACATTGGGCTTTACTTCACAACAGTGTTCCATACAGTGTTACATCAGGATAACCACTAGGTGGCAGTGAAGACTTGGATGTCGTCAATATTCAGCCTTTTTTTCATTATTAAAACACGACGCTGGATTAGTGGCCTAGTCGTGGATAGGGAGTCGGACCGTTGATCAGAAGGTCATGAGTTCAAATCCCAGCTGGGAATTGGATGCTGGATTTGGTGTGCCCTTGAGTAAGGCACTTAGCCCTAAGTTACTCCCGGGAGACTTGTTCCTATAATCTGTAATTGTAAGTCGCTTTGGATAAAAAGCATCTGCTAAATGGTGTAAATGTAAGGAAGGTAATTATTCACTTATCTATAAATATTTAACTATATCTCTGGAAAGGGATTGTGTGAAGGCATGTTAAACCTTATGATGCGTGCGAACACAGCAACAGCTTTCCGCCGGACTCTTTCCCTTTGAACTTGACCTCAATATTCCACACCACATCTTAGAACATCACAGCATACTCGATATTTTTTTCTCTTTTTACCAGCGTAAACAAGAATACTGAGCCGCTAGTCTTCACACTTTCCAATTCTGCTGACTAGAGTCAGACACTTGAGGATTTGCACGGTGGTGGACTGAGCAAGAGGATTTCTCTCAGGGGATTCCAGACGGCAGACAATGGGAAACTGTCAGTCTGACTTCTCCTGAATCCCCCCCCCCCCTGTCCCCTCGGCTGCCAAAGCTGTTTCACTTCCACCTCTTCTTCAGAGGAAGTCTGAGAGGGTTTCACTGAACAACTGATGACACAGAAACCCACTCCATCTGCAGAGACGTGGGGACAATCGTTTTCGAACATCCTATTCCAAACACTCTGCTCCCCTGAAAATGGTTGTTGTAGTTTGTTAGGATCGAAAACCTCTCTTTTCACACAGTCCATCCTCACACTCACAAGTACAGTATATAAATTATATACTTCAAGTTCAAGTATATATCAATGAAAAGGTTCCAACTAAAACCTGGTTTGTACAATGCTTGCTGCTTCATTCTTATCTCCTTTTGTCCCTCAGCCAGAATTTAACTTTAGAATATCGAGATGCATCCATGATGGCATAGCCATCATCAGGCCACGTCACAATAACATTACCCAGCACAGGTGTGTGTGTGTGTGTGTGTGTGTGTGTGTGTGTGTGTGTGTGTGTCTGAGTGTGTGTTTGCGTGCGTCATGAGAGGCAACAGAATAGGATGAGCATGCACATTCACTTGTTTTATACTTCAATAAAAGCATTTGCAACGCACTAGGATTTGAATGTTGGTTTGCATAGTTCAACAATAAAACTGGCGCAGCAGAGAGGCCCGAGATGAAGAAACCCCGTAAGGCTGTATAAGCAGTTGCTATACACTATTAAAATGCTCCTGACATTTAATTGCAATATTTGGAGTTGCAGTTGTATATGCAATGTGATGAGTTTTGCTAGTTCAGGCGAGGATCACAAGCAATGGACATTCATTATGAAACCAGGTTGAAAAATGAGGCAATATTCTTTCTGTCATTTTGTAATAAAGAAACACTGAATTTCACTATTGCCACTTGTTATATCCTAAAAACGGAGCTCAGATCACGAACGCTTTCGCAATTTTTGGGGTTTGGGTTTTTTGGGGTTGCCAAAAGAGTAATCAGAGGAAATAAGATGGCCATCTTGACATCCTGAAATATTTCAAACATGGTTATTGCAAGCGTGAGAAAAAGTTGGTTGCATTCACCTCAGTAATAAAGGATTATTGTGTATGTTGTGTAAACTAAAATGATGCTGCAGCTACCACACCATCTTTCAAGTACACCACTAAGATCCCAGTGACATCCACCCAGATGTGACACTTTCTAGGGACTTTTTTCCCCCATTATGTTTGCAGGGAAAAACTCTAAGTTATTTGAGTTCATGACACGTCATAATCCTCTGATATGAGCCCTGCCCTCTACCTCCGGCACCGCCACGCTGCCCAGTGCCACATCTTTCACACTGAGCTAACGGGGTTGCCTTCACAGGGCAAGTAATTAATGACTCCTCTGTTTCGTCTGGTCTCTCTTAACCACTCATTGTCAATTAATTACCGCTAAATTCAATTATACAGGCATCTGGGGAGCTCCTAATACGAGTCACATGGCCCTCTTCGGAGAGAGGCGAGCAGGCAGGGGGATGGCCGCTCTTCTGGGGGACTTCCTTAGACGCGGTTGGTGAGAGGACAGTTGTTAAGGCTTTAGGGGAATGTCACATCAGATATTGTGCGAAAAAAATCCCCCTTGTCATAGCTTGTGGTAACACAATTGGAAGCAAAGGTTCAAACAGGGACATACCATCGTAAATATGGGAACTCAATTCCCATAAAGTCATGAAGCAAAATGCAGGCTTTTGGTGGAATGGTTGGCCTAGGGAGGTAAGAGGTTTTCTTGGAATGTAACTGTCAGGTGTAAATGAGCTGGGGCATTATGGGTATACAGAATCAAGAAGTGATTATATCAATAGTGCGTCATAGAGCAAAGCTGTGTGTCAGCAAGGGTTTAGGTGTGTAAGTGGGTAAGTGGGCTGGTTAATATACATATTCAGGTTACAGGGTAACTTCCAATATACTCGATTAATGACATTGCTTATTTCTACTGGTCACAGTTTCATTGTGACCGTCCAAAAAAGCGACTGTTTTTCATAAAATCCTTAAAAGGGTTAAATATGAACTAAAAGGGTTACTAATGGCATATGATTTGCATTGTTTCATGTATGGAAAACATTTTGGCAACAAATGGATTAAAACGAGCAAAGAAGTCAGAGTAAAAAAATGCATTCAACTTTTGCCCTTGAACACTCATTGCCAACGAACGCTTTAAACATGTCCCAATACATCTGATGATGCAATCCCATGACACACCCGTTTAGGAAACCAAACCAAGGGAAAAAAACACATTTGCTCCACCTTACAGAGTCTACACTGTTACGGCATTCTTCATTAAGGAACTGTGTGTGTGTGTGTGTGTGTGTGTGTGTGTGTGTGTGTGTGTGTGTGTGTGCGTGCGTGCGTGTGTGTGTGTGTGTGTGTGTGTGTGTGTGTGTGCGTGTGTGTGTGTGTGTGTGTGTGTGTGTGCGCGCTTGTGTGTGTGTGTGTGTGTGTGACTGAGTGACAAGTACACAAGCAGCATTCCTGCCCACTATCTCCACTCCCATAGATACTGTAACCATAGAGATACAGTAGTGTTGTATCTATTTCTGTTAGATCAATGGCAGACTGTTCTCCCGTGTGAGATTGTGAGGAAAAAATAGAAACAATGATGACATCTGATGGAAAGATAAACACAGTCACATCACCCTGAGGAAGCCAAACATAGTGATAGGCATCTGAGGTGCGGGGATTGTTTGAACCGGGAGTGATATACAAAGAACATTCTGTTAGGACGACTTGGAGAAAAAGATCAAACACCAGATCCAGACACCCGATCAAGAACTGCTGATTGCTCTTGTTCTTTTCCATTTCCTATCTTTCCGTACAGGTTCTCTCTCCGATTGTAAAATATGAGGTCGGGGATAGGGAGAAAGTCAATGTGTGAAAAGGGATGGGGCTTGTTAGAAGTATTGCATATGTTTGTCCAACCACCTCCGCTAATGCGTGTTGAAACAGAGTTGAAATGGAGAGTTTATTTTGTCACATTTGTTTTCACAGGCATGACCTATGAAGACACAGAGCTGAGCTCAGCCACGTATTGATGCCTTAGTCTACTGTGCTTAGACGGTGATCCATGATTCCATTATTAACTGTTATACACTGCAGGTCCTGGATGGCAACAATGTATGCAGATCTAATACAATAACACCTTGAACACACACACAGACACACATACTACACACGCACGCATGCACGTGCGCATGCACGCACACACACACACACGCACACACACACACACACACACATACACACACACACACACACACACACACACACACACACACACACACACACACACACACACCTTGTTTGACTGATTACTACACAAAAGGCAGATGTTGACGTATACACAGATCTAGGATCAGATGATGCTACCATTTATCCTATCCTTCACTATGATTAAAAAAGTACCTGACCATATATCAGTGGTTATACGGTACCTGACCATAATCAGTGGTTATACGGTTGACTCTTGCTAAAGATGTAAAACTTGCAAGGCATGCTGAGGCAATGACTAATTCATTCATCCGTGTTCGAATCTGATTCATCAAGACACACCTCCATTTGTTTATTGAAGGTAATCTTCTATTGCGCAAGTCAGATTACCACAAGGCCTGATGAACACATGGATTGTCATAGTACCTGCTGTAGATATTTTTCAATGAAGAATGTATGAGAAGAAAATTATTACTTAAAGGGCCATTGATACATCTATTTTTTGACATACTGCATTGATTGAACCAATTGACAACCACTGAGACATCTTCTGCCCCTCAGCACTACGTCTCCTAAAGACACCCGCTTTCCCCTCTACTGTGTCCCTAACAACTTCTATTGCCCCCCTTGTACTGTTTCTCTGTTTCTCCAGTGTAAAAAAATAAAATAAAAATAAAACAACAACTAGGTTTTAGAAGAAGGTGATAGGAGAAGGTTTTTCCTTCTATCAATGGCCCCGGGCCTGAGCTGGATTACTCTTCCTGCTACGAATGGTGGACTGTGATTCACTTGCTTAGTATCCAAATGTATTGATTGTAAGTCGCTTTGGAATAAGGCGAATGCTAAATGCCCAAAAAATTAAATGTAAATGTAATTGATTCCTGAAGAGTATAACATATACATGTCTCATGATCTTAGTTCAACTGTTTCACCCCATCAGAGCCCAAAATAGTGAAAACACCACTGCTCATCTGTTATCAGACTTAGCTGAGGTTCTGGAGCTGAAGAGTATGAAATAGAGTGAAAAAAGCAGCATCCGCACACTCAAAGTCTGGGCAAAAATCATTATTTTATTGCAGGCTTTCAGTCATAGACCTTCTTCAAGCATAAAGCAGTGACAAGTGAATGCAGTAGTATAAAGGGTTCAAACAACATCACTGTATGGTCTGTGCTTGCTTGGCTGGGCCGGGTGTGCTGGTGGTGGGGCGGGCTGGGTGTGTGGGGCGGCGGGGGCTCCCCGGGGGGGGAGGGGGTGGGGTCCACCGCTGGGTGCTGATAGGCAAACTGGTTAGTAGTCGCTCTATGAGTAGAGGGCTGCAAGGGAATTTTCCTGGCTACACAGTGTACAGGTTTTTACTTTTGCCTGCTGTCAGTATGTGAAGCGCATTGAGTTGCATCTTGTAAGAAATGCGCTATACAAATAACATTTGATTTGATTTGACTTGATCAGATCACCGTATCAGAAACCAAAAAGCTTGTTCTACTGTATAGCTTATGGATGGTCAGACCTTGCATCCATAGCTCTGTCTATGAATTACATGACTCAAGAACCATCTCTCACAGCAAGCCCGGATTATCCATATGTTGCATCGGGTGAACGCCCTGGGGCACCAGCCAATGGGGGGGCACCAAATTATTCGGACAATGAAGAGACCTTTAAAATATTTTGCGCACATTTTTAGAATATAGGCTATATTTACTGGAAGTCATCCACACAGGTACAAAACTAACGGTTATATTTAGGCTATCATGTATAAAAAGATAAATAATTGCGAGTTCGGTGTAAGTGCCCCCCCCCCCCCCCGCCCAGTCACAGACAAGTGCGCGATGACGCAGGGCCGTGTGTGTCTACGTCTGATACAGCATCACGAAGGTGAGCAGAGCGGCAGAGAGAGGCGCTGTTTATTTCCATAATACCTGTAGTACGCTTCATTAATGCTGACAGAAAATATGTTCTTATTCTAATATGCCTGCAACAGTCGTTATTGGACTTGGTTGGTATTGAGCTTGTTTTATTGTAGTATACAGTATGTGCATTTTCCCCCTTTGTTATGGTTTAGCATGTAGTCTCAGGCCATTTATGATGGAAATAATTAGCCTATATTTAGAAAGTCGTGTTGCATTGTGATGTGAGTTGCATTCAGATTTGAGCATCAGCCTGTACTGTAGTTATATGCTCTTGTAAATCTATGGGTTTTGTAACCATAGTAAATATCACACTTTCACTTGCAAAGTAGGAGGGTGTGTGTGGGGGGGGGGCACACATCAAGTCTGGTCACCCTAGGGCACCCTAGGGGGTTAATCCGGGCCTGTCTCACAGCCGTTTGGTCATTGTTTTAATCCCGGACTGACACTTTAATTACTGACACACTTCAACACATAAACGACACGTTCCGCTTCACGATGACTCAACACACCTGTACAAGCAACTTTTGGATTGTGGTCTAGTAGAATCTGCTAAAATATCGACATTGTTCTCAGGGTATTTTAAGGTGACATACAATACAATAATGTATCATGATACTTAATGTAATACTACGCCCCCACCTCCACCCTACCCCATTTCTATGATGCCACACTGAATGACTGCTCAAACTGTAGTCCCTGGTATGTGGGATCATTACTAACATACTCCGAGCGCCTGTGAAGTCCCTGTGAAATTAAGCGTCCGTCAAGCGTATCAAATGAGACACAGATGAGTGGCCGTACACCATAGGCGGGGGGGGGGGGGGGGTCTCCCCTCTGTTTACCCCTCCGTAGAACACACTGCTTACAACAGGCCTGCAGCCGAAACGGAAAAGTTTCAAATACTCCCATTTTAGGGTTGACCCGTTGACACCCCCACCACAAACGTAATACATATAGGACCCCAGGGCTGAGGAAATCAAGGACAAAGAAAGGTCGATACATCAGTAAGTTACGAGCCTTGATGCAATAACTGGAGTGATCTCACAGAAGACATCAAAGAGAGAGAGAGAGAGCTGTGTGTGTCTGTGTGTGTGTGTGTGTGTGCGTGTGGTGTGTGTGTGTGTGTGTGTGTGTGTGTGTGTGTGTGTGTGTGTGTGTGTGCGTGTGCGTGTGTGTGTGTGCGTGTGTGTACGTATGTACGTGTGTACGTGTATGTATGTGTGTGTGTGTGTGTGTGTGCGTGTATGTGTGTGTGCGTGTGTGTACGTGTGTACGTGTGTACGTATGTGTGTGTGTGTGAGTAGGTGCGTGTGTGTGTGTGGGTGGATGTGTGTGCGTATGTGTGAACTGAAGGACACTGTCTAGGCAATTTTCTCCATAATGTCTTCTTATTCCTCTTAGTTTCCTTTTGATAGCATAGATAACTATTGACAGTCATTGACACATCTGTGTGGTGGCCAGACACCACAAAGAGTCTACACGACCCTCTTCCTCTTTCACTGTGTGGTCTCTCACCCTGCAAGCTATGTCATCCTTCTATTCTCAGACCAATACTCACATTGTTATATTACATGTTTTGATCTTCATCAAAGATCACATCATTTTGGTTATCTGAAAGATGATATTTAGGAGCGGTCTGGTGACAAGCTAATCCTGAACAGACAAGCAGGGGGTCTTGTGAGACTTATCAAAATAAGACCGGATTTTTTGATACATTTCGCAAAACGTATCAAAATAAACCTGTATTTCACTTGAGCGAGGTTGATGAAATACCCCCCTGATCCTCAACACAAGGCATGATATGTCTCATAGAACCCTACACTGACATAATAAAAATAATAATAATAATAATAATAATAATAATAATAATATTATCATCGTCTTCACCATCATCATCATCATCGTCATCGTCATCATCATTATTATTATTATTATTATTATTATTATTATTATAACAATAATAGTACATTAATAATAATACAATAATGTAAATCTTATCTTTTATTTCATGCACTTTGAGATCATTGTTGTATAATTAAAAGCTATTTATAAATAGTAATACATGATGATGATGATGATGATGATAATGAAGAAGAAGATGATGATGATGATGATGATTATTATTAATAATAATATTAATATTAACATTATTATAAAAGTCTAAAATTGTCTCGGAAAATTGTCTATGGAAGTTTCCAGCTGGATGTTGGCTGCCAGTGTTTTTACCTGTGGTATTCCGGGAGCTGTACCAGCATGTGTGAGTGTCAGAGGATCACGTTACACCTGGCAGGTTAAATACAGGCTCAGGAGCCTTCACTTCACTCACACTATCTAGCTTCCATTTGAAGGATCTACTGTAATTGAAAGTAGGAGACATTCCAGAAGGTAAGCTCATTTCTCTCTCTGGCAGCGTGCTGATAAGGTAACTCTGCTTGATAACGATATGGTTTATGAAATGGCACAGGTTTCTAATTGATGACGTCAGGAAATCCATACTTTATTAACGGTTGGAAACAAAGGCCAGGGATGCAATCGGTTTTAGTTCACGTCCAGCCAATCCTGATCGCTAGCAATAATGTTAGTAGGAAAACTGCAGCAAATCTAAAATGTTGCTCAAAGTGAATCCATAAACTGAGGTTTCTGAATCTGTTTAGGTCGTATCTTGCAATGTTCGACTCTTATTTCAAATGATTTGCTAACACAAACTGTGCTTTCTTATTCACAGGACGGATATCTTCCTCAGCAGTATCAGACAGAATAAAAGATATGAAGATCAAAACTATTTTTAAACGAAAGTCATGTAAGTACGGTAATAATACAAATGGTGTTATTCCAATTGTGTGTCAAGGACGTACCGTTTATCTACATGATTCTGAGTTACACTTGTATGCTTACTTTTTCAAACTTCTTGTCTCCAAATAGGGCTCAAGCCAACTCTGGACAAAGTGTTGAAGGACAAACGTAAGGCTGACTATGGTATAATCTTGCATGACATTGCCCTAGACATTGACTTTGAAGGCTATATATTAGATATTTACTTCAATAACTCATTATTGTGGGTAACAAAATGTGTAACAAATACAGAATCTTTACTAATTGTGGCCTTTTCTCACATTTCAGGGAGCTCTGCGGCTTTCCGTTTGTTTCTGCAATCAGAGTACAGTGAGGAGAATATTGAATTCTGGCTGGCATGCAAAGACTACAGGGAGGCCACTTCACCGACTGAACTCTCTGGGAAAGCTCAGGAGATCTACCAGGAGTTCCTTTGTCCAGAGGCCCACAGAGAGGTCAGTCAGTCAGTCAGCCAGGCGACAGTTCAGATGTACTCCTGTGTAGAAACTGGATAGAGATATCCAAAACACTAACATGCTAATGTACATGCTAATGTGGTCTTTACAGTAATAGACCTGTAGAGCTATCCCTCTCATACATGTGCAACTGTACATATCATACCATAACTGTACATAGTATAATGTTATCCATCTCTTGTATATATATATACAGTATATACCTACTACCTACTGTACTTATCATTTCATAACTGTACATATCCTATTTTGTCTACACTATCATGTCTTTGCACTATATCACTATTTGCACTTCTGGTTAGATGCTCAACTGCATTTCGTTTTCTGGTCTAACCTGACATTAACACATGTTCATGGTGTGTGTTTTGCCCACAGGTCAACATCGACCACTGCATCCAAAACAAGATCAAAAGGTCCATGGCGGAGCCTGGTCCGTCCTGTTTCGACGAGGCAGAGAAGCATGTGTACCGGCTGATGGAGAGAGACTCCTGTCCCAGGTTTCTCAGGTCTGAAGCCTACCTGAGACTGAGGCACAAAGTCAGAAGGACCCTGGTACCCTGGTAGGGGTCGAGCGTCAGCAGGCCCCTGTGGTTAGGGGTTAGGGGTCAGGCATCACAGTTCAGCCAGTCCAAACACTGAGACACCAGTCGTTCAGTTTTTCTGCTTAGTATTTTTATATTAGAAGGTATTTTTTTGAAAATCCAGGTTGGTCTCATTCACTGACAGTCTCTTCTTGATAAATTGCTGAACTGCGAATAAAATGCTACAATGGGACTGTCACGAGCTGCTCTTGCTCATTTGTACATGAATGGATTCGCTGCTGACGATGTCACATTTAGGCCTCTTGTTAACGGCTCGGAGGAAGAGTTCTTGCTAAAACGGTCACGTACGGCTGACCCCCGACGGGAGGAATGGAAAAGAACTACTGACTACAGGAAATGACTTATGAGCGAAGAACCAACATCCAGTACTGTTACGGAGGACAGGCTATGCTCCCGATTCACACAGTGGTTGAGTCAGAGAGATGAACATGTCTGAACGTCCCAGACTAAGGCCTGAGGGGGCTCTTTGATCAAACCTCACATTCTTGGAAATGTAGAAAACGAATCGTGTGTATGTATGTGCTACAGAAATGCAACATGAAAGGATCGTTTAATCTTCCATTAAAGCTCTATATGGTGGGGGAAAAAACTGCTT
>NC_137677.1:9718757-9823757 GCF_963989245.1 Nansenia antarctica | reverse complement strand
GTTGTGAAATAGAAGATAGAATGTGTGTGTGTGTCATTGACATTAGGCACTTTGCCTAATCACTTTGAATCTTTATTTTATGTCATAAGCAGAACATTTTGAATTGAGAGCATGCACATGTGAATGTATTATTAGGACGTTGATACATTAAGATTTACATTTTTTTATTATTTATTACACATAGTCACTGTTGGGATGCTAACTTTTGCGGTGCTTGGGAAAAAAAAATGTTATGATGTGGATGACATTAAATTATTAAATTATTTGGAGACAAATGACTTCTTCAGTGACTTCTTCATAACTGCTCACCCACAGCCTGTCTTGGCTCACTATGAGAGCTTGACAATCATGTCAACTGATAGTTTTAGTTTTAGTTTTTTTAACCTCACACAAAGTCAAACATTCCCTAGTCCAATATCACAGGTTTTTATAATTTTTGCCATTTAGCAGACGCTTTTATCCAAAGCGACTTACAATTACGAATTACAGGGACATTCCCCCTGGAGTAACTGAGGGCTAAGTGCCTTACCCAAGGGCACACTAGTAGTGGTGTGGCTTCAGGCGGGATTTGAACTCACAACCTTCCGATCACAAGTCCAACTCACTATCCACTAGACCACCACTACCCCTATTTATCTCATACCATGTACTGTATTTTATTCGACATAATGTTTTGCCACCAAAGTGACAAGTGTCAAATCAAATCTCAAACTCTAACGACTGTGGCAACAGTGTCACTAAATCGCTCCCACTTACTAATGTTCAAAATAAGTCTTCTGAGAAGACCTGATGCAACTTTCAAAGAAATCCACGTGAAGTAGAAAGTGAGTGGCACCATGTTATTAAAGTAGTCACCTTGCGGTGGAGGTTTACATCAGGAGGGCAGGCTCATTGTAAATGCATGGAACATCATGAGGACTGGTATCAAACAGGTCTATGCATTACAATGAGCCCGTCCTCCGATTTCTACCTCAACCAGCCTCCACTGGTCGGTCACCCTTTTTACTGGAAATCTTGACAAAATCTCTTTGTCAATAGCAAGAGATCTATTTGTCATTGTGGTATATTCCCCTTCAAGCCTTTCATAATCTGAAAAACAGATTTGTCGCTTCGTATCTTCACACTTCTGATGAGTTAAGAATGTAGAAAACAGGAAGGCATGAGTTTCAGTTTCCAATAAAAGAGGTGTTTATGAGAAGTAGAGAGCATTGCAGTAAGTAGAGTTGAGTAAACCCTGTCTGATAAAAAAATAAAAAGGGTACAATCTGTACAGTACAAAGCTTGTCCGACAAACCTTTTCCTGTAATGACAAGCGGAAGTGAATCCATAGACACAATCCATAAGAACATCTCAGGTTGCCACCTGACTATATACTACATACCCTATGTTCAGGCCCTCGTCTATGATATATTATGTATATATAACATTTACAAACATTTGAAATATGTTGTTATGATAGAATAGAATACCCTTCTTGACCTGGTTGCTAAGCGTTTTCAGTAAATGTTCATTTTAATTTGAACATTTAATTAACATCAAGTTCCCCCAAATAGACAGGACATAAAAGTAAAAATAAACTAAACTAATCTGCAGTACTGAGCACCCATGCACACACACACACTCACACACACACACATGCGCACACACACACACACACACACACACACACACGCGCACACACACACACACACACACACACACACACACACACACACACACACACACACACACACACACTAATAACACCGTTGTGCTTGCCAAGTTCTTCACTGTTCCCTTAAATGCCAGTGGTCAAAGTCCTTAAAAGCCTTTGACCAAATTAAGTAATTTGAAGCTGTAGTTCCTATTTGCCCTTGTCCCCCCCCAAAAAAAACACAAAGCAATGTGTACTCACAAGAAGCACAGCTCATGTTTTACCTCAGGACTCCCAGATGGGGACAAACTACACCTCAATGCTGGGAAATACCTTGTGGTACGTAACGCGTTTTGGACGCCTTCTCTATCTTAGTGGAAACTTGGCCCTACTCCCCCAGCCACTTCTGAACCGACCGATGCTTACACAGAGTCTGTACATCATAATAAACAGTGCTCCCCTCTCTGTTTTCATTCTGGCCAGGGATGGTAGCTGTAGCTTGTGCACAGTACCAGTCAAAAGTTTGGACACACTTTCCCATTCAATTTAATGGGGAAGTGTGTCCAAACTTTCGACTGGTACTGTAGGATCACAATTTTAATCACAATACGGAACATGACGCAGGTGCACTGTACGATTTAAGGCCCCACATTTGTCAATTTTACGTTTTTGTTGTTGATATACGATATCCTGGTGCTGCACAATGTTATTGCACAATGATTCAAGTCTGAGAACGTATTGCCATCTATGTCAGAGTATGTGTATTTTGGGCGTTACATTCGATTTTCACTGCTCCTGGTAAAACGATTCCCCACATGCCGTGACGTATGACATTTTTATATACTAGATAAAGAGCTCCGAATTGTTATGTGTTTAGCCTGTTTGTAAAGTTAACACCCAGAGTCAAATGTTAGTCTCCTATAACTCTTTTTCTATTTTTCAGTCAAACAACCTTTCGACGTTGAGATTTGCTCCTAGCTAGATCTGGTGATACCTTCCCCAAAAGCTCTGTTGAATGACTAACTTCACCACTTGGTGCTTCCATTCTTTGAGGGGTTTTCTTTCCAAGAAAAGCCAGGAAGCAAAACTGGCTGGCATGGGCCTTTAATGATTATCAAACCAAAGACTGGAACTTGTGATGCTTTTCATTCCCAGAGTTTTTATTTTATTTATTTTTGTAAGTACAGTACATGTAGTGGGGGGTAGTGGTGGTCTATAGGATAGGATAGTGAGTTAGACTGGTGATCAGAAGGTCGTGAGTTCAAATCCCGCCTGAAACACCACAACTAGTGTGCCCTTGAGTAAGAAAACTTAGCCCTCAGTTACTCCAGGGGGAATGTCCCTGTAATCTGTCATTGTAAATCGCTTTGGATTAAAAGTGTCTGCTAAATGGCAAATACATGTACAGCATGGCATAATGCTAATGATAGATGGATAAAGCTAGGTGCTGCAGATCAACACGATGTTGAACGATAGAAAAGCAGCAACCCTCCTGAAGATTAATGTCATTGCAGTAGTTATGCAGGACGACAACATTGTTGGTGAAGTGACTTTCACTTTCTGTAATGGGAACCTATTATTAAGTCAATATGGGCAGGATGATGTTTACATGCCGTATGAGTGTCGCATGGCAGAGTGATCACAATCCAAGTGTAACCACTGGGTCAATATTATACAAAGGTCAGTCTACTGTAGGCTGCAACACTTGAGAGGGGAATGTTGTTTTTGGTCAAACAGGCCCTACTGCCTATTGAAGCTGTACACAGTTGCATAACTTTTGTGTTTGCATATACAGTACTAGGCAATATGACAGTATGAAGACGCAACAGGATACTGCAGGATGGATGGAGTTTGAGTCTGTGCACTACGGTGTTAGAATGTTTGTACACTGGTATAAAGTCTGCAGTTTGTTTACGTGACAATCATCCAAAAATAGCATTGATTTATTGTTCCTCCGTGTCAATGCAAATGAATAATTTACTGGCTATGTCACACTGACTGTGTTTACAGTAATGCACACAGAGGCCTATTCAAATCGTCCTTATATTTGAATGCGGTCAAGGCATGAAAGGAAACATACATAGTCAATGTCAAACTGGATGATAAATGTACCATGCAGATTACCATGCTGTGGTGGGCCAAGAGACAGACAATCAGAGATCTTGTGACTCAAGTTTCATTTTGACTAAGCCATACGAATGTATTATTCTTTCTCATGAGAGTACGAGTACGAGATGTACTGCAGATAAGAGAGAGAGAGAGAGAGAGAGAGAGAGAGAGAGAGAGAGAGAGAGAGAGAGAGAGAGAGAGAGAGAGAGAGAGAGAGAGAGAGAGAGAGAGACAGAGAGAGAGACAGAGACAGAGACAGAGAGAGAGAGAGAGAGAGAGAGAGAGAGAGAGAGAGCAAAATGACATGAGATGCTTTATGGCGGTTGACCCATCAGAAGTAAAAACATGACCCTCTGATCGTGTTCCATTTTGTTCATATCCTTCTTGTGAACTGCATGACTGTTATAGCTAGCGCATTGTTGCACCAAGTAATGTCCTTTCTCTTTATGAGTCATGATTGTAGTTGATTAAATAATAATTGTCATTCAAAACCTTGGCGAGTACCATCAACGCTATTGTCTGAATGTCAGTGTGAGTAATCACACTTGATTAAGCTGGCCAAACACACCTTCTGACGTTTCTGTGTGTATCCGTTTATTTCCATCCAGCTTCCTGCAATGCTGTCAAGTAGGAATGTAATAGAACGTGTTTTATGGACCTCAATAGTCTTATCAGTATGCGTATGTAAAACGGATATTGCACAAGACTGTTCAAATATCTCCCTAAAACCATTTAATTCTATTATGATACCTCGATCTTGTCACTTTACAGTGAAAACTTCAAAGGGCAAGTCTGGGTTTCAAACAGCAACAAATCGGTCGCCCCATCTGTTTCTGGTGTGACAGAGAAAAAACGGGTAGACTGAATCTATTTGCGGACCCCCACCCACATAAGACCTAAAGGCATAACAAACATATGCTCAAGTTGACAAAACAAAGTTTCAAACTCAACCTCTAACCAATTCTATTCTTAGCCCACCAGCTACACTTCATAATGGTTGGAGGGAGAGATGAGGTGTGCCTCTTAATCATTTACATTAACATTTTGGGAATTTAGCCTTTATCTAAAGTGACTTATAACTAGTGCATTTGTCTAAAGCAAGTGAATCATCCATACAGTCATCAGTCATCATAAGAAACAAATCTATGCTAGGACCAGAGGCCATTGGCAGTCACAAAGCTAGAAAAGCATTGCTATTTACATGTCCTTTATTTATTTAAAAAATAATAGATTTACAGTAGAGGAAATATACAGGGGGGGTAGTAGGGGGTGCAGAGGTCTTTATGAGGGACAGTCAAGGTGTAGCCGTAGGCTAATCTAACGTCATTGGCCTGAAAGCACAAGCAGTCCCTTTTACACAACGCAGCCTTGCCAAAACACTGCCTTGCCCCTATTGCACCAGGCTGTCCCAGACCCAGAGAGAGGAAAGCTAAAGCAATGTTTACACAAGAGACAGCCAATCACATCACTGATCCGACGCTCTAGACCTGCCTCTAGTGTGACGTAGTCTTGAGGGAAGCTATAAAGGCATGGTACCTCTGGAGTGAGGGAGGTTATACTTTGACTGGTTGAAATCCAACAGAAACATGAAAGAGTGTGTTATTGTGTCCGACGGAAACATGGCGTGCACGGACTGCACGAAGACATCGGATCTCTTGATTGATAAAAAAGCAAACAAGTGAGTTATTGCTGAGTGTGTGTGTGTGTGTGTGTGTGTGTGTGTGTGTGAAACAATCACTGTCGGTTCTGACCTTGTAAGGACTTGGTTGTAGTGATACTATATGGCAATGTCTGAACTGCAAATGAACCCTCCTGTTTTTCAGCACGAAAAACTGGAGAGCGAGGATACGTTATCTGTTGAAGATCAACTCCTCTGCTTCACGATCCACGCATAGAAAAAGAAAATCATACAGGTAAGGCGCTATGGGGAGCCGATGTATGGGCAGGTGTCAATAGGCATAAGGTTATTTTTTTAAACCCTGATATGCACTTTACTGTAAATTGTTTTTATTTTATTCATGTTTGTGTGTTAAGCTTGTCACTCATAAGTCTGTCTCTCCTCTCACAGGCCAACTGTGGAAGAAGTGAACCAGTGGGCACAGTCACTTGACAAACTCCTGAGTCACAAATGTAAGTTTTACTCCCTGGATTTGATGATGCATGTACGTACACGTATATATCAGCACGATTGCATGAAATTATCTCAAAGGTCACCCCACAGGAACAGCCCTTTGAATAAAGCACGTTCACATGAGTTATAGAACAGTAAAGCCTCTGACTCATGAGTCATGACCCCCCTCTTATTTGACCATTGACCTTGACTCTTGTCCTTGTGCAGATGGAAAGGCAGCCTTCCGCGTCTTCTCCAAGTCCGAGTTCTGCGAGGAGAACATTGAGTTCTGGATGGCCTGCGAGGAATACAGGACCATCACGTCTCCGACAAAGATGGCGTCCAGGGCCAAGCGGATCTACGAGGAGTTCATCAAGAGCGAAGCTCCGAAAGAGGTGAGTTGACCTTTCAACCCGCCCGACTCCTGCCGTGCCTCACACTCAGCAGTGACGATATTCAAAAGTGCGATCATGCAAATCATGTCCCTGAGGGTGTTGATTATGTTGCTATGCATTTGACAAAGGCCATCCTACGCAAATGTGATATTTCAATGTTTTTTTTCACAAACTCACTTTGCTTCATGTTTGGGTTCCAGATCAACCTGGATTTCCACACCAGGGACGCTGTCGTTCAGAACATCAGTTGGCCAACGGCAACCAGTTTCCTCGCTGCCCAGAAGAAGGTATACAACCTGATGGAGAACAACGCCTATCCCCGGTTCATCCACTCCGATCTCTACAAGGAGCTGTGTGCAGCGGGGAGAGGAGAGGGCCAACATCTGAAGTCCTAAGAACTACTTGAAGGAATTTTGCCTTTTTCACTGCATCGTGTGTACAAAGCTACCACGTGGAATTTCAATGTGACAAAAAACATTTGGAGCAATGCAGCCCATGCTGTTGCGCTGTGCACTATGCATAATGAGTAAGGTCATGTTCTACAGTCGTGGCAATATAACTGTATATGGTAACATAGACGATGTTACGACATCAGGACATTTGCATACGGGTACAGTTACGCAGAGAGGTGAACTTGGATTGTGAAAACGGTGGTAAATTGAACTAGTGTTCTTGTTTTGTTTCAAAAAGCACTTTATGATCTTTTCGTCGCCTCAAGGTCCAATTTGAGCAGATGCCATGCGATGTTTTCAGCTGCGTCTCTCAATGTACTGATGTCTGATGTGTGCACTTTCTGCGCCTACCAGTCGCATAGGTTTACATTTCACATTGATGAATGTTCCCGCCGGAGAGAATTGTTTACACAAACGTTGCAAATGAGGAATCGTGTGTGAAAGTACCATAATGTAAATAGGACAGTGACTGAGGCATCGCATGTTTTTGTACAGTAATAGTGGCAGCTGGACTGCAACACTACATGTTTCATATATATTCATGTTTTTTGTTAAATCAGGTCCAATGTGATGTTGATGTATTCGCAATAAAATGTGGAATTCAGAATTCATGTCATTTCCACCTTTTATTTCAATGAAGGCTTTCATGCCAAAATCATGTATCATGATCACGTAATCATGTTCATTTTAGAATCAGAATCAGAATTGCTTTTATTACATCCAATGTACACAAGTACACAAGAGTAACATTATTAGGCTTAGGTTCTTCAACACTGGCATTGCAGCAAGATACAACATAATAGAATAAAGTCAAATAAGTAAGTAAGTAATATTAAAGTAGAATAAGGTAATAAAGTGATAAGTGATGGTAGTCGTAGGCGGGACCAGTCGTACTGCAGTAGAAACAGTAGTGCAAAATGCTGCACAGGTTACAATATGATCAAATGTAATATCATACAATATGCAATATAATACAGATATGGTACAGTACATGTAGTCAAGTGGTAGTCAGGTAGTGATCAAGTAATCAGGTAGTGTGCAGGTAGTCATATAATATATATTATCTTTGTAGTGAGGATGGTTTGAGGGAGACAGTCTTTAACGATGAAACAAAACAACACAACACAAAAACCCTTCAGTACGGTATTCAGATTTACATATAATCTGTTATTTTCTCCACGTACCATAAATGGATGACGAGCCAGCGACAATACTTTCTCTTTTTTTCATGAACTTATTTTTCATGAGCTTATTTTTCATGAACTTAGACAGTGTAAACAGCATTTGTGTACCAAACATGATTTCTCCATTTCTCACAGTGACTGTACTTGACATGATAAACAGTTCACACGTTCCAACTGAGTGGCTTGTTCCTTAGGCCGCAGAGAGGAACATGTTGTTGTAGTTTCCTTCCTGCATGAATATCTATTTTACGAGCCCAAACGTCAAAGACATAAACAACTGCATTGGATCCTCCCCTTTCGTCTAAACTGCGAAATGCATTCCATCTACAGTACTATCCCTGCATAAAAGAATGTTCAACAGCATAGATACTGAACGTGCTATATGATATATGCCTATGATCTGAAGCATAACACTTTCTTCTGAACATTCCCGCTCGAGTGGCTGATGGGAGTCTCGACTCAGAGGGGGTTCCGTTTCCAGTAAAGAACGGTTCTACCTTATACGTTCGCACTGCAAAAAGAGAACAACATGACTAACGTAGTGTATCTGTAGTTCAGCCGGGGGATGCGTCTCCTACAGATCACTCCTCTGACTGATACAGTGCAGCTAGCTGAGGATGAGCTCACAGTAAGGCCCTGAGGCTGAGCAGAGACACATACACCTCCTGTCTCTGACAGCTCTTGGCCCCTCGGAAGACCCTTGATATTTCACAGGCGTCGTAGCACCGTTTGGCATTTCACACAGCTGAAACCAAAATAGCTAGGGAATAAATTAATACAGTCTGTCTCAAACATTCAGTCGTAATTGCAATTGCATTACACACAAAAAGAAGCGTGGTTCTAGAATGTTTCTTTTTGCGATAAATGGGATAAAAAGGGATTGATGAACGCGGTAGAAGGTAACACACAAACAAAGAATGACAACACAACAACACAACGTTGTTGTTGGATTGTGGCCATTTACTCCAAACATGGAGAACGATTTATTATAATAATCCTGTTTGGATCTAGACATGGTGGCTTGGTGGTGACAAACGAAAGCAAATAACTTCATGCACTCTTTCATTAAAATTCATAAGGCCTCTTGTTGACACATGCACATGATATATTTTTAGGTATAAGGAAGCAATTAAGTGTTTAAATGTTTTTTCCCTTTTGTTTTATACTCCACCCTGACGGAACTTGGCAGGTCTACTAGTAAATTCAGATCTAAGCAGTTCCAGGTATGTGTGTAAACAGTAGAGCTAAAAATAGAAAAGACCAAGTCACACATTGGATTACGTGTCTAGTCATTCTGAGTACAGGTAGTTCAGACCCAGTCAGTCCTGGCCAAAACATTACGTGGGTTCAGTTCCAAATGGAACAAGATTAAGATTAATTACCGAATTTCCCGAATGTGTATATCTCTTAATGTCCCTGTGTCCACCGTGTGCAACGTCATCAAGATGTTTACAACCCATGCCACTGTAGCCAACCTCCCTGGATGTGGACGGAAGAGAAACATGTATGAAATATTGTAATGAAGGATTATGGTAGAGTGGATAAAAAAACCTTGATCAGCTTCCAAACAAATTCAAGCTGACCTGCAGACACAGGGTACAACAGTGTCAGCTCGCACTATCCGTCGCCATCTGAATGAAATGGGACACTATGGTAGGAGACCCAGGAGGACCCCCACTGCTGACACAGAGACATAAAAAAAACAGACTGGAGTTTACCAAAAACTTACCTGGGGAAGCCAAAATCATTCTGGGAGAACGTCCTGGTGGAGGTTGACAGATGTTTTGGGGTTGCATTGCTGCTTCTGGCACCGGATGCCTTGACTGTGTGCATGGCATCATGAAATCTGAAGACTACTAAAAACATTTTGGGGTGCAATGAAGGGCCCAGTGTCAGAATGCTGGCTCTCCGTCAGAGGTCATGGGTCTTCCAGCAGGACAATGACCCGAAGCTTGCTTCAAAAAACACGCAGAAATAGTTTAAGACAAAGCGCTGGAGAGTTCTGAAAGGGCCAGCAATGAGTCCAGATCTAAATCCCATATAGAACACCTGTGGAGTGATCTCAGAACTGCAGTTGAGAGAAGGCACCCTTCAAATTTGAGAAACCTGGAGCAGTTGGTAAAAGAAGAGTGGTCCAAAATTCAGGTAGAAAGGTGTAAGAAACTCATTCATGGTTACAGGAAGTGATTGATTTCAGTAATTTTTTTCCAAAGGGTGTGCTACCAAATATAAGCCAATAATTTGTTGATTAATAATAAATAATAACAATGTATTATAATAACTGTTTGGATCTTGATAGTGTGGTGACCAAACAAAGCGAATAACTTCATGCACTCTTGAAATTCATAACAATAACTAATCTCTTGTTGACACATGCACGGGCCCTACTTTCAGGAAGTACAGTATAACGAAGCACATGGTGTTTGGAAAACCCTTTTGTTGTAAACGCACTCTGATGGAACTTGGCTGGACAATAGTAAATTCAAATCCAAACAGTTCTAGGTGCGTGTGTAAACAGTGGAGATAAAAATAGGGATAGTTGGATTACGCAGTCGGCCTAGAGTACAGTTAGTTCAGACACAGTCAGTCTTGGCCAAAACATCATTATGTGGTTCAGTTACAAATGGAACAAGATTAAGATTCATTACAACACTGTTTCCGAATTTGTAGTATCTCACAAGCCTGATATAACATATTATATGATCTCCAAAATGAATGGATAGCTCAATAAATCGATTGATATCGTCTTGCTAGTAAGTAGCCTATCTTATATGTGTTAATACAAGTTGTACAAACTTTTACAATAAAGGGAAAACAAACATTTTACACGCGCACGCACACACACACACACACACACACATACACACACACACACACACACATACACACACACACACACACACACACACATGCACACACACATACACACACACACACACACACACACACACACACACACACACACACCCCTCAGGAACCACCACCCCTCAACAACATACAAACACACGCACACACACACACACACACACACACACACACACACACCACCCCTCTCAACCATTTATATTTATGGCAGGGACAGAAAAGTCTACAAAAACACTGCAAATCCTACATCCATTGGTTCAGCAGGGGTGTGCTTAACTGAGCTACTGACTTCGTTATCACTTGAACACAGGGAGGAAGCCAGGAGTGTGGGCCTACACAGTTAGCGTCTGCTTGTCATGGACTACGCATGACCCAGTCTACTGCAGCTAAAAGGAGGAAGTGACTGTTGTGTTTTCACAGTTTGCCCTAGGGTCTGACACTGTTGTGACGGCTGACCGCACCGAGACAATTCATGTGCGTCTACGTCAATATGCCAGCGTCATACGCGGGGCTATAGACAAATCGTGTCATGTGCTGCACTCTCTACTGGGGGGGCGCTAACGCCGTGCCTACGTGCCAGCAAAGCCGTAACGGTAGTATTAGTAGCCTTGTGCACAGGAACACACACAAGCCAGAACAAGCCTGTCTCCTGTTTCCCCATGACTGGACGCTGTCATAGTCTGTCGCAGGGCCTTACCCCCCCAAATCATGGTCTGACACTGTTGTGACAATTCATGTGTCACTCCTACTTGGCTGAGTGCCGAGTAGAGAGGCATCAGGTCCTATTTTCAGAGCCTTCGATATATAGAAGCCACCCACCTTCTGACCTCAGGGCAGACATTCTTACCACAAGGTCACTAAGGTGGTCGAAGTAGTAACGGCGTGCGAGGTGAAATTACTGCACTACTTAAATAACTAAATTGAGTAATCCAGATTAATGCTAATCTTAATTGGCATCCTTTACCAGGGCCACATATGGGACACTGTGTCCAGAAAACAGGGGACGTCTGCAGGACATAGGTGACGTCCCCGTCAAGTCATCACATGGTCTATTTTGCAACCTTGTTACAAGGATGTGATGACAAGTGACACTGTTGCTGGAATATACCTGTATCCTGTTGCACTTTTTTATAGTCGTGGCTCTCTGATTACACCAGCAATTTTGTAGCGGATTTGGGTCAAATCTCACAGATAATGTTATCTACAACATTACGCAGCACCGCATGTCTGTTATAACATCATGAGCTCGAAGCTCTACGCATAATCGTATCGACGTATCGACATCGTCATCGACCACAACACGAAATTGAAAGATTACAAACAAATTGCTGTTTCGAACATCTAAACATTTTATTATGAAAATAAGACAGGTTTCATTGAACACGTCTTTCTCCTTGCATGCATTACAGCTGATGGACAAAACGTTGGACAGTAGACACGTTTCCTCTCTCTGTTCCACCGCTGGCTCCGATGTCTGGGTGGGTTCAGAACTCTATGGCGAGGGGAAGCCGGGGGGGATCCGTGGTTGTTTACGTGAAGAAGACAACTGATGAAGGTGGTGTGTGTTTGTGTGTGTGGTCACTTCGCCTCCTGAGCCTTCTTGGCACTCTGTTTCTCTTTTGCCTAGGAAGATGATGAAGAAGAAGAAGAAAGAAGAATGACAATGAAAGACATGGCGTTGGTTAGATATTAATACTGCAGTTATGTTCTCCTGTAGGGGTTGAGTTGACAATCAACATACACGTGGGTTTTCGTAAAGAAAGCTCACTGGCTGAATCTTAAGCTTTTACAGGCAAGGCGTGGTGAAATAAGATTACACATTTTGTGACAGTTGATGGTTCCACATATTCAGCAAAATGTGAAATCAAAACATATAGCTAATTAGCAATAGCCTGCTACTCAACTATGCAAAGGAACTGAAGCATGTCCAGTCCCAAAAAAATATTTGGACCAATGAGCAGGTGTCTCCGGGAGACCAATGTTGCCCTCTAGTGGATACTAGCTGTACAGTAAAACCAAATAGTTTACTATTATACATATAATGCAGTTACCACATCTGTGTGAAGGACATGGAAATCTCACTTAATGTAACAGTTTATGTATGGTTATATCATCAAGGAAATAACACACCAAATGTAACCAATACAATGTCACATTGCTACAGATCCTCAAGAATTCTAACCTTTTCCACTAATGGTATCAACTGTTGATATTCTGCCAGTGTCTTAAGTAGTTCCATGATAAACGGTAGGTAGTTGTGCTTTCGTCTGATGTTTTCAACCTGTAAGAAATAGAAACATTTGACAGGAAACAGGTTATAAATTGATCGGCATGGTGCTTGTGACAGAATTGTGGTTTTGTTTCCCTTGTGTCAAATGTAAATAATTGTTTTGAAAAGGTGACTATTATACTATTCCAAGGTCAGTGGTGAGTGAAAATACCTTGTATCTTTTGAGTTTCTGGCTCTCTTCATCGATCAGGAGCTGGTACTTGGCGATCTCTGATTGGATGGAGCTGAGGAGGGTGCTGCTTTGGTCTGTGTCCATCGGCTCTTCCTGGTAAGGCAGGGAAAGAGTCGATTGGAAGAAGCCACAAGAGATTATCTCTGTCAAAACGGATTGGACGAGATGTTCCTATGGGAGGAAACTCAGATCCTCTCCTCTGATGCTATTGGAGGAGGTCGTGAGGGCAGTATATATGACAGGGTCTGATGTTTTAGTCCCCAAGTAGGCACGGTCATTTTTCTGTTTTTCACAGATTACGAAAGTGCAGATTGTAAATAGTTGAAGAAGATATGCTTATTTGAATGTTGGTACACCTCAAACCAAATACCGGAGAAAATTGCTCAAAAACAGTCTGTGCTCCATTGCACTTGCTAAGGCAAGCTAACAACAAAGAACATCGCTGTTTTATTTTCCTTTTGACAGTCCTAAAACTTCAGTCTGTTTACAAGACATGGATCACCAACACTCAACCGAGTACAAAGCACGGCAGCAGACGATACAGTGAATTCAAAACAAGCTGAGTTAGCTGACTAAAAGTACACTGCTCCAATAAAATTAAGGGAACACTTAATCATCACATTATAACACCAAGTCAATTAAATTCTGGGATATCGACCAGTCCAGTTAGGAAGTGTAAACGATTGTTAATCAATTGCACCTGCTTTGGTGCAAATGAAAGTGACAACAGGTGGACAGGAGAAACAACAGCAAGACAACCACCAAAAAGGAAATGGTTTTGCAGGTAGTAGTGGCCACAGACCATTCCTCTCTCCTACTGATGTTTCTCTAATTTAGCATTTTGCTAGTGCCCTTGAACTACTGGTAGCATGAGGTGGTACCTGAAGCCCATTCAGGTTGCACAGGTAGTCCAGCTCCCCCAGGATGGCACATCCATACGTGCCGTCACAAGAAGGTTTGCTGTGTCTCCCAGCACAGTCTCAAGAGCGTAGCAGATACTGGGAGACGGGCCATTACACGAGGAGAGCTGGACAGGGCCATAGAAGGGCAACAACCCAGCAGCAGGACCGGTATCTGCTCATTTGTGCGTGGAGGAACAAGAGGAGCACTGCCAGAGCCCTACAAAATGACCTCCAGCAGGCTACTGGTGTTCATGTTTCATGACTAAACTGTCAGAAACAGACTCCCGTGAGGGCCCGATGTCCTCTGGTGGGACTTGTGCTCACAGCCCAGTACTGAGCAGCTCGACTGGCGTTTTCCAGAGAACAGCAGAACTGGCAGGTTCTCCGTTGGCGCCCCGTTCTCTTCACAGATGAGAGCAGGTTCACACTGAGCACGTGTGACAGACATGAAAGAGCTGCCTGCAACATCATCCAGCATGACCGGTTTGGCGTGTCAGTGAGGGTCTGGGGAGGCATATCCTTTTTATTATTATTATTTAATTAAGTGTTGCCTTAATTTCTTTGAGCAGTGTATTTAGTGATCCTAAAACTGTTGTTTGTTATATTGAGTGGGCACTTCAACACTTCACGAAAACACGTTTATATATATATATATATATATCATTTTTTTTAAACGTTTAGTCATTTGCGCGACTTGATTCCCGACTTGTTACCTCTTTGACCAGTCACATACGTGACACGGTCTGGTCATTTGGTCCGCATGTCGGCAACCAATCAAAATGTTCTGACTTTTCTTTTGAAACACAACGTTTCAACGTTGTTGAGAATCACAACACAAACTCGCTAGTCAAGCCAAAAAGGATTCTGTGAGTAATCCCCACTGCTACCTAGTCCCCACTGCTACAACACTACTGTACATTGTTAGCAGGCTCACAAAACAAGCTGTGTTAGTTGACTAGCGATGTGTCATTGATTCACATCAGCGCGGCAATGTATTCACATTTTTCTAAAGAAAAGTCGGAACATTAAATCGGATGCCGACATGCGGACCGAATGACCAGACCTTGTCACATACAGTATATTGGACTATATGAGTGGGGCCTGAGCGCTAATCAGTAGCAGCATCCTCGGTCTCTCACCAGTGAAACCACTTACCTCAGCTAGCTGGGTCTGCAGCTCCGCTATCTTTCTCTCATAAATCATCTTCCTGTCTGAAACGATTGCCATCAGGTTGAAGCGGATCTCGCCCTCACTGTACCTGTTTATGGGGTAGAGGACAGTGAGACGTTAGTGATGAATGTGTCCTCTAATACGGTACGAACGTCTGTATGCCACAAACGGCGCAAAGTAAACATCACTGGAGACAGTTGTCATTTTTAGAGACGGACGGACGTCACCGCTACGATTGCTAGCAAAAGTACATCTGAGTGGTTGCTAATAAACCGTAAACATGTTCTGATTTGACCTACGGTTCACTAAGCTTGCAGTTAAGGTCAATTGACTGTTTTTTGCTAGCAATCATAATGATGACGCGTTGTCTCCAAAAAATGACCAGTCTGTCTCCAGTTTCTGATGCACAGACTTTCATAGTGTATTCAAGACAAAAACCTCTTTGGTTTAAATGAGCAATGTTGGAATGAGATGTTCCAGTTGTAGAACATATTCATAAGTCTTTTGAGTGGAAATAAAACATTTACTTCTGTATTCTTTTCTCGATCACCGGCCTGACTGCATTGATCCAATCGTCCTGGCTACACACACCTGAAATCAAAGCATAAACGATAGAAGGAGGAAGACAAATAATGTAATTAGACTAGATAATATGTAAACTGCAATTTTTTCGCCATTAATCATGATCCTCCAGGGTTGGGGGCGGAATCTTTTGAAACCTCATCGAATTAACAATTAGAGCTAATGACACTAATGTGGAACATTACCGCTAGTAAAATGACCACCTGACGGGCATTTACAGCACATTACCGCGTACCAAGGTCGATTGGTCCCTCGCGGAGTCCATCCAGCTCATAGAGCCTGCCGTTGACAGGCACGTAGCTAACGAAGTGAAAGGCGTCTTCATCCTTCGCTGAAGACTTAGCGTCAAACTCAAACATCTGCTGCCTGCAAAAACAGTCAAATTATGATTGTTAATATAAATTCTATAAGATACCACGACTACAAAAGAATGCAATGAATGATCCATGAAGAATGACCCTTTGTTCTGTCAAAACAGCAGTCTGTTTCCCCCGTCTCGAGGGAATAAGCGTTGTTGGGAAGTGGGACACTACAAAGTATCAGACCGTTTTGTCAGACATGTTACATTTCACTGAGTGAAAACAAACAACTTACCTGGCAAAGCTGTTGTGAACTTGTCGAATAACTTCGGAGTTGCTGAGAGCCAGACCTTTCATCTATTAAAAAGGAAAATAAAGAGAGAACATGTTCTCCTCAATCAACCATAGTACATATTAAAATAAACAGTTGTTGGAATGTCAGTGTCATTGTTAATCCATCTGATTGCACTTCAGCAAAGCGTCAAAATATAGATGTAGTCGACTACATAATGGATCCAAACCAAGTCGTCAACAAACTTGTTTTAAGAAAATCAATTCATCATCCTGTCTTTACATGGTGTCTGTGTTTATTAGCATCGGTTTTTTTACGTCCCTTTAGAAAGAAAAATAACTTACCGCAGCATCAAAACTGAGAGAGAACTCTCTGAATTCTGTGAGCGTCTCTCCGAGAACCATGTCAGGATGGGTGGAGTTCAACAACACGCTGACTATGGCCTGGGTGGCACAGGCGTTGTTTATCACCTGAAAACAAACACAGATTAACACATCAAAGCAGTTCTACACAGAGACATACATCAACGTACCTGACACTGCTTAACCATGTGTGTTGTAAATGCATGGGAACTTCAGATCTCAGGGGGGGCATAATCTAGGGACTTTGTAAATGCCAGGGTAACAGAAATAGAGTAAATGCTACAATGGCATGATGCATCCATGATTACTCTTTAGCAGGAGACATTCTGGCACAAGGCTTACTTTCATTATATTAAATATAGATAACCAGAGCTCTGCAGTACTGTACTAGCCCAGACTTTTGCATATATACGTATGTATATATATACACGTATATACCTACGTATGTACCTGACCTGATGTGTGTGTATGTACCTGACATGTGTGTATGTACCTGACATGTGTGTATGTACCTCACATGTGTATGTACCTGACATGAATGTGTATGTACCTGACATGTATATGTACCTAACATGTGTGTGTATGTACCTGACATGTGTGTGTATGCACCTGACGTGTGTGTATGTACCTGACATGTGTGTATGCACCTGACATGTGTATGTACCTAACATGTGTGTGTATGTACCTGACATGTGTGTGTATGTACCTGACATGTGTGTATGCACCTGACGTGTGTGTATGCACCTGACATGTGTGTATGCACCTGACATGTGTGTGTACCTGACATGTGTGTGTATGTACCTGACATGTGTGTATGTACCTAACATGTGTGTGTATGTACCTGACATGTGTGTATGTACCTGACATGTGTGTGTATGTACCTGATATGTGTGTATATACCTGACATGTGTGTGTATGTACCTGACATGTGTGTGTATATACCTGACATGTATATGTACCTAACATGTGTGTGTATGTACCTGACGTGTGTGTGTATGTACCTGACATGTGTATATGCACCTGACATGTACCTGCTTGGCAAAGAAGATGTTGTCGAGCCTCGAATCCTGAACAATAGATCCAGCTGGCTCCTCACCAGGCTGCCATTTGAAAAGGAAAATAAGTCCATGGACAGGTCTAAGAGGGAAGACAAAAAAACGCTGTATTCAAACAACGGGGTGTATATATATCTACTGTATACATTTGGAGAGGTGTAGACATTGTGTTCGTGTGCGTACTTCAGGTTTTCAAAATTCTCTGGCTCCATACTCCATATCTCTTCGACCTGGGATCCTTGACAACCTTGTTTAGGGGGATAGATTTGGGCAATCTTGGTTAAATAGGACATTTTGGTACAACAATGCAAGTCAGTTAGTTCGGTGGATGCAATCCTCGAGTCAGTTGTATTCCTAGTTTGGTGGATGCATCCCCAAGTCAGTTGCATTCCTAGTTTGGTGGATGCATCCCCAAGTCAGTTGTATTCCCTAGTTTGGAGGATGCATCTCCAAGTCAGTTGCATTCCTAGTTTGGTGGATGCAATCCTCAAGTCAGTTGTATCCCTAGTTTGGAGGATGCATCCCCAAGTCAGTTGCATTCCTAAGTTTGGAGGATGCATCTCCAACCACTACGCAGGAGACAGCATGCTGCTAAGCTTAGATAGCATGATGGAAGATGCTGTCTGCTATCCATTTCTTTGCAGTTCAGACTCGATATGCAATGGGTTTTAGAGCATGCACTCAACACCATACTAGTCATATAGAATATATCTCGCAATATATACACTGTGCATCGTGCATAGAGGGTCGTGGTAGTTGGCTTTACTGCATTTGGCTAGATCGATGTGACAGTAGTAGTAGCAGGCTAGCCTATGCTAAGCTAAGCTAAACGCACTGGACTCACCGAAGCCTTTGATCAGCTCAGTGAACACCCCCGGGTCGCTCTCCATCAGACACCACTCTCCTGCGCTGCCGGCCATAGTTAGATAATATAAATATACTGCAGTACTTTTGCATGCAGAAAGGTTATTACTACTGCTTGCTAGTGAGCCTGTTGTGCTAGTTCAGCAGCTTTCAAGCTATGTCCTCTTCTTCTTCTGTTCGAATTTCCGGCAGTGTAGACGCTTTCGCGCATTACTGCCCTCTACAGTTCAGAGTGATACTCCGCTCTGCACTCTATATCCTCTGATAGAGGTCTGTCTTGTGGAGGAAGGACAGGACACTTCTCTTCACAGCATGCTGCTCCTTTCCCCGGCTGAACAGGGACTTGTACTCCACAGTGGGTATCCCAATATTGGCTAGTTCCTCACATAGCTGAGCTCTTTCTGTCCTGTATTTCTCACACTCAAATAGGACGTGGACAACAGTCTCTGCTCTTCCACATTCACACAGGCCATCCGGGTGTTTTCCCACTACTCTCAGGCAACTGGCTAGCCCGCAGTGCCCAAGTCTTAGCCGAGTCAGTTTGACTGAATCTCTTCTGTCACCTTCCGTGCACACGCTCCCCCTTTTGACAGATGACTGCGCTGAGAAATACAGCCTCCCTCTCTCTTCATTATTCCACTCCTCTTGCCACTGTTTCTCAAGCCCCTCCTTTATGGAACAGTAGAACTCAGGTTTGCCCAGCAGGATTCCCACATCTATGTGCTGCCTCTTGAGTGACATTCTGGCCAACTTGTCAGCTATTTCGTTCCCCTCTACCCCTGCATGCCCTGGGACCCAAAGGAAGCCTATATCGACCCCCACTTTCTGTGACCTATACATGCTTATCATGGCCTCATTCACCAGGTCGGCTCTAGCTCTAGATGACCCACTCCTCAAGGCCATCAAGGCGGCAGCTGAGTCAGAGCAGATTATGACTTTGCTTGGTTTAACTTGTTCAATCCACCGGAGTGCCCAAATGATTGCCATTAGCTCTGTGGCAAAAACAGATGCTCCGTCTGTGACTCGCAAGCCTTGCTGGACTTGGGGCCCCACCAGGTAGATTCCACACCCTGCCCTTTGGCTATCTGGGTCCTTAGACCCGTCTGTGAAGACCTGCATGTGCGTCCCCCATGCCGCATTTAGGTATCCTTCTACCCGCGAGCTTGTGATGCCTCCCTCCTGCTTCCAGTCTAACAGAGTTAGATCTACAGTGGGCTCTGGGAGTAGCCACACTGGCACCGCTGACCAGAATGCATGTACTAGGCCTACTTTATTTTTGTCTACTCCCACTCTTTCAGCCAACTCTCCAGCGCCAGCTAGGACATTTCCTTTCTTCTTCCCATCAGCAAACTCCCAACTCTTATTCACTAGGCACTTGGCTGAAAGACTCAGACTAGAACCTTTCAGTTTGGCCCAATAATGCAGTCCTAGCTTGCTGCGCCTAATTCTAAGTGGCCACTCTCCCGTTTCCACAAGCAGGGCTGGGATGGGAGTCGTTCTAAACGCCCCACAGCAAGTTCTTAGAGCTCTTGATTGCACTGCGTCTAGTTTGTCCAAAGTTTGCAGCGGATCCATAGACAAAGCTCCCATAGTCTATTGCTGACCTGACCATTGCCTGATAAATCATTAACATTGTCCCCCTCTCAGCTCCCCATTCACATCCAGCCAGGCTCCGGAGGACGTTAATTACTTTTTCACATTTGCTTCTCACTTTCCCTATGTGGACTCTCCATGTTAGCCTTTCATCCAACCACATTCCAAGGAATTTGAATTCCTTGACTCGCTCTAGGGGAGCCCCATATAGTTTTAGCTGTACCTGTGGTATTTTCCGTTTTAGCCCAAACACCATGAACTTGCTCTTTGGCACCGAAATGTTAAAGCTCCACCTATCTGCCCACTCTTGTATCGCCTTTAGCCCTTCTTGAATTTTTAAAAAAAGGAATTCCACATTCCTGCCTCTCCTCCAGATGGCCCCATCATCCGCAAACAGAGACCTGCCAAATCCTTGCCCTATATTTTTAAAGATGTCATTGATCATAACATTAAATAGTACTGGGCTGATTACTGAACCCTGAGGGGTGCCATTCTCTATATGGACTGTTTCGGAGTAGGCCCCACCCACTCTCACCTGGATTGTTCTAGCCATGAGAAAATCCTTGATCCAGTTGAACATCCTCCCCTTTACCCCTGCATCATGCAAATTAATTAGTACTCCCTCCTTCCACATAGAGTCGTAGGCCTTTTCAATGTCTAGAAACAGTGTGGCCGCCAGAGGGGCCAGCTGTGTGGGGGCCGTCAATGGGAGAAGGGTTACTGTGACCCTTACCTCAGCTGCGCTCTGTTTGTGGGCCACGAGCCTGCCTTACCCCCCCACACCGGCGTGTGCAAAAGTAAGAGGATTGGGATGATGACAGCTAGCTTATGAGCTGACATTGAGGTATTGCCCCGACATATTGTGAGAATTTGGGCTTTGAATAACAGTTATGAAAGGGGTTGATTATGTTCGCGGATCCAGCTTGCTCTGATAGGTTGTATTCTTTTGTTTATCAAAATTAGTGTGCAAATTGTCTCTTTTCATTGACATTTCATTTGAACGCCTCATGACAGTTAGCTTAGAAACATTGATACATCATTTGTTAACCCTTGAATTAGTGAGCAAGTTCATCAGATCTATTGTTATTGATTTATACAAGGCTTCAGGTGATAAATGGTTGGATAAATGTTGAACAAAGTTAACGTTTAGAGGCAGACCTTAGAATAAAGCATTTCTCTTGCCCTTTTTCCTCTCTCCCTTCATCGTATTCCACTAAACTCATCCTGTCTGTGTTCTCTGTCTACTAGATTTACCAGGGCCGTTGACGGACTCCAGGAATGACCCCCAGTGTCCCTGGAAGTGGGGTTGCGACATCAGGATGAGTGTCTGTGACTGCTACAACGTACGGACCTGCTTCAACGGTCCCCACAGCTACAGTCATCCAGAAGACTGCGAAACAGTGAGAAAAGGTGAGTGCTGTATATACACATATGCCCATCATGTCTCCATTCAAGAGACTGGACTGGACTGAGGTTTGTAGTATGATTCAATGCTGAACTTTATTCAACTGACTTCCTCCCCTCATAGCAGATCGGTTCTTTTATGATGTGGAACCCGAGGTGGACCCGAATGAACCCGAGCCTGTATATAAGAGGTGGGGCTGTGATTTGCAGGGAGACCAGTGTGTGTGTTCAATGAAGGATGTCCGTACACAACAACTCTCTCAAGACCAGTGTGAAGACCTGCGGGGTGAGTAGAGTAAGAGTTTCATTGAAGTCCAATTTGATCGAGCATTCAACTTTTCAAAACCAGCAGAGGACAAATGAAGATTTTCAGAGGCTATATGGCTGTGGATTCTTATCTCATATTCTCTTTCTCCCCTGTGTATGTGGTCTCTGTGTGTGTGTGTGTGTGTGTGTGTGTGTGTGTGTGTGTGTGTGTGTGTGTGTGTGTGTGTGTGTGTGCGCGTGCGTGTGTGTCTGTCAGAGAAAGCTCGCTGCAGTAATGTCCACTGCCCTGAGATCCCAGCTCCACCTTGCCCTGCTGATTCCTTCTTGACTGAGCCCTTCACTCCTCCTGATCAATGCTGCCCTATTTGCACATGCAGTTTTGAGAATTGCCCCAAAGCACCCACAACCTGCCCTCCTGGGTACCACATCAGGCGTGTGAAGAAGGCAGAAGGCCGTCCAGGAGATTGTTGCCACATGTACCAGTGTGTGTAGGTTAGACACTTGTCTGGGAAACCAAGAGAGAAGAGGTGGGAAGAGGCAAAGGGATCAAATGCCACAGTGTTTCACTAGGGACTGCATGTAGCTACATTAAATTTCACATTTATTCATAGAGCTAACTCACATTATTCTTTACAAATGCCATTATTCAAGAGGAACATTATCTTGATGATTTTAAATATGATTGTCAAACGTGTGTAAGTCATTAATTTCAGGAAATGTGTAATAACAAAATTAAATACTGAATTACAGAACTGATGTCTAGCGGTAAGATGTGTGTACTGATCCTAGTAGTAAATCTTTCTATGATCAGGAGGACATTCGATTTCGCATCCACAATCAAATATGATCTAGGATCCCAACCGTTGTATGTGCCACGATGTGAATAAAACCGCACATGTACCTCACTGCATAATAAAGAAAATGTTTATTCTCTATTCTCTTCATTTCATAGCGTTCCTCTTGGTTGCGCTGCTTCCAGCCATTTGGAGGGCTGTTAGAGCTTTTATCCAATCATATAATTTCAGCCATAATGTGTTGCCAGGGTACCAAGAAATCTGCCCGCCTGCAGATTCAACAGTGGCGCGAGGACAGATTGTAATTTAAAGTGAACGAGAAAAGTACTGTGGCTAGGGTTGCCACCTTTCAGTCAGAGAAATAAGGGACATCCCTCGCAGTAGGGGCCCCGCTCCTCGGGACCACGACCACCACGGGCCCAAGGGCGGGTGGGGGCGCCAGTGCTAGTAAATCATAAGTTAAACATCGTTTCAATAAAGCCTTAAGGGCTGCCAAGTTTCACCAAAAGTTTGGAGTGAGATTTTTTGGCGGTGGAGCGACCCAAAACTGCACGTTTTGGCAGCGGCGGCCCCTCTCTCCCACCCAATTATTTGTGCTAGTTTCCTGCAATTTTACATGATGTTCACAATAAACCAGCACAAGAAATGAAAATAATTGGAACATTTGATAAAAACAAGACAAATTCAGACAATATATCATATTTATGTAAGTCTTAATAAACAAATACAGAGTCTAAAAGAAAATTGGGCCCCATCAACAGGACTCAGCCCCTTGGTCAGCAGCAGAAAGACCCTTGGTCATCATCTTATATACAGTGCATTGCTCATAGATGCATAGATCATGTTATACAGGACATACCAGGGTTTTTCCTGGGTCGGAATGAGGCCTTCTTTGAGGGACCCCCAATTGTTGTATTTGTATTGTACATTGTAATTAATAATAATAATAATAATAATAACAAATACAACAATTGGGGGTCCCTCAAAAAATCATATTATTAATGTACCTGGCATTATAATAATAAGTTATTATAGGCCTTAACATTTGACATTTAAAAATGTTTATTACATGTGGGGGTCCCTGTTCTGGTTGTCTCTCGTCCAAGGGGTCCTTGGGCTGAAAAAGGTTGAAGACCCCTGGCCTACATCATTATTATAAAAGACCTCGCAAATCTGACTTCGCACAGGGCCTCGCATATCTCCCAACCGGCCCTGCCGGTTACCATGGTAACAACAACAATAGTCTCAGCGTTCCCGGTTATGACACTATGGCACTATGACGTCATAAAACATACCCCTGTCAAAGCTGATGTTTCTGCTGCTGAGCGTCATTCTTGAACGAGACATCGATCGAGACACTCCGTGTTATTAACTCTGGCTATCAACGAAGTTACCGGCTATCAACGGAGTTACCGGAATTAAGAATACTCAGAAGGTAAGGAACTGCGTGTAGGACAGTCTAATAATAGGCAGGCTAGCATATTTTAGTATGAATATATATTTACATTATACATATATACATGTATTTACTGATGTGTGGATATGTTAAAGCACTTTGAGCTGCAACGTTTGCTGGACTTGCTATACAAGTAAAGGTTATTATTATTATTATTATTATTATTATTATTATTATTATTATTATTTCTGACTGGCGATGCCTATTGCCCAATTAGGCCTATTAGGGATAGGATTAGCGTGTGGTGTAGGTTTACTTGTCATCTATTATTTAATGCCTATATTAATTAAGATATTTGTTTAAAAATGGGACTGATGGATTTTAGAATCGCTCACTGTACAATTATCATACTATGTGTTAATCAGACATTAATTCAAGCAGTAATATTATGTTGGTTCGCATTAATACATAGCTGTTGGCCGGGCGGGTGTTGTTACCGTAGAGAGAGGAGAGCTCCAGTGAATTGAGAACGTTTTGTATGCGACAGTTTGCAATTAAACACAGGGATTATAAGAGAAGCTATCTGTTATTATTTCACCACTGTCCAAGTCGGGACGTTACAATAATTAATAATAATAATAATAATAATAATAATAATAACCTTTATTTAACAACAGCTGTGCAGTAAGCAGGGGTCTTATATGGTTGAGGTGTGAACCAACAATTAGAATGTGGATACCGTTTGATCCTCCTTGATCACGATGTTGGCATCGCACATAATCTAGTCCTACATCCGATAATCAGATGTTATTTGAACAGTTTATGATGAACAGCATTCGTTCACACAAGTTGCATGACACCTGCAACAGGTTCAACTAAAACGACTCTCTACCGTTCAAAAGCGTTTTCACATTTGCATTGACAATGCCAAACAAAACAGAGGTAACCATTTCATTAATGTGTTACTGTGTTTATGTGACTGGATCTCCTTGAGGCCGAGCTGCTCCAGTGCTGAATCTTGTTCATCATGAGCCTCTCTCTAAAATGTTTAATCATTGCCAAAATATTACATTGTGATCAGCTGCATATGACTAGCAATTAGCTGCATACATCTAGCTGTACAGGGGTGAAAGCCCAGGAAACAGGCAGTTATTCTGGATAGACTGATAACTGTGGATATGTCAAACGACAGGTGTAAAACAGTGACGCCTAGCGGCAGAAACTGAGGTGACATGTTCAACACTTGCCTAAAATTAGGAATATAACTCAACACTGGACTCTTTTAATCACGAAATGATTCAATTTGTACTCTTTCTAATTTACTATCAATTAATTACAATTGCATTGTTATTTTAGACCTAAATCCACTTTTAGTGTTCGAGAACACACTATAAATGTATGTATTCGGTTGTTAAGTCTGACGTCAAATGTGACGTTTAGCAATTTCCGGGTCCAAACCAGAAATTCCCTCCACCAGAGTACCAGTGTACTACAGAGGTAGAATGACAGTTCAATCGTTTTTTAGACTCAGATCTATTCATACAACAAGGGACACAGCACTTTCCCGTTTTTCCCATATTTGTCAGCGTCTTTGAGCCTCGGAAAAGCGTCATATAAATATAATGAATTATTATTATTACTGAGGCATTTCGAAGACAGCGCCTCAGCCACCTTTGGACCCAGAAACACGTCACGACTAGTGCACTGTATTCTAATGGCTCATAGATAGTGTCATTGAATTCTTGCTTACACGACTGCATATTAAGCCTCACAGGAATGTCTTTGCAGGACTCCCAGAGCAAGCAGAGTGGATACAGTATGCACCAGCTCCAGGGGAACAAAGAGTTTGGCAGCGAGAAGGAGGGCTATCTGATGAAGAAGAGTGACGGGTAGGTGGCCTGATGAAGATTGTCAAAAGCCAATCTTTAGTCTAATCCTTGAAATAAGCTTAATCAAGGTCTAGCATACCAGCCCTCTATGGACCATTGGTAACAACTTCATTTGTGGTCGTTGTTGCCACGTTTTCATGTTGCTGCCACATAGATTAGGTGATAAAAAAGGACAACAATTATTACTTGATATGTTTGTCACCTAGGTTACGAAAGGTCTGGCAAAGGAGGAAGTGTTCAGTAAAGAGTGGCTTCCTCACCATCTCACATGCCACAGTGAGTACTACATCACCCATAATCCATAACTACAGCAACGCACACATGCACACACACACACACACACACACACACACACACACACACAGACACACACACACACACACACACACAGACACACACACACACACACACACACACACGCACACACGCACACACACACACACACACACACACACACACACACACACACACACACACACACACAGTGATTTATGTTTCTTCTCTGTAAAGTGGCCATACCACCTCAGGAGGGTGTGGGTGGGTGCAAAGGGTTGTAGATATACCCACAATAAAAGGACTATTGCTTCATAGCATATAGCTTTCATTGGCTAAGCTCATTCATTTCTTAATATTCTCTTCCTGTCATTTAGTCCAATAGGCAGCCAGTGAGACTGAACCTGCTCACCTGTCAGGTCAAACCCACCGGGGAGGACAAGAAATGTTTTGACCTCATCTCCCGTAAGTCACAACACTACCGGTAGTTCTTGACTTGACTCAATTGAAAAGGACTAGGATCACAAACCGGCACAGCACAGTTGAGGAGCTTAGAATGATAAGGTTCTATCTCCGTTTAGGGCAGTTCAGAGATATTGAGCGTCAAAGTTTTTACATTCCATTATGTTTTGTGGGATGGAACCTTTGTATTTTATGAATTACTAATTTAAAAATGTCAACATTTAAAAAATAACACCACACAGGCATTAATAAACACCTAATGGATCAGATTATGTAAAAAACTAAATTTTGACATAAATGGAGATAGAACCGTATAATTCTAACGTCACGAGTTGATGAGTGAGAGGTCACAGAGGACAACTTAAAAAAAAAAAAAACATCTTCTACCTCAACAGTGATTACAGAGACAGTACCAAACTTGGCTAGGAGTTTTTTTTTTACAAAATGTTAATGTTTAGTGTCACAAGAGGTACAGTATGATGTTGCATATACTAAACTGTGGGTCATCTTTCTCTCTCACACAGCTAATCGCACATATCACTTCCAGGCTGAGGATGAGCAGGAGTTTGTGATGTAAGATACTTACATATTAAAAAACGTATTTTAGTAGCCCAGGCTTTTGTTTAGTTAAACCAACCCTGAGTATGGTTGTGCTTAACCACAGGGTGACACTATTACACAGCTCATCTCAAGAAACATAGATACTGGAAATACCTTTTTTGTCCAAAGATCATGCATGCCACCCAGAAACTGGGCATTTTTATGGTGGAAGTGGGCGTGATCAAAACATGAACCATACCATATCAAAACAACTCACTCTCACTGACCCATGTGTGTGTAGATGGATCTCTGTGCTGACCAACAGTAAGGAGGAGGCTCTGAACAACCTAGGGTCTTCCGAGCTCTTGGTATATTACATTTTGCTGTATTTTAATTAGATAATCTTTACTTTACTATCCTGCCTAGAGACCTAGTAACTAGTCGAAATTTAAATAGCTTTTATTAAACAATCATTTTAAGCAGTAGAGACAGTATGCCTGCTCTAAATTATGGAATTGTAGAGGTGGACTTGTGGATGTGTAGTTTTATTTGATTTGATTTGTCTTTTCTCTCTCCTTAGCTGGTCAAGAACATATGGAAACGTCGTTTCAATGACATCATGGGAGGTCTGTACGAGGGTCTGTACGAGGCGGTCCGCTCCCGAGACCTATGTAAGGTAAAGGACCTACCTATCAAGGTAGGTCTCCAGCCTCCAGCTCCAAGACAGAAGGATATGAAGGTAAGTGTCCCGCCTCCAGCCCCAGGACAGGAGGGCATTGAGGTTGCCCACGACGATGGACACAGCAGAGGTAAGTCAATATGTAGAACACATCGACCAAGGACATACTAACCATACTAATGAAGTATTCTATTGTGTAGCTATAGGCCTGGTGAAGCTCATATGAACTCTCTCTCCGCTCTCTAGCACGCACACGCACACACATACACACGCACATAGTCCCAAGCACATACACACTGTACACACACACAGGCACACACACACACACACACACACACACGCACATACACACACACACACACACACACACATACACAGAAACACCAGCTGAGCTGGACCACCACTCAGTACCTCAGCTGGTCAGCCCAGTGACAGCTGTGACGACGCCTTGTGAGGGGAGCGGAGCTTCAAAGCCCAAGAAGCGTTCCCTCCTCCAGCGGATTCTCAAATCTGTGAGGAGCCTTGGCAGCTGCTGTCGACGCAGACAGTCTCCGTCCAACGAGACCCAGTAACCGTCTTCACGACGATGGACACAGCAGAGGTAAGTCAACATATAGAACACATAGACCAAGGACATACGAACTAAACTAATGACGTATTCTATTCTGTAGCGATAGGCCTGGTGAAGCTCATATGAACCCTCTCTCCTGTCTCTAGTGCCCGGCACAGTGGCGGCTGTGACGACGCCTCCAGAGGATGCATCAAAACTTAAAAATTAAATAATTTGGATTAATTGCATTCCTTTTGCTTGTGCATTTTTCATATCTTATGAACTTGTTATGCTGAAGATTGTGTAACTAGATAAGTGGTCTTAACAATATCATAGCTAGAAGCAACTGCGATTACAGCAACAAATATAGTAGCTAAGCATGTTTACAGCTATGCCTGAGGCAATATCCCAATAGAAATGTAATCATAATAAGAATCATATACAAGAATCATAACAAGACATATAAGGAATCATTAGAAATATACATGAGCTAGAAATGGTAGGCCTACTGAAGAAAGATGGTCATACATTCTCCCTCCCTCCCTGATACTAAACAACAAAGTAATTACTATTAAAGTGATTATTACTATAAATGTATTAACTTTTACTTCATGAAGCAGTTTAATTGGAGTTGTGTTAGCCACATAAAGAAAATACATATCTAAAACTGAATTATGAAGGTTACTATGGGATTAGGTTAGAGAGAGAGAAGGAATGAGGATTGTGTTAGTTACAAGCAATATCCCCCTACCTGGTCCTACTCTTAAATGTCTCGTCTCGTCCCTGTGAAAGACGAGGGTGTAGCAGGGTGTCCTCTAGATGCAGCAGGGTGTCCTCTAGATGCAGCAGGGTGTCCTCTAGATGCAGCAGGGTGTCCACTAGATGCAGCAGGGTGTCCTCTAGATGCAGCAGAGTGTCCTCTGGATGCAGCAGGGTGTCCTCTAGATGCAGCAGGGTGTCCTCCGGATGCAGCAGGGTGTCCTCTAGATGCAGCAGGGTGTCCTCTAGATGCAGCAGGGTGTCCTCTAGATGCAACAGGGTGTCCTCTAGATGCAGCAGGGTGTCCTCTAGATGCAGCAGGGTGTTCTCTGGATGCAGCAGGGTGTCCTCTAGATGCAGCAGGGTGTCCTCTAGATGCAGCAGGGTGTTCTCTGGATGCAGCAGGGTGTCCTCTAGATGCAGCAGGGTGTCCTCTGGATACAGCAGGGTGTCCTCTGGATACAGCAGGGTGTTCTCTGGATGCAGCAGGTCGTCTAGATGATGGTCTGTGTGAGGTGGTGGTCTGATGGTCTCTGTTGCTCCTGTAGGATGTGTTCGGTCTGCGGTCTAGTGCGACGTCCTTCAGGGTCTTTGCAAAAATGGGGACTGTTGCCGTGAAGATGTGCACTTGGTCATATAGACTGTACTCGTCCAGGGTGGGGTGGGCCGCCAAGTATACATTTTGCTTCATTGCACACTCTCTGGATATTTCAGCGTTTATGTTTTTGATGAAGGCTGGGTGGAAGTCCCACCTGGGTAGCAGGGTAGAGATGACTACCTTCGCGTGAGGGAATGTGGAGGAGGCCTTGGTTATCACTCCCTTGATGGACTTGGCCACCTCTTCTCCCTGCTTCCTCAGGTCGTTTGTGCCAGTGTGAATGATGATGTGGCTGGGGGACCCCAGGTGCTCCTCTGTCAGCAGCTCCATTGCATGACTGGTATTCTGACACTTTAGTTTTAGAACTCTGTGTTTTGGGAAGAGTTTTTGCTCTTCCACATATCTCCCGTTTGAGTCTATGAGGAGTATAATTTGGGGATTTTGAGGTTCAGTAATGGGGTCTGATTGAGAAGGGGGCGCTTGAATTTGTGGCTCTTGGTTTGGAGGTGGTCCTGGTTGGCTGGTGTTGTCATCTTGATCCTGTTGTTCTGCTGGGTCCTGTGAGGGGATGGATGGCTCTTTCACAGTTCGTTCGCTGGTCAGCATTCTCACTTCCTCTTTGAGCTTTCGCACCTCTTCTTTGAGTTGCCTTATCTCCTGCTTGGAAGCCTCTTCGTTGACTTGGAGTTTTTTCACCACAGTCTAGAGAGCAGACAAGCCTCTCTCCCCCTCTGAGTCACTGAGTCTGGTTGGGGAGTTGTTCTTGTTCTGGACTGTTGTCTGCCCAGGTTGGAGTGTGTTGAGTGTGTTGAGTGTGTGTTCCATCTCCACTTGCTTTATCTCCAACATTGTGAATCTGTCTCTAAACTCAGAGAGCGAATAGGACTCTTTGGTGGGAGGATGACTCTTTATTTGGGGTGTTTTTGTGATGTTATCAGCTGGAGGTAGGATGTCCAGCTGGCCTGTGGTGAGGGTGGGGGTGGTGGGGGTGTCGTCACCAGAGTGGATTGTCTTCTCCTGTGCTCTCTCTTTGATTTTGGAAAAGTCTTCCTCAAAGTGGTTCAGATTGCCCTGGATCATCACTGTTCCTTTTTTGTATACGTTTATAATTGTTTGTTCATCCTCTGAATTTATTCTAAGTCTCCATCCACAACTAAAACCTTCTTTTATGACAGAGGAGTAGTGGTCTATTATAGCAGCGTGCCACGCCTGGGGATTGTTGGTGTGGAAAATGAGGTTTGATTTGTTTCCATTTTTCATACAGTCAACAAATAATGTCTCTGGACTTGTATTGTATTGTATTTCTTCCTTGCAGATTCATTTGTAATTCTTGCTGGAAACTCTACTTTGATGGCTTCTGTGTGGAGGTGTGTAGAGTCCAGGGAAGGATTAGAGGAATTTGCACATGTGGAGAGGATGTGGAGCTCTGGAATATGAAGTTTTGCTTCCATTGTTGATGTACAAGTAAGGCTTTCACACTGTTCCTCTTCACACCTCAGGGTTATTGAGGTTGCAGGCTGTCCTTTAGTATCCAGGTTATAAAGCAGTACTCACTCTGGTTCACTGTTTTCCAGGTGTCAGTGTAGCTTCCCCAGTTTGTAAACAATCTTTGGGTAAGTCTAATATAGATATAGTATTATAAGCTCATCTTCACATTTGAAAAAGATGTTAGTCTCTCTCTCTCTCTCTCTCTCTCTGTGTGTGTGTCTCTCTCTCTCTCTCTCTCTCTCTGTGTCTCTCTCTCTCTCTCTCTCTCTCTCTCTCTCGCTCTCTCTCCCTCTCTCTCTCTCTCTCTCTCTCTCTCTCTCTCTCTCTCTCTCTCTCTGTGTGTCTCCTCTCTCTCTCTCTCTCTCTCTCTCTCTCTCTCTCTCTCTCTCTCTCTCTCTCTCTCTCTCTCTCTCTCTCTCTCTCTCGCTCTCTCTCCCTCGTCGTCTGTCTCATTCAGACGACCGAATAGCCTATAGCGCATGTTACATACGGGTCAATGATTGCAGGGGACATATGTTTTCTCATGATCTCTGACAAATCTGAAGCTAAGCAGAACACTTACTGGATATCTACTATAAAAACCATCAACCTGTGTTGTACAAAATCAAATAATCAATATTAAATAAATCGTAATCTTTAAATTGAGAAACGTGTTCTTGCTTCTTCTATTCCATGACTGTTGAATGACTCTGTGGACCTCTACTACCCAAGTCATCTTGATGTGCTGGAGTCATCTTTGGGACGTTCAATAGAACAAGATCATGTTGAACCTTTAATGCTCGCTTGCCTGTGCATGTGGACAGTACAGCATAGTGAAGTCTCTTTGTAATGTGGTGAGATGTGTTTCCATGGCCTGGTCCCCAGTCCTGCTCTCTAGTACTTTCAGCCCTGCTGGTGAAGAACCTGTTCAGCCTGAAGGACAGAGGATCTACCAGGGTTCCCACACCTTCTGAAACATCAAATTCAAGCACCTTTCAAGGACTTTCAAGACTCAATTCCCTCAAATTCAAGGACCCAACACGGCATAGTTTGAGACAGATGTAGATGAGAATTTATATAATAAGAACTATCCGCTCACAGACAACAATTAAAAAGAGAGGCTTGAATGTGTGCACTAGATGGTCTCTTGCCTTCTTTTTTTTTTGAGAGAGAGAGAGAGAGAGAGAGAGAGAGAGAGAGAGAGAGAGAGAGAGAGAGAGAGAGGGGCATTCAAGCACTTTCAATGACCCATGTGTATTTTCAAAAACTTTTAAGGCCTTTATTTCAAGGACCCGTGGGAACCCTGACCTCCTAACCTCTGGGAACAACATGGTGCTAATGTGTGCTAGCGAAGTTAACGTTGAGCAGCTAGCAATGACTAGAGTCTGGGAAGGAGCCATCCTCCTCTCTGTGTCTCCTTATTGAGATGAGAGGGAGGAGAGAGACTAGGGGAAGCTGTTCCTCTCTGTGTCTCCTTATTGAGATGAGAGGGAGGAGAGAGACTAGGGGAAGCTGTTCCTCTCTGTGTCTCCTTATTGAGATGAGAGGGAGGAGAGAGACTAGGGGAAGCTGTTCCTCTCTGTGTCTTCTTATTGAGATGAGAGGGAGGAGAGAGACTAGGGGAAGCTGTTCCTCTCTGTGTCTCCTTATTGAGATGAGAGGGAGGAGAGAGACTAGGGGAAGCTGTTCCTCTCTGTGTCTCCTTATTGAGATGAGAGGGAGGAGAGAGACTAGGGGAAGCTGTTCCTCTCTGTGTGTCCTTATTGAGATGAGAGAGAGGAGAGAGACTAGGGGAAGCTGTTCCTCTCTGTGTCTCCTTATTGAGATGAGAGAGACTAGGGGAAGCTGTTCCTCTCTGTGTCTCCTTATTGAGATGAGAGGGAGGAGAGAGACTAGGGGAAGCTGTTCCTCTCTGTGTCTCCTTATTGAGATGAGAGAGAGGAGAGAGACTAGGGGAAGCTGTTCCTCTCTGTGTCTCCTTATTGAGATGAGAGAGACTAGGGGAAGCTGTTCCTCTCTGTGTCTCCTTATTGAGATGAGAGGGAGGAGAGAGACTAGGGGAAGCTGTTCCTCTCTGTGTCTCCTTATTGAGATGAGAGGGAGGAGAGAGACTAGGGGAAGCTGTTCCTCTCTGTGTCTTCTTATTGAGATGAGAGGGAGGAGAGAGACTAGGGGAAGCTGTTCCTCTCTGTGTCTTCTTATTGAGATGAGAGGGAGGAGAGAGACTAGAGGAAGCTGTTCCTCTCTGTGTCTCCTTATTGAGATGAGAGGGAGGAGAGAGACTAGGGGAAGCGGTTCCTTTATGTGTCTCCTTATTGAGATGAGAGGGAGGAGAGAGACTAGAGGAAGCTGTTCCTCTCTGTGTCTCCTTATTGAGATGAGAGGGAGGAGAGAGACTAGGGGAAGCTGTTCCTCTCTGTGTCTTCTTATTGAGATGAGAGGGAGGAGAGAGACTAGAGGAAGCTGTTCCTCTATGTGTCTCCTTATTGAGATGAGAGGGAGGAGAGAGACTAGAGGAAGCTGTTCCTCTCTGTGTCTCCTTATTGAGATGAGAGGGAGGAGAGAGACTAGGGGAAGCTGTTCCAGTGGGTCAGTTTCTTGTTTGTACATACGCTCAACTTTTGCTCAGCAGCCCATACATTCATGTGTGGAGGGTAGACCCACTGATAGTAAATGAATGGACATATTGAAGTCTGACATCATCCGATTAATTTCAATAGTTGTAGCTTGTGATGCTAATCAAGCCCTTTTACTTGGCTACGACAAAGTAATTAACGCTAATGTAAAAATATATGAAACATTGTTTGTGGCAGATTTTTTCTTTAGGACTCCACCACCTAGCTAGTTAGCCAACGTGCATCATGGCTAGAATGGTTGCATGTTATGGTTATTTCAATTAACGCAGCTTGAGTTTGAATCCAAATGAGTTTCCTCTACGGTACAGGGGATAGACTTACCTTTATTTGAGATTTGTTGATTTCCATAGACAGTGTTATTGTCCTTCGACTTGTTGGGGTATTCTTCATCATGTCTGTGTGCAACGTAGGTCTTCACTGAGTAGCCGCGTTATTACATCAGTAACTAAGACAACCATAATGACATCATTCATCACCACCCCATGCAATGCCGCTGCCTCCTGTGTGTGTGTGTGTGTGTGTGTGTGTGTGATCCCATGCAGCATTCATGGTGTCACGCTCATAACAGATGACAAAGAAGCACAGGTGAGACGCCACGTTGACGTTTGTCTCTGACGTTTTATTTGAGTCGTTACAACATGGCTGGTAGGAGTTAAGAAGAGCAAGACATGAGGAGGGTCTGGGTTACGCTTGGGGCCGGAGGGAGGGATGGAGGGGTTGGAGGGAGGGATGGAGGGGTGAGAGGAGGAGGTTTTTTCCTCAATGTGAGTTCATATACAGCTCCTGTAGAAACGACCATACAGGCCCTCTTTAAGAGACGAGGCTGAATCCCAAACCAACCCCTAGACACTACACCCTGGATACAACTGTAGAGCTGAGAGACTAGGCTGAACCCCAAACCAACTCCTACACCCTGGACACAACTGTAGATCAGTACACTAGACCAGTGAGAATCCCACCTGGCCTATCAAAGCGCAAGGTGGAGCTACTGCACCAATCAAAAGCTTGCAGATCCACAGGGGTCTAGGAAGTACGGACTAGTGGCCGATTTGGGATTCAGCAAGAGAGGGAACGAGGGATGAATATCTATTTTAAGGCCCAATCCCATTTCAAATGTTAACCCCTTCCCCTCGTTTGGGAGTGCCACACGCTTATCGGCTTGCCCCTAAAACAGAGTTACAAGGGGTAGTGGTGGTCTAGTGGATAGTGAGTTGGACTTGTGATCGGTAGGTTCAAATCCCGCCTGAAGCCACACCACTACTAGTGTGCCCTTGGGTAAGGCACTTAGCCCTCAGTTACTCCAGGGGGAATGTCCCTGTAATTCGTAATTGTAAGTCGCTTTGGATAAAAGCGTCTGCTAAATGGCAAAATTATTATTTATTATTATTTAAATCTTCCCCTATGAAATGGGATAGCTCTTCAAGACCCTGACACGTCATCAGTAGTATCATAGAAATACATGGACGCTCACGATTCGTTCAAAACTTAAGTTTCACGCTATCAATCGATCAAACAAGTCATCAATTAAGAACAATGCTTCATTGCCAGGCCAGTTAATGACAGAATAGCGGTGCTCTGTAGGCTAGCAACCTGTGCTCCTACCCTGCCAGTCTGCACTGATATTAGAGGAGCGGTACCAAGTGCAACAACTTTAGTTAAATTTGGGGCGTCATGCCATCAAAGGGGGGAAATGCGGCATGGAAATATGTCAAAATACGGGACTGTTATGCACAAATCAGCCATAAAACAGTGTTGTAACGTTAGCTAGCTAGCTAGAGACATCTGCATACTAGCGATTATGTTCTGCTTGTGTGTGGTAGTAAAACAAACTGGTGATCTCTTTATTCCGTTCTACTCTCCGTGCTCCGATATGCTACCTAACTTCCGTGCCCTCTCAAAGGGGTATACCCCTATATCAGATATGAACATCACAGCAACGCCCGGTTATACTGCGTTTCTGTCTAAATCTATAGTTTCTAGAGCCATGGCGTGTCATAATGATGGTATTAACAGGTGGAATAATTCAGGTAGGACTGTGAAGGACATCACTGAAGGCCTAGGTGTGAAATGCACCGCCCGCCACTGCCGAGGACGTGCTGGAGTCTCTGTGCGATGGCCAGGGCCCGGTGCTGGGGACACGGTAGGAGGGGCAGACATGGAGGTCCCAGAGCCAATCCTGACACCTCACTCATCAACTGCTTGTTTACAGTGAGATCGAACCCTGCACAAGCACACACACGCACACACATACACGCACACACCCTGGCTCTGCTGCCTGATTACTCCAAGTAAAAGACAGAAGTTGTCACTGTGCTTTATTGTCTCACAACATCGTCAATGTTTCACTCTGACAGAAGAGTCAGGTGACACTCAGATTTAGAGGGCGTGGCCTGTTTATAATGCTGACAATATTATGGAGATCAGGAAGAAGCAGAGAAATACAGACACAATCCCATCAATGACAGACCATAAGAAAACAGAGGGACATACAGTATGTGAATTGTGATGACATTTTAGAAAACCTAAAACATATTTGAGTTATAATCAGATACAGTGCTGTTTTAGAGAACTGTGTGCACATTGCTGCACATTGCTCTGACTTAATCTGTCAGATGAGATGACTTCACATCCTCCTCCGGTGTCTGCTTCTCTCCTGTGAGGACACACACACACACACACATTTTAAATACTTTATTTATGTCCACATACAAAGTACAATATCTAAAGGACATAAATAATACCAGTGCATTTTGTTACAGTAGTGCTGAGCCACCAACCAGTTCTGCCACACACAGGATGTTATTCGCACCAGACCAGTGGGTTGATCAATAAGCCGAGCGGGTGTCTGTCACAGTGGTTCTCAGGTGTAAATACGCCGTTCCCGAAGAATATTCCATTCAAGAGGGAAATGAGACGGAGCCAGCTTCTCGGATCTCCCGATGAAACGTAGGTGTCAGCATGGCGGCTCCGGTCCGCCAAACTGCTCCGGTAAGCTCTCTCGTGGACTTGGAAGTCCGACCACTGTTGCTCGTTCAGGGGCTGCACCCAGTCAGAGAAGCCCTCTCGAGTCTCCCTGCCCAACAGGTGTTCTGGGGTTGGGTCGGAGGGACGCCATTGCTGGCGGTAGACTCTTCCACTTTGGAGTGCTTGTTTGAAGGCAACTTTGATTGTTGAAACCAGACACATTGTCCAAACTAATCGCCACAATATCATTCTGCACTTTACTGCATTTACGGCGGCAGTTACGACGGGTGTGCGCTTAGATGTTTAGAATGGTGCGCTCCGGCAGAGGAGCTACGTCCGCACACGTCCACACACACACACACACACACACACACACACACACACACACACAAGGACAAGGTCAATACTGAGGTCAGTGATGTGGAGTATTCCTCTGGAGGTCAGAGAGACCAGAGCCTGACAGAGAACTGCCTGACATGTCGGCCCTGAATCATTCCTTCATGTCAATAGAGGACTTGTGTCATATGCACGTATGAAGTATGTTTACAATAGAGGACTTGTGTCATATGCATGTATTGATTGATTGATTGAAAACTTTATTAGAAGATTTGCAGAAGTAGGTACATGAAAGTACATATTACATACAAGGTCAACTAACAGGATAAAAACCCAAGAAAGCCACTGGCTTATTTCAATTGGGGTCCTTGATACTCAATTAATCGTTACATGTAAGACAGACAAAAAACTAGTACTATCTACAAGATAATACAGACAAATAACTAGTACTATCTACAAGATAAACATACATCCAACATGGGAAGAACAATACAACAAAACATAAGGTATGTACAGCGGGTAGGACAGGTGGGGACATACACCACAGGTGGGGGCGGGGGACAAAACACAAAGTATGTACAGTGGGTAGTTCGGGCAGGGGGACAGACATATAATATGTACAATGGGTAGTTCGGGCGGGGGGACAAAACAACAAGTATGTACAGTGTGTGGTCATGGTGGGGGGGGGGGGGGGTACAAAAACACCAGTAGATTTAGGCGGTATGAAGTCTGTTTACAGAACTCATACAATCTCACCTGTTTGACATAAGAAATCTCATGCTTTGGCTGCAGAGTTGTCAGAGGAGCTAACTGGAATACAGAACTACATTCTGACAAATGAAGTCTGTTTAGAGAACTCGTAGAATCTCACTTGTTTGTTGGAGAGAAAGGCCCTGCATGGTGTTGCTGTTGGAGGAGGAGATGGAAGCATCGTCAGAACCTACAAGGAAACAAGACAACATCAGTTCAACTGACTAGAATACAGAACTACATTCAGACCTGGAAACAGTCACATGTTATACATCAAAAACCTTTACATTTATTTAATAATGCTATATACTGTATATAATTGACATTTGAGGGACTTTGAGGGGTTTCAATGAAGTAAGTGAAGAATGTTACTCCCTTGTACTTTTGGCACACATGGCAATAATCATGAATCTTGAATTATTATTATTATTTAGCAATGTAAGCATGTCAGCCCTGCAAGTTTGTATCCTGATGGTTAGCTGACAACCCCACTGACAGATGACAAGTAGATAATGACAGGTAGTGTAATGGTGGAGTGGTTGTCTTGAGGGAGTAGTTGGGATGGAGTTAACCAGCTATTGTTCCCACCCATTACCTACCCCTGAAAAGGGGCTGTGAATACTTTGAGGCCGAATTTCTCGGCTTGTTGATTTTGGGGGTATCAACATTCAAATATGCATAACTTGTTCAACTTGTTCAGATTTCATCAGACCCTGTCACCTATGTCACATCTTGTATTTTTAGTGTATATGGTATTTCTGACAGGATCAAACCTGATAACACGCCTGTGTTCTCTTTAGATTCCTTAGAGGCTACTTCTACAGCTTCACATCACAAGACTATTCCTGGTAAAACATCTACATCTACCAACTCCACTAAAACTGATCAATACAGACTACTTTACCACTGTTAAGATACTGACAACATCACCTACAGTGATGGTATGATGAAGAGGAAGCGTTTCTTACCTTCCTCACTCGTCCTCTTCTTCTTGACGTAGACGACAATGAAGATGACGATGGCAGCCATCACGAGGAGTCCGACCACAACTCCAATGATGAGGCCCAGGGGGGCGGGGGCGGGGTCAGGGTTAACTGTAACCAACACAGAGCAGTCAGACTGGAACTTTTAGTGACAGGGGTCACAGTTTGGTTTCCTCTCAAACAACCCACTTTCTCTGTCACTCAAGTCTGAAGTCACTTTGTGAATGTGAACATGTTCTCAGAATAATGGAGAACTTGGGGCACGTTTAGTGAGGGAATCAAAGGTTTTATTTAAACATTTTATTTAGCCTTTATTTAACCAGGGTCGGTCCCATTGAGACACAATGATCTCTTTTTCAAGGGAAGACTGGCCAAGACAGCAGCTCAAACATCAAGTTTCAACAGCCAAAACGAACAGCACAATTACATAATAAAACAACACCAGATCAACAACAAAAAATAGACTAAATACAATTTGATTAGAGCAATAGGATAAAACAATGGGACTTTCATATACAATTATAAAATATAAAACAGGAGCAAGAACGATATAAATAAATAAAATAATGGGGTGCACTACTTTGAATCACTGATAATTAGCACTTTGTATCTTTTTACCTCTGTTGGTCTTTATCACGGAGCGCTCCAGTTTGATGACGATGTCTTCCATCCCAGAGAGCTGAACCACACAGTCGTAATGGTTCTCCTCCCAGACCTCAGGCTTCACAAGGAGTTGACTGCGCCTCTGGAAGGTTCCGTCGTGGTTGGGGAGAAGCTCTCCATTGTCCACATCCTCATACACGTGCTGTTCATCTCTCCTCCAGAACATCACAAGTTCATTGGGGTAGAAACCTGTAGCGTGGCAGGTGACTGGAGAGGAGGGGGTCTTCTGGAGCAGAGACACTGAGGGAGGGACTGGAGAGAGAGGGAGGGGGGGGGGGAGGGCAACAACAATAAAACTTCACCTCGAGAACTGAGAAATGTGTTCCTCATGATTTGAACTTGACTAATAATACGAATGTGAGGTGTCTTCAAAAGGAGGAGCTTCAAAACCGGCACACAGGTGGTACGCTGCAAAGGAAGGTGGAGATGTGTGTGTGTGTGTGTGTGTGTGTGTGTGTGTGTGTATGTGTGTGTGTGTGTGTGTGTGTGTGCGTGCGTGTGTGTGTGTGTGTGTGTGTGTGTGTGTGTGCAGGGAGGGATCTGGGGTGGCACTGGTTGGGTGAATAACCAATGGCCATGGGCCGCTCGATTTGGACAACTCTCCTGTTAAGTAAATGAAGGCCAGCGTTGGTGAATGACTTAACCAGAGTGGCGAGATACAGGGAAGGGAAGGGAACAGGGAAGAAATGGGAGGGTTAGGAGAGAGTTAAAGACAATGAAATGTTGCTATATTACTACAGTAAAAAGCACACATGACTTAGTACGTATACTATTTACTTACAATACAATGTTTTTAATAACATTGTTGAATACAACTGTTTCACTGTTGTCATGTTGTCAGTGGAGCTACATGGTGTTGTGTGTGTCTGTACCTGTCCTCTTGCCGAACTCCAGAAACTTCTTCAGCAACTCAAAGCACGACCGGGTGAGAAAGTGTTTCTGCCCATCATTAAAGCCTGGGATATTGTTCAACCTGTCTTCGGCGACGACACCCTCTGGTACGTTAGCGATCCATGACAATGTCTTCAGGTCAAATGAAAGGAAATCCCCTCCATCATAACCAATCTGACTATACGACTCTGTGTCTCCAGTCTCTTCATCCCAACTACAGCCAGCCTGATTCTGTAAAATGTGTATACCTGAGAGAGAGGGGGAGGGAGGTGGGGAGAAATAGGGAGAGAGAGAGAGGGAGAATATAAGAATATTTCTTTTTCTTATTAACAAGGTGACGAAAACATCATTCTTCCACCTTAGAAACATTGCTAAAGTAAGACCACTTATAAACCAAAAAGATGCTGAAAAACGGATTCATGCCTTTGTTTCAAGCCAGCTCGATTACTGTTACACACTTTTTACTGGCCTTCCTAAAAAAACTAATGCGAGACTTCAGCTCATTCAAAACTCTGCAGCTCGACTTTTAACTAGAACCAAGAGGAGAGAGGCGAGCACATTACTCCGGTCCTAGCTACTCTGCAGTGGCTGCCAGTAACGTGTAGGGTTGATTTTAAGGTCCTTAACCCTTGTGTGATGTTCACTTTTTGGTCCCTTTGGTACTGTTCGAGTCAAATTGACCCGGGGCATCATTGGTGTTTTAAAAGCACTTGTCCTGACACGGTGTTCCTAGTCCCAGGGGTGACCCGTACAAGGGAGTATACCTAGGACGCAAGAAAGACCCAAAATAGCCCATAATATTAAAGGGCAGGACAAACAGGTACTGTACCCAATAATGCACAATAGGTACTGTGTACACATTCAAAAGTGCATATCTTTTGTTCTGGTGGATCTAGGGGGGTGCCCTTTGGAGAGGCTGGAGCACAGGATGCTTAACAGGTGGGGCCGAACAACAGCATGATGAGTCAAAGCATTTTTACGCACATGATGCCCCTAAAGCCGGGTACACACAAGGATTTTCAAAATCTTAACAGATTTTTTTATCTGAGACAGACCCCACACACGAAGATAAAAAATCTTGGATTGAACCGCCTTGATCGTATTGTGTGTGGTGTGCGCCGATATTCCCATTTCAGCACCCCGCATACATAAAGATTATCGTTATGACAGTCTAGAGTCTCGTTCCCCAAGCCAGAAATGTCGCATGATCTAACGTAGTACCCTGACTGACCTGTACGAGGCAGCCATGTGCCACAGGGCATTCCTTGGTCATGTGCGACAGGGCATTCCTTGGTCATGTGCCACAGGGCATTCCTTGGTCATGTGCGACAGGGCATTCCCTATTCCGCCCAAAATCGGCCAGATTATCTTTATGTGTGTACCCGGCTTTAGTGTGTGTGTGTGTGTGTGTGTGTGTGTGTGTGTGTGTGTGTGTGAGCCCAAGAATGCACTACATTGTTTTGATTATAATGTTTTATCTCCCATGTAGGCTAATGTTCATGGTTTTTCAATTTTAGAGAGAGCATGTCATAACTTTTCCAAGAGAAAAACTGGTAAAAATCAATTATGGTAAATTAAAATCATAAAAAGGAATGGAACCTTGCTAAAGTAGTTATTGCACTTACCTCCAGTGTGGTTGAATTGCTGCTTCAGAGAATCAAGGAATATTTTGAAGAGCTGCTGTCTGCCGATGATTCTCTGAGACCACGTCTCCCAGTAATCTGGGTCATCTGCTGTTGCGTTGTTCATCCAGTCCTGTTTGGCCACGGCTTTCCTGGTGTCGCTGTCATAGCAAGCTATCTCAACACCATCCAGCATCCACACATGAACATACTCTGGGAAGATTGGAACTCCAGAGGATGCAGTTGTGAAAAAGTCCAGGGAGTTGGTAACTAGAAGAAGAAACTTGCATGAAAGCATGTATGAACAAAGTGTTTTACAAACATGCAAAATAGGTTTACTTACTGTCATATTTTGTCACACTCACTGTGAATTCAAACACTATAAGCTTTTTGCAATATTCCGTAGATGATAAAAAGCATTTCTAGTGATAGTCTTAAGTCAGAATCTATAATCACACCTAGATTCTTAGCTTCATGTATGCAGTTTGAAAGCAAGGTTCCCATGGTATTCGACAATTTGTCTTTTTGTGGTTTTGGTCTAATGACAAGAATCTCAGTTTTGTCCTGATTTAGTTGTAGAAAATGTTTGGACATCCAAAGTTGTATATCTCTGAGACAATTCTCATTGTGCAGTGAATTATCAGGCGATACTGATATGTACAGCTGAGTATCATCTGCATAACTATGAAAATGTACACCATGTTTTCTGATGATTCCACCTAATGGGAACATGTACAGGGAGAAGAGCAAGGGACCAAGAATAGACCCCTGAGGGACCCCACATGTGATGTCAACATTATCAGAAACAGAGTCTCCCAGGACAACAGAGAAATGCCTACCCACAATAATACTACTACTACTACTACTACTAATAATAATAATAATAATAATAATACTTTTTTTAAAACAAACCTGCAATTGAAGCTTTGATCCCAATCATGAGAAGGATGAGACACTTCATGTTGATGTTGTCTGTTGTGATGTGTGAAATAGTCTTGAATCTAATCGAAATGGTCTGATCACACCGATCGCTAATGACCAGACTGTGCCCTGGCAGAGTAGAAATGCAGCAGGTTTGTCACACACCCACACACACCCACACACACACCCACACACACACCCACACACACACACACACACACACACATACACACATACGTACGCATTCTTACGATGGCTGATGGATAGACTGATAGACTGATGGATAGATTGATGGATAGGATGGGAGGGCGCCCAGCCTTCGCAGCCTGTATCCAGTTCCTCAAGAGCAAGCCCAAAAATATGACAGCCTGTCGGGTGAGTTGTTGCTCAAGAATTCCATTGAAGAAGAACAAATAAAAGCAATACAAACAACACGGAAATGAGCTATAAATAAAAACTATATTTGTCTTTTCATGGTTGCAGCAATTTCCTTTCACTTGTTGGTACTGAACACGACGCAGAGTCAAAAAGACATTTTACAAACACCGTAAATCCAACAGTCACTTTGGATAGAGGCGTCTGCTAAATAAAATGAATAAATGAGTAGAAAATGCCACAGAAATCAAACATGCTACTTAACTCCAAGGGGGTTACCACACTCTCAATCAAACTGGTTTCAGTGGCATTTCCCCTTCCACAACCTGTATGGCACACACTGATGTTCTTGCTGCTCCAATGCACAACCTGGTGGATTTTTTTTTGCCAAATCAGTTGTGCAATAGTAAATGTTGGTGAGTTGTTTCTATACAATTGACTTATATGACATTAAGGTAATGAATAAAGGAGACAACTACAGTGTGTAGGTGGTAATCTACATCTTTCCTAGCAGGCAGACTGGTTCAATCTCCTTAGAAACAAAACATTACAGATTTAGCTATTTGTGAGACCTCACCTGTGTCCCTGTACTTGTCTCTGCTGCCCTTTGACCCAAAAAGGTCTTTATGTCCATTTTCCTTTTTTTCCCTGGCATATTTTTGTTACAGCTCACCTACTAAAAGTGAGACGATTGACAATATCAAAACATGCTTGCACACACACATATAACTTACACACAAGTTAGTTTTACTGGCCCCAATTTGGTACAATTATTACTGAAATTATTGAGAAATAGAGACATTGTTGACATACGTAAACTAGCTGTTGTAATCTTTAATGTTCGGTGACGTTAGGTCCGTTTTTTCACTAAAATAACATTAGAACATGCTTGACAGAACATGACATGAACTTGTTCATTAATATATTACATTTGAACCAACAGTATTATGGCGTTTATACAGTTTGTTTAACCCACCTGAATGAACGAGAATCATGGACAAGGTTTTAACATGAACGTTACTCATGGCTTGTTTATTGAGGAACCGATGTCCCGCTCCACCAGTGTTGCCAGATTGGGCTACTTTTGGTCACTCTGGACGGGTGAATTTGGCAGCTTTTAGACTGGTTGGGCTGGAAATCATCAAATCCCGTCTGGCAACCCTGCGCTCCACTACATCGCCTGGCTGGTGGGGTGAGATGGAGCCGGTATCCGCTTGTTAAGTCGTGACGTATTTCCGGGTCCAACGTTGGCTGAGGCGCTGTCTTCGAAATGCCGAAATAATAATAATAATAAATGATATTTATATAGCGCTTTTCCTAGGCTCAAATACCCTGACAATATGAAGAAAACGGGAAAGTGCTGTGTCCCGTGTTGTATGAATAGATCCGAGTCTAAAAAACTATTAAACTGTCATTCTACCGCTGTAGTTCACAGGTACTCTGGTGGAGGGAATTTCTGGTTTGGACTCGGAAATGGCTAAACGTCACGTTTGACGTCAGACTTAACAAGCGGATTGGTACCGGATTTTTCCCACCCTACCAGATTTTCCGGTTCCGGAAAAGTGGGAAAATCTGGTAGGGTGGGAAAATCCGGTACCTACACCGGGAGGATTTTGAGTTACCGTTGTGTGGAGTGGATAAAATCACCAAAATGACACAACGTGATTCAGATTACATTTTCTGGGGATTTTTTTAATTATTTTTGAATCCAGGTATGGCGAGTGCCATAGATTGCCATACCAAAACAAGGTCTATCGAGACAGAGAGTGAGCCACGCACTTTTAATGAATGGATTAAAGAGCCACACACAGACAGGCAAAGAGCCACATGAATGAATGAATGAATGAATGAATGAATGAATGGTCTTTATTGTCATTAATACAGTACAGGTACCATACAACGAAATTTAGGAGGGGGGTCTCCCCTGATGCTAGGAAAAAAAATACTAAAAACAAGAAGGGAAAAGAGCTGGTTTACAAGCCGCGGGTTGGCCACCCCTGGACTAGATCCACTAGTTCCGCACTGCTATTGATTGATTGATTGAAAACTTTATTAGAAGATTTGCAGAAGTAGGTACATGAAAGTACATAATTACATACAAGGTCAACTAACAGGATAAAAACCCAAGAAAGCCACTGGCTTATTTCAATTGGGGTCCTTGATTCTCAATTCATCGTTACATGTAAGACAGACAACAAAACTAGTACTATCTACAAGATAATACAGACAAATAACTATTACTATCTACAAGATATCGAACCAATGTTACGTAAGGAAGTTGATGTTGTGAAATCCTGTTTCAAATAGTTTGAATAGAATCTGTTTACATGTAGACTGTAGAGATAAGGAGAGAGAGAGAGGGAGCTAAGAGGGGAGTATGTACTTGGCTGATTCTCGGGCAGAAATGGTTGGTCAAGGATCTGGCTGCAGGACAGTGGGAGGAACTGGAAACATTCAGAAGCCTCTAAAAGGGGCTGAAGCTCCTTTTCAACCTCAGGCTGTGGTGCATTTGGAATTAAGGATCATAGAACCATGGCTTGGTTTTTCCTGGGCTTCTGGGCACTACTGTTAGGCTGTTGTTGCCCCTCACTGCAAGTGGGGCAGTATACTCTGGGTAAAGGGCAGAAATGCGGCGGGTGGACTGATGGCCAGTGTGAAGCTGGCCTCGCCTGTGTTTCTAACAGCTCTGATACGTACGGCGAGGAGGCAGTCTGCATCTGTGAGTCTCCCCTCTTTCCTCAATCATCATTTGTTTTTGGAGAATAATTGGTTGCTTTTGAACTGCTTTCTTTTTTCTTTTTCTATTTTTTCCCCACTTGATCCAGCACCACAGATGTATTGTGTGTTGACTCAACTGTTTACTGTCCCTCTCAAATGTTTGTTGAAATAGTTTTCTTATGCCTGGATAAGAGAGTCAAATAAGTACTTGTCAGTGCCTTCAACATACAGTACGATATGCAGTACATTGCCTTGATCGTATCTGTGTCTCCCGTTCTGTAGCTCCCCCTTTCTACCCGTTCTGCGTGTAGTGTCCCCGGGTGCGGCGTGACTGCAAAACTAGACACATGACAGACCCGTGTGGCTGCTGCCAACAGTGTGGCCGCAAGAGGGGCCAGCTGTGTGGGGGCCGTCAATGGGAGAAGGGTTACTGTGACCCTTACCTCAGCTGCGCTCTGTTTGTGGGCCACGAGCCTGCCTTACCCCCCCACACCGGCGTGTGCAAAAGTAAGAGGATTGGGATGATAACAGCTAGCTTATGAGCTGACATTGAGGTATTGCCCCGACATATTGTGAGAATTTGGGCTTTGAATAACAGTTAAGAAAGGGGTTGATTATGTTCGCGGATCCAGCTTGCTCTGATAGGTTGTATTCTTTTGTTTATCAAAATGAGTGTGCAAATTGTCTCTTTTCATTGACATTTCATTTGAACGCCTCATGACAGTTAGCTTAGAAACATTGATACATCATTATTATAATGATCATTATTATAATTTGTGAGCAAGTTCATCAGATCTATTGTTATTGATTTATACAAGGCTTCAGGTGATAAATGGTTGGATAAATGTTGAACAAAGTTAACGTTTAGAGGCAGACCTTAGAATAAAGCATTTCTCTTGCCCTCTTTTTCCTCTCTCCCTTCATCGTATTCCACTAAACTCATCCTGTCTGTGTTCTCTGTCTACTAGAGTTACCAGGGCCGTTGACGGACTCCAGGAATGACCCCCAGTGTCCCTGGAAGTGGGGTTGCGACATCAGGATGAGTGTCTGTGACTGCTACAACGTACGGACCTGCTTCAACGGTCCCCACAGCTACAGTCGTCCAGAAGACTGCGAAACAGTGAGAAAAGGTGAGTGCTGTATATACACACATGTAAAATACCTCCCTGATTTGGCCATTTCTTTTCTATTGCTTTTTTATTTTATTTTATTTATATATAAAGCCCATCATGTCTCCATTCAAGAGACTGGACTGGACTGAGGTTTGTAGTATGATTCAATGCTGAACTTTATTCAACTGACTTCCTCCCCTCATAGCAGATCGGTTCTTTTACGATGTGGAACCCGAGGTGGACCCGAATGAACCCGAGCCTGTATATAAGAGGTGGGGCTGTGATTTGCATGGAGACCAGTGTGTGTGTTCAATGAAGGATGTCCGTACACTGTGGTGTTATGTTAATATATGGTGTGACGCTTATGCTGTAGACCAATGGGAATGAGTTGGGGATACAGGGGAGAGCATGCGCAGTGGGAAAGCGGGCAGAGTGGGATGAATGGTGGAACTGGATGGTTAATAAAGTACGTGGTATATAGTTAACAGTTGTCTCACGCGTTTACTTACGAAACACGACATGGTGTCAGAAGTGCTGTTGAACTAAATCAGTACAGAGATGTGCCTAATCGACAGGCTGTATGAGCGATTCCACGTTACATGCTGACGGCGAGCTGGCTAGCGGACAAGAAGGCGAGCAGCTGGCTAACGACAACGTGCCGCAAGAGGAAGAGGAAGCTAGCAGAATGGCTACTACAAATGCGACGTTCAACATTCAGCCGCCGGAGCCTTTTGATTTTTCTAAGCCGCTCGAGTGGACAAAGTGGATACGGAGATTTGAGAGGTTCCGACAGGCAAGCAATCTAGCCGCCAGCTCTGATGATAATCAGGTGAACACTTTGATTTATTGTATGGGAGATGAGGCCGACGATGTTTTGAGGGGTTTGAAACTCAGCGAGGGAGACCTGCATCTGTACAGTAAAGTGAGGGATGGCTTTCAATCCTTCTTTGTAGTGAAAAAGAACATTGTGTACGAACGTGCGCGATTTAACATGCGCAAACAGGAAGCAAATGAGACCGTGGATGCATTTGTCACTGCCTTGTATGCATTGGCAGAGCACTGCAATTATGGACAATTGCATGATGAACTGATCAGGGATAGGTTAGTGGTAGGGCTGGCAGACTTGCGGCTCTCAGAACGCATGCAAATGGAAAAAGACTTGGACTTAGAAAAAGCTATCAACATGGCGAGACAATCAGAGGAGATCAAAAAGCAGCAAAGCACACTGAGGAGTGACAGCAGCAGTAGTGCAGTGCAGATGGACGTCAGCTCCGTAGACAGAGTGTTTAAAGGGAGGCCAAAGGAAAAGCCCAAACCTAACATGTATAAGAGCTTTGGAGCAAAGGCACACAGCAGCCAGAGCAGCTCCCAGTGCTACAAATGTGGTGGCGCGCCACACCCCAAGCTGGAGTGTCCTGCCAACGAGGTGAAGTGTCACTCCTGTGGAAAAATGGGTCACTACAAGCGTGTGTGCCTTGCAGGTAAAGCTGTGCACGGTATTGAAGAAGAGGTGGAGGGCTGGTTCCTTGGTACTGTGACGTCAGAGGCTGATCCATGGAATGTAGAAATAGAAGTGATGGGAAAACAGGTCACCTTCAAGCTCGATACTGGAGCCGATGTCACTGTTGTGTCACAGGCTGTTTTTGCTAACATGTTTTCTAACACACAGCCACCCATTCTCCACAAAGCAGAGAAACCTTTGTTTGGTCCAGGACGAATGCCGCTGGACGTGGCAGGGTTCACCAAGCTGCAGCTGGGGAGAGGAGGCAAGCAGACCACGGAGAAGGTCTATGTGGTGAATAACCTGAGCACGCCTTTGCTTGGGAGGCCAGCCATCGTAGCCCTGGGCTTACTCCTCCGTGTCAACAGCATAGACATGGAGACCCTCAAGACGACCTACCCCAAGCTGTGCAGTGGCCTGGGTGAGGTACAACAAGCATACACCATAAAACTCAAACCGGGTGCTGTGCCATTTTCCTTGAAAACCCCCAGGAGGATTCCGCTGCCTATGATGGGGAAAGTCAGAGATGAGCTCCAGCGCATGGAGAACCTGGGTGTCATCAGCCGCGTGGAAGAGCCAACCGACTGGTGCGCCGCCATGGTGGTCGTCCCCAAAAAGGACGGTAAATCAGTGCGTCTATGTGTGGATCTGACCGGCTTGAACGAGTTTGTATGCAGGGAGAAGTACATTCTGCCGTCGATAGAGCAGAGCCTCGGGATGCTTGCCGGAGCAAAGGTTTTCAGTAAACTGGACGCAAACATGGGGTTTTGGCAGGTTCCACTTGCAGCAGAATCAGCCAAGTACACTACGTTCATCACCCCATTCGGAAGGTTTCATTTCAACCGCCTTCCTTTCGGAATTGCCTCAGCACCTGAACATTTTCAGTGCATGATGGCGGAGGTAACCGAGGGGCTGGAAGGTGTGATATGCCACATCGATGACCTGCTGGTGTGGGGGCGGGATCAGGAAGAGCACGATACTCGACTCCACGCAGTACTGCAAAGGGTGGAAAGGGCCCACATCACCCTGAATATGGACAAATGTGAACTCTCAAAGAGTGAGGTGGTCTTCCTGGGCCAGATCGTCACGGCTACAGGGGTCCGCCCAGATCCGAGGAAGACGGAGGCCATCATGGAGATGAAGGAGCCCGCAAACGTCAGCGAGCTGCGAAGCTTTCTTGGAATGGTCAATCAACTGGGAAAATTCATTCCCCAGTTAGCAGAAAAGGACAAGCCGCTCCGTGACCTTCTCTCGAAAAGAAACAGCTGGGCCTGGGACGTGGCCCAGGTGACAGCATTCAGAACACTGAAGGAAGCCCTGTCCTCTCCTCCAGTGCTGGCGGTCTATGATCAAAAGAGAGACACCAAAGTGTCAGCCGACGCATCCTCGTTCGGCTTGGGAGGTGTTCTGCTCCAGAGGTGGGGGGTTGAATGGAAGCCTGTGGCTTACGCGTCTCGGTCCCTCACTCCCACAGAACAACGATACGCACAGATCGAGAAGGAGGCCCTGGGCCTCACATGGGCCTGCGAACGGTTCCAGGATTTCCTCATAGGAAAACACTTCTGCCTGGAGACCGACCATAAACCCCTTCTCAGCTTACTGGGAGGCCAAGCCCTGGATCTTCTGCCGCCAAGAATCCAGCGTTTCAGGATGCGGTTGATGCGCTACTCATATTCTATCGTGCACGTGCCAGGAAAATCACTCTGGACAGCAGACACGCTGTCGCGCTCCCCAGTGACAAGATCCAGGTCTACATCAGAAGAGGAGCTAATGGAGAGCACCAATATATATGTGGACTGTGTAATGGACAATCTACCCGTTGGTGCCTCATATATGGAAAACCTGAGGAAGGAGCTAAAGGCTGACAGTGTCTGCTCACGTGTTATGATGCTGTGCACAGAGGGATGGCCTGACCACGCAAGCCAGGAACCTGTGCTGAAGAGCTACTGGCGGGAGCAAGCTACGCTCACAGTGGAAGACGGTCTACTGCTGAAAGGCACACGACTGGTGATACCTTCAGTAATGAGGAACGACGTGCTGGCCAGACTACACGAAGGACACCAAGGTGTTGTGAAGTGCAAGGAGCGTGCCCGCCAGTCTGTGTGGTGGCCTGGACTCAGCCAACAGGTAAATGAAATGGTGCTCAATTGCAGGGCATGCATTCAGGAGCGACAGAATCCCAGAGAACCTCTCATGCCGTCAGAGTGCCCTGAAAGACCATGGCAGAAGTTGGGGGCCGACCTGTTCGTCCTGGGAAAAGACACATACCTACTCGTCGTCGATTACTTCTCCAGGTATGTTGAGATTGCCCAATTGTCTCACACCAGGTCCACTGACATTATTGTACATCTGAAGTCCATGTTTGCCCGCCATGGCATCCCGGAGGTCCTGATGTCAGATAATGGGCCTCAGTTTTCTGGTCAAGCCTTCACCTCCTTTGCTGCTGCGTACGGGTTCAGACACATCACCAGCAGCCCAAGGTTTCCACAGAGTAATGGTGAAGCAGAAAGGGCAGTCCAGACTATGAAAAACCTCCTGAAAAAAGCGAGCGACCCCTACCTGGCTCTACTCGCCTACCGAGCCACACCCCTTCAGAGTGGGTACAGCCCGGCCCAGCTCCTCATGGGCCGACGTCTGCGCACCACGGTGCCAGTGCTGCCCTCTCGACTGGTCCCTACACTGCCGGACAGCGACGCGTTCGCGCAGAAAGAGGAGGTGAAAGGGAGGTCGGATGCGGTAAACTACAACCGGCGACACCGTGCAAGACCCCTCTGTGACCTGTCTTCGGGAGAGCAGGTATGGGTCACGGATGCTAAGACGTCGGGAACTGTGCTCCGAAACCACTCTACTCCGAGGTCCTACCTGGTGGGCCTGCCCCAGGGGGTGGTGAGACGCAACCGACAGCATCTGATACCCCTACACACACCTACACAAGACAGGGGCTCCCCGCCGCAGCAACAAGCCTCGGAGCCGGCCCCAGACCCGACCCCTGGGCAGGCTCCCATGTCACCTGCAGTCGGAACACAGGCCCCACCTGCAGAGACTCCCACGCTCAGAACAAGGGGGGGGAGAGCAGTGGTTAAACCTAGGAGGTTTGACATGTAACTGAGAAATGTGGACAAGTGTTTGTATAAGTGTTTACCCTAAAAAAAAAAAAAAAAAAAGGGGGTATATGGGTAATGTTACTGTTGTATTTAAGGAAAAGTTATTCCATGTTACGTTGGATGGGGTCTAGTTTGAGCACTTTTAGTAGCCCTGTTAGTTTTGAGATTTATGGATCAAACCGCTATAGTAACGTATGTTCAGGATTTACACAGGGACAGACCTTTACAACAAAAGAGGCAGAATAATCCTCTAAGGTCTGACGAGGCAAAGGCAGTCTACCCTTTGTCTCTAGAAAGGGGAGATGTGGTGTTATGTTAATATATGGTGTGACGCTTATGCTGTAGACCAATGGGAATGAGTTGGGGATACAGGGGAGAGCATGCGCAGTGGGAAAGCGGGCAGAGTGGGATGAATGGTGGAACTGGATGGTTAATAAAGTACGTGGTATATAGTTAACAGTTGTCTCACGCGTTTACTTACGAAACACGACATACACAACAACTCTCCCAAGACCAGTGTGAAGACCTGCGGGGTGAGTAGAGTTAGAGTTTCACTGAACAACATTACAACCGTAGTGATAGGGATATCCCAACTCTACTAATAAGTCCAATTTGATCGAGCATCTTCAACTTTTCAAAACCAGCAGAGGACAAATTAAGATTTTCAGAGGCTAAATGGCTGTGGATTCTTATCTCATATTCTCTTTCTCCCCTGTGTGTGTGTGTGTGTGTGTGTGTGTGTGTGTGTGTGTGTGTGTGTGTGTGTGTGTGTGTGTGTGTGTGTGTGTGTGCGCGTGTGTGTCTGTCAGAGAAAGCTCGCTGCAGTAATGTCCACTGCCCTGAGATCCCAGCTCCACCTTGCCCTGCTGATTCCTTCTTGACTGAGCCCTTCACTCCTCCTGATCAATGCTGCCCACAAATAACTGCTATTTGCACATGCAGTTTTGAGAATTGCCCCAAAGCACCGACAACCTGCCCTCCTGGGTCCCACGTCAGGCGTGTGAAGAAGGCAGAAGGCCGTCCAGGAGATTGTTGCCACATGTACTGGTGTGTGTAGGTTAGACACTTGTCTGGGAAACCAAGAGAGAAGAGGTGGGAAGAGGCAAAGGGATCAAATGCCACATTTCACTAGGGACTGCATGTACATTAAATTTCACATTTATTCATAGAGCTAACCCACATTATTCTTTACAAATGCCATTATTCAAGAGAAACATTATCTTGATGATTTTAAATATGATTGTCAAACGTGTGTAAGTCATTAATTTCAGGAAATGTGTAATAACAAAATAAAATGCTGAATTACAGAACTGATGTCTAGCGGTAAGATGTGTGTACTGATCCTAGTAGTAAATCTCTCTATGATCAGGAGGACATTCGATTTCGCATCCACAATCAAATATGATCTAGGATCCCAACCGTTGTATGTGCCACGATGTGAATAAAACCGCACATGTACCTCACTGCATAATAAAGAAAATGTTTATTCTCTATTCTCTTCATTTCATAGCGTTCCTCTTGGTTGCGCTGCTTCCAGCCATTTGGAGGGCTGTTAGAGCTTTTATCCAATCATAAAATTTCAGCCATAATGTGTTGCCAGGGTACCAAGAAATCTGCCCGCCTGCAGATTCAACAGTGGTGCGAGTACAGATTGTAATTTAAAGTGAACGAGAAAAGTACTGTGGCTATAGGTTGCCACCTTTCAGTCAGAGAAATAAGGGACATCCCTCGCAGTAGGGGCCCCGCTCCTCGGGACCACGACCACCACGGGCCCAAGGGCGGGTGGGGGCGCCAGTGCTAGTAAATCATAAGTTAAACATCGTTTCAATAAAGCCTTAAGGGCTGCCAAGTTTCACCAAAAGTTTGGAGTGAGATTTTTTGGCGGTGGAGCGACCCAAAACTGCACGTTTTGGCAGCGGCGGCCCCTCTCTCCCACCCAATTATTTGTGCTAGTTTCCTGCAATTTTACATGATGTTCACAATAAACCAGCACAAGAAATGAAAATAATTGGAACATTTGATAAAACAAGACAAATTCAGACAATATATCATATTTATGTAAGTCTTAATAAACAAATACAGAGTCTAAAAGAAAATTGGGCCCATCAACAGGACTCAGCCCCTTGGTCAGCAGCAGAAAGACCCTTGGTCATCATCTTATATACAGTGCATTGCTCATAGATGCATAGATCATGTTATACAGGACATACCAGGGTTTTTCCTGGGTCGGAATGAGGCCTTCTTTGAGGGACCCCCAATTGTTGTATTTGTATTGTACATTGTAATTAATAATAATAATAATAATAATAACAAATACAACAATTGGGGGTCCCTCAAAAAATCATATTATTAATGTACCTGGCATTATAATAATAAGTTATTATAGGCCTTAACATTTGACATTTAAAAATGTTTATTACATGTGGGGGTCCCTGTTCTGGTTGTCTCTCGTCCAAGGGGTCCTTGGGCTGAAAAAGGTTGAAGACCCCTGGCCTACATCATTATTATAAAAGACCTCGCAAATCTGACTTCGCACACGGCCTCGCATATCTCCCAACCGGCACTGCCGGTTACCATGGTAACAACAACAATAGTCTCAGCGTTCCCGTGACACTATGGCACTATGACGTCATAAAACATACCCCTGTCAAAGCTGATGTTTCTGCTGCTGAGCGACACTCTTGAACGAGACATCGATCGAGACACTCCGTGTTATTAACTCCGGCTATCAACGGAGTTACCGGCTATCAACGGAGTTACCGGCTATCAACGGAGTTACCGGAATATATGAATACTCAGAAGGTAAGGAACTGCGTGTAGGACAGTCTAATAATAGGCAGGCTAGCATATTTTAGTATGAATATATATTTACATTATACATATTATACATGTATTTACTGATGTGTGGATATGTTAAAGCACTTTGAGCTGCATCGTTTGCTGGACTTGCTATACAAGTAAAGGTTGTTATTATTATTATTATTATTATTATTATTTCTGACTGGCGATGCCTATTGCCCAATTAGGCCTATTAGGGATAGGATTAGCGTGTGGTGTATGTTTACTTGTCATCTATTATGTAATGCCTATATTAATTAAGATATTTGTTTAAAAATGGGACTGATGGATTTTAGAATCGCTCACTGTACAATTATCATACTATGTGTTAATCAGACATTAATTCAAGCATTAATATTATGTTGGTTCGCATTAATACATAGCTGTTGGCCGGGCGGGTGTTATTACCGTAGAGAGAGGAGAGCTCCAGTGAATTGAGAACGTTTTGTATGTTTGCAATTAAACACAGGGATTATAAGAGAAGCTATCTGTTATTATTTCACCACTGTCCAAGTCGGGACGTTAAAATAATTAATAATAATAATAATAACCTTTATTTAACAACAGCTGTGCAGTAAGCAGGGGTCTTGGTTGAGGTGTGAACCAACAATTAGAATGTGGATACCGTTTGATCCTCCTTGATCACGATGTTGGCATCGCACATAATCTAGTCCTACATCCGATAATCAGATGTTATTTGAACAGTTTATGATGAACAGCATTCGTTCACACAAGTTGCATGGTCACCGTGGCACCGTTCGTAAATTCGCTCTGAGACACACAGGGTTCAACGTCATAAAGGGACCAAGTAATTTGATTGGACAAGAGGCATTCCATGCGTGCTGATCAGATTCCAGAGCGAATTTACAAACGCAGCCTTTATGACACCTGCAACAGGTTCAACTAAAACGACTCTCTACCGTTCAAAAGCGTTTTCACATTTGCATTGACAATGCCAAACAAAACAGAGGTAACCATTTCATTAATGTGTTACTGTGTTTATGTGACTGGATCTCCTTGAGGCCGAGCTGCTCCAGTGCTGAATCTTGTTCATCATGAGCCTCTCTCTAAAATGTTTAATCATTGCCAAAATATTACATTGTGATCAGCTGCATATGACTAGCAATTAGCTGCATACATCTAGCTGTACAGGGGTGAAAGCCCAGGAAACAGGCAGTTATTCTGGATAGACTGATAACTGTGGATATGTCAAACGACAGGTGTAAAACAGTGACGCCTAGCGGCAGAAACTGAGGTGACATGTTCAACACTTGCCTAAAATTAGGAATATAACTCAACACTGGACTCTTTTAATCACGAAATGATTCAATTTGTACTCTTTCTAATTTACTATCAATTAATTACAATTGCATTGTTATTTTAGACCTAAATCCACTTTTAGTGTTCGAGAACACACTATAAATGTATGTATTCGGTTGTTAAGTCTGACGTCAAATGTGACGTTTAGCAATTTCCGGGTCCAAACCAGAAATTCCCTCCACCAGAGTACCAGTGTACTACAGAGGTAGAATGACAGTTCAATCGTTTTTTAGACTCAGATCTATTCATACAACAAGGGACACAGCACTTTCCCGTTTTCCCCATATTTGTCAGCGTCTTTGAGCCTCGGAAAAGCGTCATATAAATATAATGAATTATTATTATTACTGAGGCATTTCGAAGACAGCGCCTCAGCCACCTTTGGACCCAGAAACACGTCACGACTAGTGCACTGTATTCTAATGGCTCATAGATAGTGTCATTGAATTCTTGCTTACACGACTGCATATTAAGCCTCACAGGAATGTCTTTGCAGGACTCCCAGAGCAAGCAGAGTGGATACAGTATGCACCAGCTCCAGGGGAACAAAGAGTTTGGCAGCGAGAAGGAGGGCTATCTGATGAAGAAGAGTGACGGGTAGGTGGCCTGATGAAGATTGTCAAAAGCCAATCTTTAGTCTAATCCTTGAAATAAGCTTAATCAAGGTCTAGCATACCAGCCCTCTATGGACCATTGGTAACAACTTCATTTGTGGTCGTTGTTGCCACGTTTTCATGTTGCTGCCACATAGATTAGGTGATAAAAAAGGACAACAATTATTACTTGATATGTTTGTCACCTAGGTTACGAAAGGTCTGGCAAAGGAGGAAGTGTTCAGTAAAGAGTGGCTTCCTCACCATCTCACATGCCACAGTGAGTACTACATCACCCATAATCCATAACTACAGCAACGCACACATGCACACACACACACACACACACACACACACACACACACACGCACACACGCACACACACACACACGCACACACGCACACACACACACACACACACACACACACACACACACACACACACACACACACACACACACACACACACACACACACACAGAGTGATTTATGTTTCTTCTCTGTAAAGTGGCCATACCACCTCAGGAGGGTGTGGGTGGGTGCAAAGGGTTGTAGATATACCCACAATAAAAGGACTATTGCTTCATAGCATATAGCTTTCATTGGCTAAGCTCATTCATTTCTTAATATTCTCTTCCTGTCATTTAGTCCAATAGGCAGCCAGTGAGACTGAACCTGCTCACCTGTCAGGTCAAACCCACCGGGGAGGACAAGAAATGTTTTGACCTCATCTCCCGTAAGTCACAACACTACCGGTAGTTCTTGACTTGACTCAATTGAAAAGGACTAGGATCACAAACCGGCACAGCACAGTTGAGGAGCTTAGAATGATAAGGTTCTATCTCCGTTTAGGGCAGTTCAGAGATATTGAGCGTCAAAGTTTTTACATTCCATTATGTTTTGTGGGATGGAACCTTTGTATTTTATGAATTACTAATTAAAAAATGTCAACATTTAAAAAATAACACCACACAGGCATTAATAAACACCTAATAGATCAGATTATGTAAAAAACTAAATTTTGACATAAATGGAGATAGAACCGTATAATTCTAACGTCACGAGTTGATGAGTGAGAGGTCACAGAGGACAACTTAAAAAAAAAAAAAAAACATCTTCTACCTCAACAGTGATTACAGAGACAGTACCAAACTTGGCTAGGAGTTTTTTTTTTTACAAAATGTTAATGTTTAGTGTCACAAGAGGTACAGTATGATGTTGCATAAACTAAACTGTGGGTCATCTTTCTCTCTCACACAGCTAATCGCACATATCACTTCCAGGCTGAGGATGAGCAGGAGTTTGTGATGTAAGATACTTACATATTAAAAAACGTATTTTAGTAGCCCAGGCTTTTGTTTAGTTAAACCAACCCTGAGTATGGTTGTGCTTAACCACAGGGTGACACTATTACACAGCTCATCTCAAGAAACATAGATACTGGAAATACCTTTTTTGTCCAAAGATCATGCATATCAGATTTTGTGCAGATCCACCCAGAAACTGGGCATTTTTATGGTGGAAGTGGGCGTGATCAAAACATGAACCATACCATATCAAAACAACTCACTCTCACTGACCCATGTGTGTGTAGATGGATCTCTGTGCTGACCAACAGTAAGGAGGAGGCTCTGAACAACCTAGGGTCTTCCGAGCTCTTGGTATATTACATTTTGCTGTATTTTAATTAGATAATCTTTACTTTACTATCCTGCCTAGAGACCTAGTAACTAGTCGAAATTTAAATAGCTTTTATTAAACAATCATTTTAAGCAGTAGAGACAGTATGCCTGCTCTAAATTATGGAATTGTAGAGGTGGACTTGTGGATGTGTAGTTTTATTTGATTTGATTTGTCTTTTCTCTCTCCTTAGCTGGTCAAGAACATATGGAAAAGTCGTTTCAATGACATCATGGGAGGTCTGTACGAGGGTCTGTACGAGGCGGTCCGCTCCCGAGACCTATGTAAGGTAAAGGACCTACCTATCAAGGTAGGTCTCCAGCCTCCAGCTCCAAGACAGAAGGATATGAAGGTAAGTGTCCCGCCTCCAGCCCCAGGACAGGAGGGCATTGAGGTTGCCCACGACGATGGACACAGCAGAGGTAAGTCAATATGTAGAACACATCGACCAAGGACATACTAACCATACTAATGAAGTATTCTATTCTGTAGCTATAGGCCTGGTGAAGCTCATATGAACTCTCTCTCCGCTCTCTAGCACGCACACGCACACACATACACACGCACATAGTCCCAAGCACATACACACTGTACACACACACAGGCACACACACACACACACACACACACACGCACATACACACACACACACACACACACACATACACAGAAACACCAGCTGAGCTGGACCACCACTCAACACCTCAGCTGGTCAGCCCAGTGACAGCTGTGACGACGCCTTGTGAGGGGAGCGGAGCTTCAAAGCCCAAGAAGCGTTCCCTCCTCCAGCGGATTCTCAAATCTGTGAGGAGCCTTGGCAGCTGCTGTCGACGCAGACAGTCTCCGTCCAACGAGACCCAGTAACCGTCTTCACGACGATGGACACAGCAGAGGTAAGTCAACATATAGAACACATAGACCAAGGACATACGAACTAAACTAATGACGTATTCTATTCTGTAGCGATAGGCCTGGTGAAGCTCATATGAACCCTCTCTCCTGTCTCTAGTGCCCGGCACAGTGGCGGCTGTGACGACGCCTCCAGAGGATGCATCAAAACTTAAAAATTAAATAATTTGGATTAATTGCATTCCTTTTGCTTGTGCATTTTTCATATCTTATGAACTTGTTATGCTGAAGATTGTGTAACTAGATAAGTGGTCTTAACAATATCATAGCTAGAAGCAACTGCGATTACAGTAACAAATATAGTAGCTAAGCATGTTTACAGCTATGCCTGAGGCAATATCCCAATAGAAATGTAATCATAATAAGAATCATATACAAGAATCATAACAAGACATATAAGGAATCATTAGAAATATACATGAGCTAGAAATGGTAGGCCTACTGAAGAAAGATGGTCATACATTCTCCCTCCCTCCCTGATACTAAACAACAAAGTAATTACTATTAAAGTGATTATTACTATAAATGTATTAACTTTTACTTCATGAAGCAGTTTAATTGGAGTTGTGTTAGCCACATAAAGAAAATACATATCTAAAACTGAATTATGAAGGTTACTATGGGATTAGGTTAGAGAGAGAGAAGGAATGAGGATTGTGTTACAAGCAATATCCCCCTACCTGGTCCTACCCTTAAATGTCCACTAGATGGCAGGCATGTATCAGCATAAATCAGGGGTCTCCAACCTTTTTTCATCTGAGAGCTACTTTGAAAAAATGTAAGTGGCCGAGAGCTACTCATATCTTATTACTTACCTTCATTCACATAACGTATTCTTTTGTCTTTTTGTCTCTTTCACAAAATATTTTGCATGTGTGTTATAAGTGCATTGACTCCTGTATTTTGAAGAGGAACCCCCAAGCAACAAGAAACAGGAGAGAAAAAAACGTTACTCGACAAAACAAGGTTCATCAAAAAAGCAGGCTTTGGCTTGGCAAGGGATTGGTTTAAATCACACTCCTGGGCCCGATAACATGATGTGTCCTTAACCAGTATCAGTCAAGCCTGACAATAAACGTGTGGTATAAATGCACAGCAAAAAAGTGAGGAGTTTAGGAACCGGCAAAGAGCTCTCATGAACTACATTTCCCATGAGGCCGAGCCGCTCCAGTGCTGAATCTTGTTCATCATGGGCCTCTCTCTAAAATGTTTAATCATTGCCAAAATATTTAATTGTGATCAGCTGCATATGACTAGCAATTAGCTGCATGTACACATCAGTAGCCAGCTGCCATCTCCCCAACAACACAATATTAACAAGTTAAATGTGTTCGTGTCATTGAGGTAGACTAAAGTCTACTCTAGACATTAGAATTGGCTATGCTGACCTCTGGTGGTTGTTAAGGTGTATTACCTCCAAGAAAAAGATGGCAAAACAGACGCCTGGCGGTTGTTTTGCCGAGCCCGCTGTACTTGGTGGATTGGGCCCGAGGAACAGTCCTGGGGTCAGGCTTTGGACGTCGTGGATCCGGCTCTAGTCCAGGAAGTTTTCAAATGATGTGTCATACATTGAAATTTAAAAATAGCTGAAGAAGATATACTTACAGGTTCATCTAAAAAATAAAAAATAAAAAATAAATTATATATATATATATATTGTGGAGAGGTTTTTTATTTTCCATAATTTAATTCAAAAAGTGAAACATATATTCTAGATTCATTACACATGAAGTGAAATATTTCAAGCTTTTGTTGTTTTAATGTTGATGATTACGGCTTACAGCTCAGGAAAATCAAAAATCCAGTATCTCAAAATATTAGAATGACCAATAAGACCAATCAAAAAAAGGGTTTATAATACAGAAATGTTGGCCTTCTGAAAAGTATGTCCATTTATGCACTCAATACTTGGTCTGGGCTCCTTTTGCACAAATTACTGCATCAATGCGGCGTGGCATGGAGGCAATCAGCCTGTGGCACTGCTGAGGTGTATGGTCACACCTTCCTCTTGACCTTCCTCTTGGCACCTTCCTCTTGACCTTCCTCTTGACACCTTCCTCTTGACAATACCACCGTCAGTTAGCATTCAATTCATGCATTGGCTGCATGGCTCCTCCAATCAGAGGTGTGTGAGGTGATGGTGTTGCTGCCAAGGGAGAAGATTTGCAGGAATGTGATTGGACAACTTAATAGCAGAAAGGATCACTCAAACATAGACAATGTCAAATACATTTTATTTGCAACCATGCCAACGTGACCCAAAGCTTTTAACACTGCAACAACCTGCAACTCACAAGCTGTGATAAAACATACAGTAGTTTGACACTAACATTTATACTCTGAAACCCTTTACATTGTGATTCTTGATTAGCAGCTAATACTGATAGTCTCACTTCCCCCTTCTCATGTAAGATACAGCTCACATCCATTTCTGTCATTATCACCATCATTAATTCATCATGTGTAATTGAATTCACAAATGACAATATAATCTTTTGATAAAATATATTAATGTTATGGACTGATACAAGTAAACTTATACATGTAAAATCATTCAAACAATCTAGTCATTGAAATGACAGTTGAATGTTGATATGGGGGGGTTGAATTGTCGAACTTTCAGCATGTTACATTACAAGATCCCATCATTAGTGTAATCATTCATATGCCTATTATAACAGTGACACTGTGCCAAGTGCCAAGACAGCAAAAATAAGTAAGACACCAATAATAAGTTGTAGGCTAGCAAAGCAAACAAGATACATATTTGTTTGGGGTTCAGTATAGGTGTGACGTGTAACTGTGAAAAGTGAGAGGAAAAGAAAGATTCAGCCTTCTCATGGCCTTCTGTCAGATGAGGCAAAACATGTAGAAAGCTCCTGTTTTGATTGGCGTGATGGAGTGAGAGAGTTCTAATTTGTGCCATATTAGGATACCTCCCGAGTCTCGTCCCTGTCTGATCCCAGGTAGCTTGGTGGATGGTACTACCAGCTCTCTATAGTTGGCGGGACAGCCAGTGGGACCATCTCCTCTATACCATGTCTCCTGTAGGATAATTGTGTCTGTGTTTGAAATTTCTTTCGTGAAGTCTGGGTTTCTGCTCTTAAATGCCAAAGGCAGTCGACCTCAGACCTTGAATGTTCCAGGATGATATTGTTAAAGATTTGTATTCCATGTTGTTTTTGTTCTAATGGTTTTAGTCCCGGACCATGACTGCGTAGAGCTCACTGAGCATCTGGTGTATGCTCAGGTCGTAGGGTGGGGCTCTGCTAGGTGTAGGTTTTGGGCTTCCTCTGCTCACAGCCTGCGCATATGTGTGGTATGGGGATGGCAGGGGCGGGTTGGGCCTGGCCTGGGGTGCAGCAGGGTGTCTATTTGGTGAAGCCGGGAGACCTCTGGGTGTAGCAGGCTGTCCTCTAGATGTAGCAGGGTGTCCTCTAGATGCAGCAGGCTGTCCTCTAGATGCAGCAGGGTGTCCTCTAGATGCAGCAGGCTGTCCTCTAGATGTAGCAGGGTGTCCTCTAGATGCAGCAGGCTGTCCTCTAGATGCAGCAGGGTGTCCTCTAGATGCAGCAGGGTGTCCTCTAGATGCAGCAGGGTGTCCTCTAGATGTAGCAGGGTGTCCTCTAGATGCAGCAGGGTGTCCTCTGGATGCAGCAGGGTGTCCTCTAGATGCAGCAGGGTGTCCTCCGGATGCAGCAGGGTGTCCTCTAGATGCAGCAGGGTGTTCTCTAGATGCAGCAGGGTGTCCTCTAGATGCAGCAGGGTGTCCTCTAGATGCAGCAGGGTGTCCTCTAGATGCAGCAGGGTGTCCTCTAGATGCAGCAGGGTGTCCTCTAGATGTAGCAGGGTGTCCTCTAGATGCAGCAGGGTGTCCTCTGGATGCAGCAGGGTGTCCTCTAGATGCAGCAGGGTGTCCTCCGGATGCAGCAGGGTGTCCTCTAGATGCAGCAGGGTGTCCTCTAGATGCAGCAGGGTGTCCTCTGAATGCAGCAGGGTGTCCTCTAGATGCAGCAGGGTGTCCTCCGGATGCAGCAGGGTGTTCTCTGGATGCAGCAGGGTGTCCTCTAGATGCAGCAGGGTGTCCTCTGGATACAGCAGGGTGTCCTCTAGATGCAGCAGGGTGTCCTCTGGATACAGCAGGGTGTCCTCTGGATACAGCAGGGTGTTCTCTGGATGCAGCAGGTCGTCTAGATGATGGTCTGTGTGAGGTGGTGGTCTGATGGTCTCTGTTGCTCCTGTAGGATGTGTTCGGTCTGCGGTCTAGTGCGACGTCCTTCAGGGTCTTTGCAAAAATGGGGACTGTTGCCTTGAAGATGTGCACTTGGTCATATAGACTGTACTCGTACAGGGTGGGGTGGGCCGCCAAGTATACATTTTGCTTCATTGCACACTCTCTGGATATTTCAGCGTTTATGTTTTTGATGAAGGCTGGGTGGAAGTCCCACCTGGGTAGCAGGGTAGAGATGACCACCTTCGCGTGAGGGAATGTGGAGGAGGCCTTGGTTATCACTCCCTTGATGGACTTGGCCACCTCTTCTCCCTGCTTCCTCAGGTCGTTTGTGCCAGTGTGAATGATGATGTGGCTGGGGGACCCCAGGTGCTCCTCTGTCAGCAGCTCCATTGCATGACTGGTATTCTGACACTTTAGTTTTAGAACTCTGTGTTTTGGGAAGAGTTTTTGCTCTTCCACATATCTCCCGTTTGAGTCTATGAGGAGTATAATTTGGGGATTTTGAGGTTCGGTAATGGGGTCTGATTGAGAAGGGGTCGCTTGAATTTGTGGCTCTTGGTTTGGAGGTGGTCCTGGTTGGCTGGTGTTGTCATCTTGATCCTGTTGTTCTGCTGGGTCCTGTGAGGGGATGGATGGCTCTTTCACAGTTCGTTCGCTGGTCAGCATTCTCACTTCCTCTTTGAGCTTTCGCACCTCTTCTTTGAGTTGCCTTATCTCCTGCTTGGAAGCCTCTTCGTTGACTTGGAGTTTTTTCACCACAGTCCAGAGAGCAGACAAGCCTCTCTCCCCCTCTGAGTCACTGAGTCTGGTTGGGGAGTTGTTCTTGTTCTGGACTGTTGTCTGCCCAGGTTGGAGTGTGTTGAGTGTGTTGAGTGTGTGTTCCATCTCCACTTGCTTTATCTCCAACATTGTGAATCTGTCTCTAAACTCAGAGAGCGAATAGGACTCTTTGGTGGGAGGATGACTCTTTATTTGGGGTGTTTTTGTGATGTTATCAGCTGGAGGTAGGATGTCCAGCTGGCCTGTGGTGAGGGTGGGGGTGGTGGGGGTGTCGTCACCAGAGTGGATTGTCTTCTCCTGTGCTCTCTCTTTGATTTTGGAAAAGTCTTCCTCAAAGTGGTTCAGATTGCCCTGGATCATCACTGTTCCTTTTTTGTATACGTTTATAATTGTTTGTTCATCCTCTGAATTTATTCTAAGTCTCCATCCACAACTAAAACCTTCTTTTATGACAGAGGAGTAGTGGTCTATTATGGCAGCGTGCCACGCCTGGGGATTGTTGGTGTGGAAAATGAGGTTTGATTTGTTTCCATTTTTCATACAGTCAACAAATAATGTCTCTGGACTGCTCACCAGGAGCTCCTCTTTGTATTTCTTCCTTGCAGATTCATCTGTAATTCTTGCTGGAAACTCTACTTTGATGGCTTCTGTGTGGAGGTGTGTAGAGTCCAGGGAAGGATCAGAGGAATTTGCACACGTGGAGAGGGTGTGGAGCTCTGGAATATGAAGTTTTGCTTCCATTGTTGATGTACAAGTAAGGCTTTCACACTGTTCCTCTTCACACCTCAGGGTTATTGAGGTTGCAGGCTGTCCTTTAGTATCCAGGTTATAAAGCAGTACTCACTCTGGTTCACTGTTTTCCAGGTGTCAGTGTAGCTTCCCCAGTTTGTAAACAATCTTTGGGTAAGTCTAATATAGATATAGTATTATAAGCTCATCTTCACATTTGAAAAATATGTTAGTCTCTCTCTCTCTCTCTCTCTCTCTCTCTCTCTGTGTGTGTCTCTCTCTCTCTCTCTGTGTCTCTCTCTCTCTCTCTCTCTCTCTCTCTGTGTCTCTCTCTCTCTCTCTCTCTCGCTCTCTCTCCCTCGTCGTCTGTCTCATTCAGACGACCGAATAGCCTATAGCGCATGTTACATACGGGTCAATGATTGCAGGGGACATATGTTTTCTCATTATCTCTGACAAATCTGAAGCTAAGCAGAACACTTACTGGATATCTACTATAAAAACCATCAACCTGTGTTGTACAAAATCAAATAATCAATATTAAATAAATCGTAATCTTTAAATTGAGAAACGTGGTCTTGCTTCTTCTATTCCATGACTGTTGAATGACTCTGTGGACCTCTACTACCCAAGTCATCTTGATGTGCTGGAGTCATCTTTGGGACGTTCAATAGAACAAGATCATGTTGAACCTTTAATGCTCGCTTGCCTGTGCATGTGGACAGTACAGCGTAGTGAAGTCTCTTTGTAATGTGGTGAGATGTGTTTCCATGGCCTGGTCCCCAGTCCTGCTCTCTAGTACTTTCAGCCCTGCTGGTGAAGAACCTGCTCAGCCTGAAGGACAGAGGATCTACCAGGGTTCCCACACCTTCTGAAACATCAAATTCAAGCACCTTTCAAGGACTTTCAAGACTCAATTCCCTCAAATTCAAGGACCCAACACGGCATAGTTTGAGACAGATGTAGATGAGAATTTATATAATAAGAACTATCCGCTCACAGACAACAATTAAAAAGAGAGGCTTGAATGTGTGCACTAGATGGTCTCTTGCCTTCTTTTTTTTGAGAGAGAGAGAGAGAGAGAGAGAGAGAGAGAGAGAGAGAGAGAGAGAGAGAGAGAGAGAGAGAGGCATTCAAGCACTTTCAATGACCCATGTGTATTTTCAAAAACTTTTAAGGCCTTTATTTCAAGGACCCGTGGGAACCCTGACCTCCTAACCTCTGGGAACAACATGGTGCTAATGTGTGCTAGCGAAGTTAACGTTGAGCAGCTAGCAATGACTAGAGTCTGGGAAGGAGCCATCCTCCTCTCTGTGTCTCCTTATTGAGATGAGAGGGAGGAGAGAGACTAGGGGAAGCTGTTCCTCTCTGTGTCTCCTTATTGAGATGAGAGGGAGGAGAGAGACTAGGGGAAGCTGTTCCTCTCTGTGTCTCCTTATTGAGATGAGAGGGAGGAGAGAGCCCCGCGGTGGTGTAGCGGTCTACGCACTGGCCGCTAGTGCATGCTGCCCACCGGGGCCGGGGTTCGTATCCCGGCTCGCCAGATCCAGATATGGCCGAGGCACGCGGGAAGCGGCATATTGGCCGGCCGCTTCCGAGGGGGGTATAGGAGTATTTCTGGACTAGGATCCGTCGCGCAACACCGCCCCCTGGGTGCCGGAATAACGGTACTGGGCTCGAGGAGCCAGTCAGCCTAGTCTGCCTGGCGCCCTCCTCTGGGACTGCCGGCCACGGGGTCGTGCGGCGGATCCTATGCAATAGGCAGGGGATAATTGGATGCTAAGTTGGGTTAAATTGGCTACCAAATTGGGTGAAAAAAAAAGGGATAAAATCTGAAAAACAAATTTATAAAGAGAGGGAGGAGAGAGACTAGGGGAAGCTGTTCCTCTCTGTGTCTTCTTATTGAGATGAGAGGGAGGAGAGAGACTAGGGGAAGCTGTTCCTCTCTGTGTCTCCTTATTGAGATGAGAGGGAGGAGAGAGACTAGGGGAAGCTGTTCCTCTCTGTGTCTCCTTATTGAGATGAGAGAGACTAGGGGAAGCTGTTCCTCTCTGTCTCCTTATTGAGATGAGAGGGAGGAGAGAGACTAGGGGAAGCTGTTCCTCTCTGTGTCTCCTTATTGAGATGAGAGGGAGGAGAGAGACTAGGGGAAGCTGTTCCTCTCTGTGTCTTCTTATTGAGATGAGAGGGAGGAGAGAGACTAGGGGAAGCTGTTCCTCTCTGTGTCTTCTTATTGAGATGAGAGGGAGGAGAGAGACTAGGGGAAGCTGTTCCTCTCTGTGTCTCCTTATTGAGATGAGAGGGAGGAGAGAGACTAGGGGAAGCTGTTCCTCTCTGTGTCTTCTTATTGAGATGAGAGGGAGGAGAGAGACTAGGGGAAGCTGTTCCTCTCTGTGTCTTCTTATTGAGATCAGAGGGAGGAGAGAGACTAGGGGAAGCTGTTCCTCTCTGTGTGTCCGTATTGAGATGAGAGGGAGGAGAGAGACTAGGGGAAGCTGTTCCTCTCTGTCTCCTTATTGAGATGAGAGGGAGGAGAGAGACTAGGGGAAGCTGTTCCTCTCTGTGTCTCCTTATTGAGATGAGAGGGAGGAGAGAGCCTAGGGGAAGCTGTTCCTCTCTGTGTCTCCTTATTGAGATGAGAGGGAGGAGAGAGACTAGGGGAAGCTGTTCCTCTCTGTGTCTTCTTATTGAGATGAGAGGGAGGAGAGAGACTAGGGGAAGCTGTTCCTCTCTGTGTCTTCTTATTGAGATGAGAGGGAGGAGAGAGACTAGGGGAAGCTGTTCCTCTCTGTGTCTTCTTATTGAGATCAGAGGGAGGAGAGAGACTAGGGGAAGCTGTTCCTCTCTGTGTCTTCCTATTGAGATGAGAGGGAGGAGAGAGACTAGGGGAAGCTGTTCCTCTCTGTGTCTCCTTATTGAGATGAGAGGGAGGAGAGAGACTAGGGGAAGCTGTTCCTCTCTGTGTGTCCTTATTGAGATGAGAGGGAGGAGAGAGACTAGGGGAAGCTGTTCCTCTCTGTGTCTTCTTATTGAGATGAGAGGGAGGAGAGAGACTAGGGGAAGCTGTTCCTCTCTGTGTCTTCTTATTGAGATGAGAGGGAGGAGAGAGACTAGGGGAAGCTGTTCCTCTCTGTGTCTCCTTTTTGAGATGAGAGGGAGGAGAGAGACTAGGGGAAGCTGTTCCTCTCTGTGTCTCCTTATTGAGATGAGAGGGAGGAGAGAGACTAGGGGAAGCTGTTCCTCTCTGTGTCTCCTTATTGAGATGAGAGGGAGGAGAGAGACTAGGGGAAGCTGTTCCTCTCTGTGTCTTCTTATTGAGATGAGAGGGAGGAGAGAGACTAGGGGAAGCTGTTCCTTTCTGTGTCTTCTTATTGAGATCAGAGGGAGGAGAGAGACTAGGGGAAGCAGTTTCTCTCTGTGTGTCCGTATTGAGATGAGAGGGAGGAGAGAGACTAGGGGAAGCTGTTCCTCTCTGTGTCTCCTTATTGAGATGAGAGGGAGGAGAGAGACTAGGGGAAGCTGTTCCTCTCTGTGTCTCCTTATTGAGATGAGAGGGAGGAGAGAGACTAGGGGAAGCTGTTCCTCTCTGTGTCTCCTTATTGAGATGAGAGGGAGGAGAGAGACTAGGGGAAGCTGTTCCTCTCTGTGTCTTCTTATTGAGATGAGAGGGAGGAGAGAGACTAGGGGAAGCTGTTCCTCTCTGTGTCTCCTTATTGAGATGAGAGGGAGGAGAGAGACTAGGGGAAGCTGTTCCTCTCTGTGTCTCCTTATTGAGATGAGAGGGAGGAGAGAGACTAGGGGAAGCTGTTCCTCTCTGTGTCTCCTTATTGAGATGAGAGGGAGGAGAGAGACTAGGGGAAGCTGTTCATCTCTGTGTCTTCTTATTGAGATGAGAGGGAGGAGAGAGACTAGGGGAAGCTGTTCCTCTCTGTGTCTTCTTATTGAGATGAGAGGGAGGAGAGAGACTAGGGGAAGCTGTTCCTCTCTGTGTCTTCTTATTGAGATGAGAGAGACTAGGGGAAGCTGTTCCTCTCTGTGTCTCCTTATTGAGATGAGAGGGAGGAGAGAGACTAGGGGAAGCTGTTCCTCTCTGTGTCTTCTTATTGAGATGAGAGGGAGGAGAGAGACTAGGGGAAGCTGTTCCTCTCTGTGTCTCCTTATTGAGATGAGAGGGAGGAGAGAGACTAGGGGAAGCTGTTCCTCTCTGTGTCTCCTTATTGAGATGAGAGGGAGGAGAGAGACTAGGGGAAGCTGTTCCTCTCTGTGTCTCCTTATTGAGATGAGAGGGAGGAGAGAGACTAGGGGAAGCTGTTCCTCTCTGTGTCTTCTTATTGAGATGAGAGGGAGGAGAGAGACTAGGGGAAGCTGTTCCTCTCTGTGTCTTCTTATTGAGATGAGAGGGAGGAGAGAGACTAGGGGAAGCTGTTCCTCTCTGTGTCTTCTTATTGAGACCAGAGGGAGGAGAGAGACTAGGGGAAGCTGTTCCTCTCTGTGTCTCCTTATTGAGATGAGAGGGAGGAGAGAGACTAGGGGAAGCTGTTCCTCTCTGTGTCTCCTTATTGAGATGAGAGGGAGGAGAGAGACTAGGGGAAGCTGTTCCTCTCTGTGTCTCCTTATTGAGATGAGAGGGAGGAGAGAGACTAGGGGAAGCTGTTCCTCTCTGTGTCTTCTTATTGAGATGAGAGGGAGGAGAGAGACTAGGGGAAGCTGTTCCTCTCTGTGTCTTCTTATTGAGATGAGAGGGAGGAGAGAGACTAGGGGAAGCTGTTCCTCTCTGTGTCTTCTTATTGAGACCAGAGGGAGGAGAGAGACTAGGGGAAGCTGTTCCTCTCTGTGTCTCCTTATTGAGATGAGAGGGAGGAGAGAGACTAGAGGAAGCTGTTCCTCTCTGTGTCTTCTTATTGAGATGAGAGGGAGGAGAGAGACTAGGGGAAGCTGTTCCTCTCTGTGTGTCCTTATTGAGATGAGAGGGAGGAGAGAGACTAGGGGAAGCTGTTCCAGTGGGTCAGTTTCTTGTTTGTACATACGCTCAACTTTTGCTCAGCAGCCCATACATTCATGTGTGGAGGGTAGACCCACTGATGGTAAATGAATGGACATATTGAAGTCTGACATCATCCGATTAATTTCAATAGTTGTAGCTTGTGATGCTAATCAAGCCCTTTTACTTGGCTACGACAAAGTAATTAACGCTAATGTAAAAATATATGAAACATTGTTTGTGGCAGATGTTTTCTTTAGGACTCCACCACCTAGCTAGTTAGCCAACGTGCATCATGGCTAGAATGGTTGCATGTTATGGTTATTTCAATTAACGCAGCTTGAGTTTGAATCCAAATGAGTTTCCTCTACGGTACAGGGGATAGACTTACCTTTATTTGAGATTTGTTGATTTCCATAGACAGTGTTATTGTCCTTCGACTTGTTGGGGTATTCTTCATCATGTCTGTGTGCAACGTAGGTCTTCACTGAGTAGCCGCGTTATTACATCAGTAACTAAGACAGCCATAATGACGTCATCACCACCCCATGCAATGCCGCTGCCTCCTGTGTGTGTGTGTGTGTGTGTGTGTGTGTGTGTGTGTGATCCCATGCAGCATTCATGGTGTCACGCTCATAACCGATGACAAAGAAGCACAGGTGAGACGCCACGTTGACGTTTGTCTCTGACGTTTTATTTGAGTCGTTACAACATGGCTGGTAGGAGTTAAGAAGAGCAAGACATGAGGAGGGTCTGGGTTACGCTTGGGGCCGGAGGGAGGGATGGAGGTGTTGGAGGGAGGGATGGAGGGGTGAGAGGAGGAGGTTTTTTCCTCAATGTGAGTTCATATACAGCTCCTGTAGAAACGACCATACAGGCCCTCTTTAAGAGACGAGGCTGAATCCCAAACCAACCCCTAGACACTACACCCTGGATACAACTGTAGAGCTGAGAGACTAGGCTGAACCCCAAACCAACTCCTACACCCTGGACACAACTGTAGATCAGTACACTAGACCAGTGAGAATCCCACCTGGCCTATCAAAGCGCAACGTGGAGCTACTGCACCAATCAAAAGCTTGCAGATCCACAGGGGTCTAGGAAGTACGGACTAGTGGCCGATTTGGGATTCGGCAAGAGAGGGAACGAGGGATGAATATCTATTTTTAGGCCCAATCCCATTTCAAATGTTAACCCCTTCCCCTCGTTTTGGAGGGCCACACGCTTATCGGCTTGCCCCTAAAACAGAGTTACAAGGGGTAGTGGTGGTCTAGTGGATAGTGAGTTGGACTTGTGATCGGAAGGTTCAAATCCCGCCTGAAGCCACACCACTACTAGTGTGCCCTTGGGTAAGGCACTTAGCCCTCAGTTACTCCAGGGGGAATGTCCCTGTAATTCGTAATTGTAAGTCGCTTTGGATAAAAGCGTCTGCTAAATGTCAAAATTATTATTTATTATTATTTAAATCTTCCCCTATGAAATGGGATAGCTCTTCAAGACCCTGACACGTCATCAGTAGTATCATAGAAATACATGGACGCTCACGATTCGTTCAAAACGTAAGTTTCACGCTATCAATCGATCAAACAAGTCATCAATTAAGAACACTGCTTCATTGCCAGGCCAGTTAATGACAGAATAGCGGTGCTCTGTAGGCTAGCAACCCGTGCTCCTACCCTGCCAGTCTGTAGGCTAGCAACCCGTGCTCCTACCCTGCCAGTCTGTAGGCTAGCAACCCGTGCTCCTACCCTGCCAGTCTGTAGGCTAGCAACCCGTGCTCCTACCCTGCCAGTCTGTAGGCTAGCAACCCTGCTCCTACCCTGCCAGTCTGTAGGCTAGCAACCCGTGCTCCTACCCTGCCAGTCTGCACTGATATTAGAGGAGCGGTACCAAGTGCAACAACTTTTGGAATGGAATGGACTTTATTTGTCATTGCTACAGTACAGGTACCAAACAACGAAATTTAGGAGGGGTGGCTCCCCTGGTGTTAGGAAAGGGAAAAAAAAAAGCATAAAATCACAAGAAGGTAGGGAGCTGGTTTACATCAATAAAGGCTATGTACACAATCCACTGTACTATACTGCACAGATAGTCAACTAGGGTTGTCATATTGCACAAAATTATTTTTTCACGTTATTTTAAAGTGTCACAGTTTGCAGGCTTGAAATGTACATGTTTGTGCCTCAGCACTAGCTGCCATACAATCCGTCCGGACTGTCCTGGGCCCAGAACTTAGGCCTTTTCTGTGTTCAGGGCCTTGACGGCCCAGTGGTAGAAGCAGTTCTTCAGTTTTATGCCGGACTTTAGTTAAATTTGGGGCGTCATGCCATCAAAGGGGGGAAATGCGGCATGGAAATATGTCAAAATACGGGACTGTTATGCACAAATCAGCCATAAAACATTGTTGTAACGTTAGCTAGCTAGCTAGAGACATCTGCATACTAGCGATTATGTTCTGCTTGTGTGTGGTAGTAAAACAAACTGGTGATCTCTTTATTCCGTTCTACTCTCCGTGCTCCGATATGCTACCTAACTTCCGTGCCCTCTCAGATAGATAGATAGACTTTATTTGTCATTGTTACAGTACAGGTACCAAACAACGAAATTTAGGAGGGGAGGCTCCCCTGGTGTTTAGGAAAGAAAAAAGAAACACATTTTGGAAAAAGCATAGATGCATAAAATCACAAGAAGGTAAGGAGCTGGTTTACATCAATAGAGGCTATGTACACAATCCACTGTACTATACTGCACAGATAGTCAACTAGGGTTGTCATATTTCACAAGAAAGTATTTTTTCACATTTTTTTAAAGTGTCACAGTTTGCAGGCTTGAAAATGTACATGTTTGTGCCTCAGCACTAGCTGCCATACAATCCGTCCGGACTGTCCTGGGCCCAGAACTTAGGCCTTTTCTGTGTTCAGGGCCTTGACGGCCCTGTGGTAGAAGCTGTCCTTCAGTCTGTTTGTCTTAGCGGCCGGGGTCCTGTACCTCCTGTTCGAGGGCAGCTTGACAAAGTGTTTGTGCCCAGGGTGGGTCGGGTCCTTGGAGATCTTGGAGGCCCTCCTGAGACAGCGTGTTTTGTACAGCTCCTCCAGAGAGGGGAGGGTGGCGCCGGTGATCCTCTGTGCTGTTCTCACGACTCTCTGTAGATCGCTTCTCTCCGCTGCCGTGCAGCTGTGGTACCAGTTGGAGATGCCGAAGGTGAGGAGGGGGTATACCCCTATATCAGATATGAACATCACAGCAACGCCCGGTTATACTGCGTTTCTGTCTAAATCTATAGTTTCTAGAGCCATGGCGTGTCATAATGATGTTATTAAGAGGTGGAATAATTCAGGTAGGACTGTGTAGGACATCACTGAAGGCCTAGGTGTGAAATGCACCGCCCGCCACTGCCGAGGACGTGCTGGAGTCTCTGTGCGATGGCCGGGCCCGGTGCTGGGGACACGGTAGGAGGGGCAGACATGGAGGTCCCAGAGCCAATCCTGACACCTCACTCATCAACTGCTTGTTTACAGTGAGATCGACCCCTGCACAAGCACACACACGCACACACATACACGCACACACCCTGGCTCTGCTGCCTGATTACTCCAAGTAAAAGACAGAAGTTGTCACTGTGCTTTATTGTCTCACAACATCGTCAATGTTTCACTCTGACAGAAGAGTCAGGTGACACTCAGATTTAGAGGGCGTGGCCTGTTTATAATGCTGACAATATTATGGAGATCAGGAAGAAGCAGAGAAATACAGACACAATCCCATCAATGACAGACCATAAGAAAACAGAGGGACATACAGTATGTGAATTGTGATGACATTTTAGAAAACCTAAAACATATTTGAGTTATAATCAGATACAGTGCTGTTTTAGAGAACTGTGTGCACATTGCTGCACATTGCTCTGACTTAATCTGTCAGATGAGATGACTTCACATCCTCCTCCGGTGTCTGCTTCTCTCCTGTGAGGACACACACACACACACACACACACACACATTTTAAACACTTTATTTATGTCCACATACAAAGTACAATATCTAAAGGACATAAATAATACCAGTGCATTTTGACGTTATGGAAACAGTCAGTTACAGTAGTGCTGAGCCACCAACCAGTTCTGCCACACACAGGATGTTATTCGCACCAGACCAGTGGGTTGATCAATAAGCCGAGCGGGTGTCCACAGTGGTTCTCAGGTGCAAACACGCCGCTCCCGAAGAATATTCCATTCAAGAGGGAAATGAGACGGAGCCAGCTTCTCGGATCTCCCGATGAAACGTAGGTGTCACTTTGTGAATGTGAACATGTTCTCAGAATAATGGAGAACTTGGGGCACGTTTAGTGAGGGAATCAAAGGTTTTATTTAAACATTTTATTTAGCCTTTATTTAACCAGGGTCGGTCCCATTGAGACACAATGATCTCTTTTTCAAGGGAAGACTGGCCAAGACAGCAGCTCAAACATCAAGTTTCAACAGCCAAAACGAACAGCACAATTACATAATAAAACAACACCAGATCAACAACAAAAAATAGACTAAATACAATTTGATTAGAGCAATAGGATAAAACAATGGGACTTTCATATACAATTATAAAATATAAAACAGGAGCAAGAACGATATAAATAAATAAAATAATGGGGTGCACTACTTTGAATCACTGATAATTAGCACTTTGTATCTTTTTACCTCTGTTGGTCTTTATCACGGAGCGCTCCAGTTTGATGACGATGTCTTCCATCCCAGAGAGCTGAACCACACAGTCGTAATGGTTCTCCTCCCAGACCTCAGGCTTCACAAGGAGTTGACTGCGCCTCTGGAAGGTTCCGTCGTGGTTGGGGAGAAGCTCTCCATTGTCCACATCCTCATACACGTGCTGTTCATCTCTCCTCCAGAACATCACAAGTTCATTGGGGTAGAAACCTGTAGCGTGGCAGGTGACTGGAGAGGAGGGGGTCTTCTGGAGCAGAGACACTGAGGGAGGGACTGGAGAGAGAGGGAGGGGGGGGGGGGGGGGGGGCAACAACAATAAAACTTGACCTCGAGAACTGAGAAATGTGTTCCTCATGATTTGAACTTGACTAATAATACAAATGTGAGGTGTCTTCAAAAGGAGGAGCTTCAAAACCGGCACACAGGTGGTACGCTGCAAAGGAAGGTGGAGATGTGTATGTGTGTGTGTGTGTGTGTGTGTGTGTGTGTGTGTGTGTGTGTGTGTGTGTGTGTGTGTGTGTGTGCAGGGAGGGATCTGGGGTGGCACTGGTTGGGTGAATAACCAATGGCCATGGGCCGCTCGATTTGGACAACTCTCCTGTTAAGTAAATGAAGGCCAACTTTGGTGAATTACTTAACCAGAGTGGCGTGATACAGGGAAGGGAAGGGAACAGGGAAGACATGGGAGGGTTAGGAGAGAGTTAAAGACAATGACATGTTGCTATATTACTACAGTAAAAAGCACACATGACTTAGTACGTATAATATTTACTTACAATACAATGTTTTTAATAACATTGTTGAATACAACTGTTTCACTGTTGTCATGTTGTCAGTGGAGCTACATGGTGTTGTGTGTGTGTCTGTACCTGTCCTCTTGCCGAACTCCAGAAACTTCTTCAGCAACTCAAAGCACGACCGGGTGAGAAAGTGTTTCTGCCCATCATTAAAGCCTGGGATATTGTTCAACCTGTCTTCGGCGACGACACCCTCTGGTACGTTAGCGATCCATGACAATGTCTTCAGGTCAAATGAAAGGAAATCCCCTCCATCATAACCAATCTGAATATACGACTCTGTGTCTCCAGTCTCTTCATCCCAACTACAGCCAGCCTGATTCTGTAAAATGTGTATACCTGAGAGAGAGGGGGAGGGAGGTGGGGAGAAGGAGGGAGGGAGGGAGAGAGAGAGGGGGAGGGAGGGAGAGAGAGAGAGAGGGGTTATGTATCCTCTATCAGCAGTAATAAAACAGAGTGATGTCACAACAGCACAAACCCCTGCTGTGTGATTCGGAGTGTGGACACCGAGAGAGTGTGTGTGTGTGTGTGTGTGAGTCTGTGTTTGTGTGTTAGTGTGTATTGAAGACACATCTCTTCAGGCTACATCTTAACTGCCCCTCCTACAGACCTTGTAATCCCCACTACCCCCCCACCCATACAGTTTCTCTATTGTAAATATTGTACAAAAAAACTAAAATATTTATTTTTCTTATTAACAAGGTGACGAAAACATCATTCTTAGATGACTTAGACCTTAGAAACATTGCTAAAGTAAGACCACTTATAAACCAAAAAGATGCTGAAAAACGGATTCATGCCTTTGTTTCAAGCCAGCTCGATTACTGTAACACACTTTTTACCTAAAAAAACGAATGCGAGACTTCAGCTCATTCAAAACTCTGCAGCTCGACTTTTAACTAGAACCAAGAGGAGAGAGGCGAGCACATTACTCCGGTCCTAGCTACTCTGCAGTGGCTGCCAGTAACGTGTAGGGTTGATTTTAAGGTCCTTAACCCTTGTGTGATGTTCACTTTTTGGTCCCTTTGGTACTGTTCGAGTCAAATTGACCCGGGGCATCATTGGTGTTTTAAAAGCACTTGTCCTGACACAGTGTTCCTAGTCCCAGGGGTGACCCGTACAAGGGAGTATACCTAGGACGCAAGAAAGACCCAAAATAGCCCATAATATTAAAGGGCAGGACAAACAGGTACTGTACCCAATAATGCACAATAGGTACTGTGTACACATTCAAAAGTGCATATCTTTTGTTCTGGTGGATCTAGGGGGGTGCCCTTTGGAGAGGCTGGAGCACAGGATGCTTAACAGGTGGGGCCGAACAACAGCATGATGAGTCAAAGCATGTTTACGCACATGATGCCCCTAAAGCCGGGTACACACAAGGATTTTCAAAATCTTAACAGATTTTTTTATCTGAGACAGACCCCACACACGAAGATAAAAAATCTTGGATTGAACCGCCTTGATCGTATTGTGTGTGGTGTGCGCCGATATTCCCATTTCAGCACCCCGCATACATAAAGATTATCGTTATGACAGTCTAGAGTCTCGTTCCCCAAGCCAGAAATGTCGCATGATCTAACGTAGTACCCTGACTGACCTGTACGAGGCAGCCATGTGCCACAGGGCATTCCTTGGTCATGTGCGACAGGGCATTCCTTGGTCATGTGCCACAGGGCATTCCTTGGTCATGTGCGACAGGGCATTCCTTGGTCATGTGCCACAGGGCATTCCTTGGTCATGTGCGACAGGGCATTCCCTATTCCGCCCAAAATCGGCCAGATTATCTTTATGTGTGTACCCGGCTTTAGTGTGTGTGTGTGTGTGTGTGTGTGTGTGTGTGTGTGTGTGTGTGTGTGAGCCCAAGAATGCACTACATTGTTTTGATTATAATGTTTTATCTCCCATGTAGGCTAATGTTCATGGTTTTTCAATTTTAGAGAGAGCATGTCATAACTTTTCCAAGAGAAAAACTGGTAAAAATCAATTATGGTAAATTAAAATCATAAAAAGGAATGGAACCGTGCTAAAGTAGTTATTGCACTTACCTCCAGTGTGGTTGAATTGCTGCTTCAGAGAATCAAGGAATATTTTGAAGAGCTGCTGTCTGCCGATGATTCTCTGAGACCACGTCTCCCAGTAATCTGGGTCATCTGCTGTTGCGTTGTTCATCCAGTCCTGTTTGGCCACGGCTTTCCTGGTGTCGCTGTCATAGCAAGCTATCTCAACACCATCCAGCATCCACACATGAACATACTCTGGGAAGATTGGAACTCCAGAGGATGCAGTTGTGAAAAAGTCCAGGGAGTTGGTAACTAGAAGAAGAAACTTGCATGAAAGCATGTATGAACAAAGTGTTTTACAAACATGCAAAATAGGTTTACTTACTGTCATATTTTGTCACACTCACTGTGAATTCAAGCACTATAAGCTTTTTGCAATATTCCGTAGATGATAAAAAGCATTTCTAGTGATAGTCTTAAGTCAGAATCTATAATCACACCTAGATTCTTAGCTTCATGTATGCAGTTTGAAAGCAAGGTTCCCATGGTATTCGACAATTTGTCTTTTTGTGGTTTTGGTCTAATGACAAGAATCTCCGTTTTGTCCTGATTTAGTTGTAGAAAATGTTTGGACATCCAAAGTTGTATATCTCTGAGACAATTCTCATTGTGCAGTGAATTATCAGGCGATACTGATATGTACAGCTGAGTATCATCTGCATAACTATGAAAATGTACACCATGTTTTCTGATGATTCCACCTAATGGGAACATGTACAGGGAGAAGAGCAAGGGACCAAGAATAGACCCCTGAGGGACCCCACATGTGATGTCAACATTATCAGAAACAGAGTCTCCCAGGACAACAGAGAAATGCCTACCCACAATACTACTACTACTACTACTACTACTACTACTACTACTACTACTACTACTACTACTACTACTACTACTACTACTACTACTACTACTACTACTACTACTACTACTACTACTACTACTAATACTACTAATACTAATAATAATAATAATAATAATAATACTTTTTTAAAACAAACCTGCAATTGAAGCTTTGATCCCAATCATGAGAAGGATGAGACACTTCATGTTGATGTTGTCTGTTGTGATGTGATGTGTGAAATAGTCTTGAATCTAATCGAAATGGTCTGATCACACCGATCGCTAATGACCAGACTGTGCCCTGGCAGAGTAGAAATGCAGCAGGTTTGTCACACACCCACACACACCCACACACACACCCACACACACACCCACACACACACACACACACACACACACACGCACACACATACACACACACATACACATTCTTACGATGACTGATGGATAGATTGATGGATAGGATGGGAGGGCGCCCAGCCTTCGCAGCCTGTATCCAGTTCCTCAAGAGCAAGCCCAAAAATATGACAGCCTGTCGGGTGAGTTGTTGCTCAAGAATTCCATTGAAGAAGAACAAATAAAAGCAATACAAACAACACGGAAATGAGCTATAAATAAAAACTATATTTGTCTTTTCATGGTTGCAGCAATTTCCTTTCACTTGTTGGTACTGAACACGACGCAGAGTCAAAAAGACATTTTACAAACACCTTAAATTAAATCCAACAGTCACTTTGGATAGAGGCGTCTGCTAAATAAAATGAATAAATGAGTAGAAAATGCGACAGAAATCAAACATGCTACTTAACTCCAAGGGGGTTACCACACTCTCTATCAAACTGGTTTCAGTGGCATTTCCCCTTCCACAACCTGTATGGCACACACTGATGTTCTTGCTGCTCCAATGCACAACCTGGTGGATTTTTTTAGCCAAATCAGTTGTGCAATAGTACATGTTGGTGAGTTGTTTCTATACAATTGACTTATATGACATTAAGGTAATGAATAAAGGAGACAACTACAGTGTGTAGGTGGTAATCTACATCTTTCCTAGCAGGCAGACTGGTTCAATCTCCTTAGAAACAAAACATTACAGATTTAGCTATTTGTGAGACCTCACCTGTGTCCCTGTACTTGTCTCTGCTGCCCTTTGACCCAAAAAGTTCTTTATGTCCATTTTCCTTTTTTTCCCTGGCATATTTATGTTACAGCTCACCTACTAAAAGTGAGACGATTGACAATATCAAAACATGCTTGCACACACATATAACTTACACACAAGTTAGTTTTACTGGCCCCAATTTGGTACAATTATTACTGAAATTATTGAGAAATAGAGACATTGTTGACATACGTAAACTAGCTGTTGTAATCTTTAATGTTCGGTGACGTTAGGTCCGTTTTTTCACTAAAATAACATTAGAACATGCTTGACAGAACATGACATGAACTTGTTCATTAATATATTACATTTGAACCAACAGTATTATGGCGTTTATACAGTTTGTTTAACCCACCTGAATGAACGAGAATCATGGACAAGGTTTTAACATGAACGTTACTCATGGCTTGTTTATTGAGGAACCGATGTCCCGCTCCACCAGTGTTGCCAGATTGGGCTACTTTTGGTCACTCTGGACGGGTGAATTTGGCTATAGTATCCATCTGCGCGCAACAAATCCAACACCCGGAAATGTGTTATGCAAATATGCAGGCGCGGTATGATGACGTATGGTACATCACATTTCCGGGTGATGGATTTGATGCGCGCAGCGCAGATGGATACACTAGGAGTAAACCATGAATCGCCTTACTACGGCCTTACTACGGTGAAAACTACGGAAAAAAACTAATATGTAGAGTACAGTCCTATCAATTGTTCGAAAAGGAGTAGGAAGAAGCCTGTCCTACCCCTGTTTATACTTAACAATTATGCTTACATTATATAATCCAATTAATTAATACATATATTTCAGTATCATCCGTTCTAATACTTTTTCATTAAAAATAATTTAAACCTTTTTTTAAATAGAGCAATAAGCATAATAAGCATAATAATAATAAGCATGATCGACCGTGAAGTGGTTCTGAAGCAGCAGTGGTACGAATGTTGTTCCTTTTTTCTCTCCTGTAGGAGGTGTGTACTTCTTTGTTTGACTTAGTTTTATTCTTGGTTGCCCAGGGGTGTTGCTGAGAAAATTGTTGCGGGATCCTGGACAGAGAAGACTGGTCTGGATTTGGAGGTATTGTTTGAATGTTACTATCATATTATAGCTATAGTCATAATTACCTACTATTCTCTAACTAACTTTTCTTCGTACAGGGGCTTCCGAGGCAGACCAGTGGCAATGACTGTGGTGTCTTCATGATAATGGTGAGTTATGGTAATGCCACCAAGTGATATGGCACACTTGATTGTTCCTTAAAACCATCAAAAAAAATGTGTAAATGTATGTAACAATGACTGACCACCACTTAGTCCTGACCAACATTCTGTTTGTGCATTTGCAAATAAAAAGGTGTGCAATAAAAGGTATTAAGGAACATTCATGTGTGCAGACCTCTCATATCACTTTCCTATGGAGTTATCAGCCATGTACATTTCATTGGATGTGTGTGACTACCTTCTCACTGAGTTATAAGCTGTCACATGGTAATCTTGTCTTTGTGTCTTTTCTCATTACAGTATGCCTGGTATTTCGCCATGGAGGCTACCTTTGACTTCAGCATTGTAAGTATTAAGAAAACAAGAACCCATTATATCAATATGCTATAAGACTTTGAATGCAAATTGAGTAACTGCTCTTTCTTTAGGATGACATGTCTCTCCTGAGAAGGTGGTGGTGTATTGTCCTGGTGGAAAACATTGGGCTGGAAGGGTATGCTGCAGTGCTACAAAAATAATAATTGTATTTGTACATTTATTATCAAGAGGACTTTGGGGTAACACCTGGCCCTACAATTCAACCTTCCGGTGAAGATAATGTGTGTTAATTTCAGATATGGAAGGAAGTTTGCTCACTTTAGTGAGGAAGGCAGAGCGACCCTTCACGACAGTGTCCCACCTGTATTCAGGACCTATTCAAGTGTTAAAAGGAGTCATGCAAGCAACACCATGGTCAGTGCATCTCTCACTAAGTATCTATGACCGTGTGCCTGTTTCTGAATGGGCTACTGCTCCTAAAACACATACTCCATGCAACTTTATGGCACATGCAATATGTTTAGTGGTACTGTGTCATTCTGAATCCAGCCTGGATCTCTTTTTGAAGTAGTTAACCCTTTCATGTAAAACATACTGGCAATAATGGTGGACTCTGTACAGATGCCACTGGACACTGACGAGGACCACACGTACTTCAAGAGGCCTTACAGCTTTCCTCCTAAAGAATTGGTTAGTGTGAATGAAGTTTATTGCATACAAACATACTATCCACCATTCACAGCTGTACACATAGTCATGCTTATGTGTGTATCCTGTTACCAGGGACAAAGATGTCAGAACCCTGGAAAGTGAAACCACACTTTCTATCAGGACACTTGAGGTAGAATGATCAAGGAAAGAAAGTGAGTGACTCATTCAGTACTTAACTGCACCTTTTCATTGTAACATGGTTAAGCACTGTATTATTATTTTAGGAAAGGGCTCAACAAGTTCAACACCAACGAAGAGTGACCAATGACTTGTTAGTGCATTGCATTTGCAATGCATTTTGGAAACATGAGGAGAGTGCTAATACAAATTCCATGACAGTTTGCAACCACTGATGAATGTGAGTTTCTTAAATTAATTATTAATCACTTCTTTATAACATTTTGTCTCAACAGTGAGAAGCAGCTGTCTCACCATTATATGGTCGAAAATGTGAGAAGAAAAGGAAGCTGAAAGACCATAGAGACAATGTTGAAAGAGCACTTGTGCTAAAGTGCAATCAGCAATGATGTCTTGATTGAAGCGCATTGAGTCGTATCTTGTGAGATGCGCTATACAAATAAAGCTTGAATTGATTTGATCCCTTGTACACTTTTTTTGGGTGTACAAAAAATTGACATTCTTTTATTTATATACAGTTAGGTCTGGAAGTATTTGGACAGTGACACAATTTCCATAATTTTGTCTCTGTATGCCACCACAAAGGATTTGAAATGAAACAATCCAGATGTAATTGAAGTGCATTTTACAGCCTAAGGATGGCCTGTTTCAGTTGCATTGAGAGCTCTGTTGACTGCATGTTGTGCGTATACAGCAACAGCCTCCAAATGCAAATGCCACACTTGGAATCAACTCAGACCTTTTACCTGCTTAATTGATAAAGAAATAATGAAGGAATAAATAGCCCACACTGGCCCATGAAACAGCTTTTGAGTCAATTGTCTAATTACTTTTGGTTATTATACATAAGAGCTATAATTCATAAACCCTTCCTTCAATTTGGATGTGAATACCCTTAACCTAAAGCTGAGAGTCTGCACTTTAAGCCCAGTAAATTCTGTTGGAAATCTCATATAAGATACGTTAGATCCAAAGTATCAAGGAGTATTGCAGTATTGTGCAGGGCAAAACATATTCTGGAACAGAGGATGTTGTATACTCTATATTGTTGTCTTGTCTTACCCTATTTGAGTTACTGTGTGGAGATATGGGGAAATGAATATAAAAGCACTTTAAACCCATTGATTACACTACAGAAAAAAGCTATGAGGATTTTGATTGATTGATTGAAAACTTTATTAGAAGATTTGCAGAAGTAGGTACATGAAAGTACATATTACATACAAGGTCAACTAACAGGATAAAAACCCAAGAAAGCCACTGGCTTATTTCAATTGGGGTCCTTGATTCTCAATTCATCGTTACATGTAAGACCGACAAAACAAACTAGTACTATCTACAAGATAATACAGACAAATAACTATTACTATCTACAAGATAAAAATACATCCATCATGGGAAGAACAATACAACAAAACATCAGGTATGTACAGCGGGTAGGGCAGGTGGGGACATACACCACAGGTGGGGGCGGGGGACAAAACACAAAGTATGTACAGTGGGTAGTTCGGGTCTTTTAATCTGATTTTTGATTTAGAGGGTCCAGTTACGGATTGCAGCCTCCTGTAAATGTTTTTTGAGAGTGGTTTTGAAGGTGGGCAGTGTTTTGCACTCCTTTAAGATTATAGGAAGGGCGTTCCACATTTTTACTGCAGTACAGATTGTACATGAGGTCGGATATCGTGATCACACTAATAACTTGTTCCTAATGTCAAAAATATGAAGAAAATATGAAGGAAAGCAGAAATATTGCTCTATTGCTCTATTTAAAAAAAGGTTTAAATTATTTTTAATGAAAAAGTATTAGAACGGATGATACTGAAATATATGTATTAATTAATTGGATTATATAATGTAAGCATAATTGTTAAGTATAAACAGGGGTAGGACAGGCTTCTTCCTACTCCTTTTCGAACAATTGATAGGACTGTACTCTACATATTAGTTTTTTTCCGTAGTTTTCACCGTAGTAAGGCCGTAGTAAGGCGATTCATGGTTTACTCCTAGTGTATCCATCTGCGCTGCGCGCATCAAATCCATCACCCGGAAATGTGATGTACCATACGTCATCATACCGCGCCTGCATATTTGCATAACACATTTCCGGGTGTTGGATTTGTTGCGCGCAGATGGACCCTACTCGAATTTGGCAGCTTTTAGACTGGTTGGGCTGGAAATGGTCAAATCCCGTCTGGCAACCCTGCGCTCCACTACATCGCCTGGCTGGTGGGGTGAGATGGAGCCGGTATCCGCTTGTTAAGTCGTGACGTATTTCCGGGTCCAACGTTGGCTGAGGCGCTGTCTTCGAAATGCCGAAATAATAATAATAATAAATGATATTTATATAGCGCTTTTCCGAGGCTCAAATACCCTGACAATATGAAGAAAACGGGAAAGTGCTGTGTCCCGTGTTGTATGAATAGATCCGAGTCTAAAAAACTATTAAACTGTCATTCTACCGCTGTAGTTCACAGGTACTCTGGTGGAGGGAATTTCTGGTTTGGACTCGGAAATGGCTAAACGTCACGTTTGACGTCAGACTTAACAAGCGGATTGGTACCGGATTTTTCCCACCCTACCAGATTTTCCGGTTCCGGAAAAGTGGGAAAATCTGGTATGGTGGGAAAATCCGGTACCTACACCGGGAGGATTTTGAGTTACCGTTGTGTGGAGTGGATAAAATCACCAAAATGACACAACGTGATTCAGATTACATTTTCTGGGGATTTTTTTTAAATTATTTTTGAATCCAGGTATGGCGAGTGCCATAGATTGCCATACCAAAACAAGGTCTATCGAGACAGAGAGTGAGCCACGCACTTTTAATGAATGGATTAAAGAGCCACACACAGACAGGCAAAGAGCCACATGAATGAATGAATGAATGAATGAATGAATGAATGGTCTTTATTGTCATTAATACAGTACAGGTACCATACAACGAAATTTAGGAGGGGGGTCTCCCCTGATGCTAGGAAAAAAAATACTAAAAACAAGAAGGGAAAAGAGCTGGTTTACAAGCCGCGGGTTGGCCACCCCTGGACTAGATCCACTAGTTCCGCACTGCTATTGATTGATTGATTGAAAACTTTATTAGAAGATTTGCAGAAGTAGGTACATGAAAGTACATAATTACATACAAGGTCAACTAACAGGATAAAAACCCAAGAAAGCCACTGGCTTATTTCAATTGGGGTCCTTGATTCTCAATTCATCGTTACATGTAAGACAGACAACAAAACTAGTACTATCTACAAGATAATACAGACAAATAACTATTACTATCTACAAGATATCGAACCAATGTTACGTAAGGAAGTTGATGTTGTGAAATCCTGTTTCAAATAGTTTGAATAGAATCTGTTTACATGTAGACTGTAGAGATAAGGAGAGAGAGAGAGGGAGCTAAGAGGGGAGTATGTACTTGGCTGATTCTCGGGCAGAAATGGTTGGTCAAGGATCTGGCTGCAGGACAGTGGGAGGAACTGGAAACATTCAGAAGCCTCTAAAAGGGGCTGAAGCTCCTTTTCAACCTCAGGCTGTGCCGCATTTGGAATTAAGGATCATAGAACCATGGCTTGGTTTTTCCTGGGCTTATGGGCACTACTGTTAGGCTGTTGTTGCCCCTCACTGCAAGTGGGGCAGTATACTCTGAGTAAAGGGCAGAAATGCGGCGGGTGGACTGACGGCCATTGTGAAGCTGGCCTCGCCTGTGTTTCTAACAGCTCTACAGATACGTACGCCGATGAGGCAGTCTGCATCTGTGAGTCTCCCCTCTTTCCTCAATCATCATTTGTTTTTGGAGAATAATTGGTTGCTTTTGAACTGCTTTCTTTTTTCTTTTTCTATTTTTTCCCCACTTGATCCAGCACCACAGATGTATTGTGTGTTGACTCAACTGTTTACTGTCCCTCTCAAATGTTTGTTGAAATAGTTTTCTTATGCCTGGATAAGAGAGTCAAATAAGTACTTGTCAGTGCCTTCAACATACAGTACGATATGCAGTACATTGCCTTGATCGTATCTGTGTCTCCCGTTCTGTAGCTCCCCCTTTCTACCCGTTCTGCGCCCCCTGCTCGGAGGTGAAGTGTCCCCGGGTGCGGCGTGACTGCAAAACTATAGACAAATGACAGACCCGTGTGGCTGCTGCCAACAGTGTGGCCGCAAGAGGGGCCAGCTGTGTGGGGGCCGTCAATGGGAGAAGGGTTACTGTGACCCTTACCTCAGCTGCGCTCTGTTTGTGGGCCACGAGCCTGCCTTACCCCCCCACACCGGCGTGTACAAAGGTAAGAGGATTGGGATGATGACAGCTAGCTTATGAGCTGACATTGAGGTATTGCCCCGACATATTGTGAGAATTTGGGCTTTGAATAACTGTTATGAAAGGGGTTGATTATGTTCGCGGATCCAGCTTGCTCTGATAGGTTGTATTCTTTTGTTTATCAAAATGAGTGTGCAAATTGTCTCTTTTCATTGACATTTCATTTGAACGCCTCATTACAGTTAGCTTAGAAACATTGATACATCATTTGTTAACCCTTGAATTAGTGAGCAAGTTCATCAGATCTGTTGTTATTGATTTATACAAGGCTTCAGGTGATAAATGGTTGGATAAATGTTGAACAAATTTAACGTTTAGAGGCAGACCTTGGAATAAAGCATTTCTCCTCTCTCCCTTCATCGTATTCCACTAAACTCATCCTGTCTGTGTTCTCTGTCTACTAGAGTTACCAGGGCCGTTGACGGACTCCCGGAATGACCCCCTGTGTCCCTGGAAGTGGGGTTGCGACATCAGGATGAGTGTCTGTGACTGCTACAACGTACGGACCTGCTTCAACGGTCCCCACAGCTACAGTCGTCCAGAAGACTGCGAAACAGTGAGAAAAGGTGAGTGCTGTATACACACATGTAAAATACCTCCCTGATTTGGCCATTTCTTTTCTATTGCTTTTTTATTTTATTGTATTTATATATAAAGCCCATCATGTCTCCATTCAAGAGACTGGACTGGACTGAGGTTTGTAGTATGATTCAATGCTGAACTTTATTCAACTGACTTCCTCCCCTCATAGCAGATCGGTTCTTTTACGATGTGGAACCCGAGGTGGACCCGAATGAACCCGAGCCTGTATATAAGAGGTGGGGCTGTGATTTGCAGGGAGACCAGTGTGTGTGTTCAATGAAGGATGTCCGTACACAACAACTCTCTCAAGACCAGTGTGAAGACCTGCGGGGTGAGTAGAGTTAGAGTTTCATTGAAGTCCAATTTGATCGAGCATTCAACTTTTCAAAACCAGCAGAGGACAAATGAAGATTTTCAGAGGCTATATGGCTGTGGATTCTTATCTCATATTCTCTTTCTCCCCTGTGTATGTGGTCTGTGTGTGTGTGTGTGTGTGTGTGTGTGTGTGTGTGTGTGTGTGTGTGTGCGTGCGTGTGTGTGTGTGTGTGCGTGTGTGTGTGTCTGCCAGAGAAAGCTCGCTGCAGTAATGTCCACTGCCCTGAGATCCCAGCTCCACCTTGCCCTGCTGATTCCTTCTTGACTGAGCCCTTCACTCCTCCTGATCAATGCTGCCCACATATAACTGCTATTTGCACATGCAATTTTGAGAATTGCCCCAAAGCACCCACAACCTGCCCTCCTGGGTACCACATCAGGCGTGTGAAGAAGGCAGAAGGCCGTCCAGGAGATTGTTGCCACATGTACCAGTGTGTGTAGGTTAGACACTTGTCTGGGAAACCAAGAGAGAAGAGGTGGGAAGAGGCAAAGGGATCAAATGCCACAGTGTTTCACTAGGGACTGCATGTAGCTACATTAAATTTCACATTTATTCATAGAGCTAACTCACATTATTCTTTACAAATGCCATTATTCAAGAGGAACATTATCTTGATGATTTTAAATATGATTGTCAAACGTGTGTAAGTCATTAATTTCAGGAAATGTGTAATAACAAAATAAAATACTGAATTACAGAACTGATGTCTAGCGGTAAGATGTGTGTACTGATCCTAGTAGTAAATCTTTCTATGATCAGGAGGACATTCGATTTCGCATCCACAATCAAATATGATCTAGGATCCCAACCGTTGTATGTGCCACGATGTGAATAAAACCGCACATGTACCTCACTGCATAATAAAGAAAATGTTTATTCTCTATTCTCTTCATTTCATAGCGTTCCTCTTGGTTGCGCTGCTTCCAGCCATTTGGAGGGCTGTTAGAGCTTTTATCCAATCATAAAATTTCAGCCATAATGTGTTGCCAGGGTACCAAGAAATCTGCCCGCCTGCAGATTCAACAGTGGCGCGAGTACAGATTGTAATTTAAAGTGAACGAGAAAAGTACTGTGGCTATAGGTTGCCACCTTTCAGTCAGAGAAATAAGGGACATCCCTCGCAGTAGGGGCCCCGCTCCTCGGGACCACGACCACCACGGGCCCAAGGGCGGGTGGGGGCGCCAGTGCTAGTAAATCATAAGTTAAACATCGTTTCAATAAAGCCTTAAGGGCTGCCAAGTTTCACCAAAAGTTTGGAGTGAGATTTTTTGGCGGTGGAGCGACCCAAAACTGCACGTTTTGGCAGCGGCGGCCCCTCTCTCCCACCCAATTATTTGTGCTAGTTTCCTGCAATTTTACATGATGTTCACAATAAACCAGCACAAGAAATGAAAATAATTGGAACATTTGATAAAACAAGACAAATTCAGACAATATATCATATTTATGTAAGTCTTAATAAACAAATACAGAGTCTAAAAGAAAATTGGGCCCCATCAACAGGACTCAGCCCCTTGGTCAGCAGCAGAAAGACCCTTGGTCATCATCTTATATACAGTGCATTGCTCATAGATGCATAGATCATGTTATACAGGACATACCAGGGTTTTTCCTGTGTCGGAATGAGGCCTTCTTTGAGGGACCCCCAATTGTTGTATTTGTATTGTACATTGTAATTAATAATAATAATAATAACAAATACAACAATTGGGGGTCCCTCAAAAAATCATATTATTAATGTACCTGGCATTATAATAATAAGTTATTATAGGCCTTAACATTTGACATTTAAAAATGTTTATTACATGTGGGGGTCCCTGTTCTGGTTGTCTCTCGTCCAAGGGGTCCTTGGGCTGAAAAAGGTTGAAGACCCCTGGCTTACATCATTATTATAAAAGACCTCGCAAATCTGACTTCGCACAGGGCCTCGCATATCTCCCAACCGGCCCTGCCGGTTACCATGGTAACAACAACAATAGTCTCAGCGTTCCCGGTTATGACACTATGGCACTATGACGTCATAAAACATACCCCTGTCAAAGCTGATGTTTCTGCTGCTGAGCGTCACTCTTGAACGAGACATCGATCGAGACACTCCGTGTTATTAACTCTGGCTATCAACGAAGTTACCGGCTATCAACGGAGTTACCGGAATTAAGAATACTCAGAAGGTAAGGAACTGCGTGTAGGACAGTCTAATAATAGGCAGGCTAGCATATTTTAGTATGAATATATATTTACATTATACATATATACATGTATTTACTGATGTGTGGATATGTTAAAGCACTTTGAGCTGCAACGTTTGCTGGACTTGCTATACAAGTAAAGGTTATTATTATTATTATTATTATTATTATTATTATTATTATTATTATTATTATTATTATTATTATTATTATTTCTGACTGGCGATGCCTATTGCCCAATTAGGCCTATTAGGGATAGGATTAGCGTGTGGTGTAGGTTTACTTGTCATCTATTATTTAATGCCTATATTAATTAAGATATTTGTTTAAAAATGGGACTGATGGATTTTAGAATCGCTCACTGTACAATTATCATACTATGTGTTAATCAGACATTAATTCAAGCAGTAATATTATGTTGGTTCGCATTAATACATAGCTGTTGGCCGGGCGGGTGTTGTTACCGTAGAGAGAGGAGAGCTCCAGTGAATTGAGAACGTTTTGTATGCGACAGTTTGCAATTAAACACAGGGATTATAAGAGAAGCTATCTGTTATTATTTCACCACTGTCCAAGTCGGGACGTTACAATAATTAATAATAATAATAATAATAATAATAATAATAATAATAACCTTTATTTAACAACAGCTGTGCAGTAAGCAGGGGTCTTATATGGTTGAGGTGTGAACCAACAATTAGAATGTGGATACCGTTTGATCCTCCTTGATCACGATGTTGGCATCGCACATAATCTAGTCCTACATCCGATAATCAGATGTTATTTGAACAGTTTATGATGAACAGCATTCGTTCACACAAGTTGCATGACACCTGCAACAGGTTCAACTAAAACGACTCTCTACCGTTCAAAAGCGTTTTCACATTTGCATTGACAATGCCAAACAAAACAGAGGTAACCATTTCATTAATGTGTTACTGTGTTTATGTGACTGGATCTCCTTGAGGCCGAGCTGCTCCAGTGCTGAATCTTGTTCATCATGAGCCTCTCTCTAAAATGTTTAATCATTGCCAAAATATTACATTGTGATCAGCTGCATATGACTAGCAATTAGCTGCATACATCTAGCTGTACAGGGGTGAAAGCCCAGGAAACAGGCAGTTATTCTGGATAGACTGATAACTGTGGATATGTCAAACGACAGGTGTAAAACAGTGACGCCTAGCGGCAGAAACTGAGGTGACATGTTCAACACTTGCCTAAAATTAGGAATATAACTCAACACTGGACTCTTTTAATCACGAAATGATTCGATTTGTACTCTTTCTAATTTACTATCAATTAATTACAATTGCATTGTTATTTTAGACCTAAATCCACTTTTAGTGTTCGAGAACACACTATAAATGTATGTATTCGGTTGTTAAGTGTGACGTCAAATGTGACGTTTAGCAATTTCCGGGTCCAAACCAGAAATTCCCTCCACCAGAGTACCAGTGTACTACAGAGGTAGAATGACAGTTCAATCGTTTTTTAGACTCAGATCTATTCATACAACAAGGGACACAGCACTTTCCCGTTTTTCCCATATTTGTCAGCGTCTTTGAGCCTCGGAAAAGCGTCATATAAATATAATGAATTATTATTATTACTGAGGCATTTCGAAGACAGCGCCTCAGCCACCTTTGGACCCAGAAACACGTCACGACTAGTGCACTGTATTCTAATGGATCATAGATAGTGTCATTGAATTCTTGCTTACACGACTGCATATTAAGCCTCACAGGAATGTCTTTGCAGGACTCCCAGAGCAAGCAGAGTGGATACAGTATGCACCAGCTCCAGGGGAACAACGAGTTTGGCAGCGAGAAGGAGGGCTATCTGATGAAGAAGAGTGACGGGTAGGTGGCCTGATGAAGATTGTCAAAAGCCAATCTTTAGTCTAATCCTTGAAATAAGCTTAATCAAGGTCTAGCATACCAGCCCTCTATGGACCATTGGTAACAACTTCATTTGTGGTCGTTGTTGCCACGTTTTCATGTTGCTGCCACATAGATTAGGTGATAAAAAAGGACAACAATTATTACTTGATATGTTTGTCACCTAGGTTACGAAAGGTCTGGCAAAGGAGGAAGTGTTCAGTAAAGAGTGGCTTCCTCACCATCTCACATGCCACAGTGAGTACTACATCACCCATAATCCATAACTACAGCAACGCACACATGCACACACACACACACACACACACACACACACACACACGCACACACGCACACACACACACACACACACACACACACACACACACACACACACACACACACACACACACACACACACACACACACACACACACACACACACACACAGAGTGATTTATGTTTCTTCTCTGTAAAGTGGCCATACCACCTCAGGAGGGTGTGGGTGGGTGCAAAGGGTTGTAGATATACCCACAATAAAAGGACTATTGCTTCATAGCATATAGCTTTCATTGGCTAAGCTCATTCATTTCTTAATATTCTCTTCCTGTCATTTAGTCCAATAGGCAGCCAGTGAGACTGAACCTGCTCACCTGTCAGGTCAAACCCACCGGGGAGGACAAGAAATGTTTTGACCTCATCTCCCGTAAGTCACAACACTACCGGTAGTTTTTGACTTGACTCAATTGAAAAGGACTAGGATCACAAACCGGCACAGCACAGTTGAGGAGCTTAGAATGATAAGGTTCTATCTCCGTTTAGGGCAGTTCAGAGATATTGAGCGTCAAAGTTTTTACATACCATTATGTTTTGTGGGATGGAACCTTTGTATTTTATGAATTACTAATTAAAAAATGTCAACATTTAAAAAATAACACCACACAGGCATTAATAAACACCTAATGGATCAGATTATGTAAAAAACTAAATTTTGACATAAATGGAGATAGAACCGTATAATTCTAACGTCACGAGTTGATGAGTGAGAGGTCACAGAGGACAACTTAAAAAAAAAAAAAATCTTCTACCTCAACAGTGATTACAGAGACAGTACCAAACTTGGCTAGGAGTTTTTTTTTTTACAAAATGTTAATGTTTAGTGTCACAAGAGGTACAGTATGATGTTGCATAAACTAAACTGTGGGTCATCTTTCTCTCTCACACAGCTAATCGCACATATCACTTCCAGGCTGAGGATGAGCAGGAGTTTGTGATGTAAGATACTTACATATTAAAAAACGTATTTTAGTAGCCCAGGCTTTTGTTTAGTTAAACCAACCCTGAGTATGGTTGTGCTTAACCACAGGGTGACACTATTACACAGCTCATCTCAAGAAACATAGATACTGGAAATACCTTTTTTGTCCAAAGATCATGCATATCAGATTTTGTGCAGATCCACCCAGAAACTGGGCATTTTTATGGTGGAAGTGGGCGTGATCAAAACATGAACCATACCATATCAAAACAACTCACTCTCACTGACCCATGTGTGTGTAGATGGATCTCTGTGCTGACCAACAGTAAGGAGGAGGCTCTGAACAACCTAGGGTCTTCCGAGCTCTTGGTATATTACATTTTGCTGTATTTTAATTAGATAATCTTTACTTTACTATCCTGCCTAGAGACCTAGTAACTAGTCGAAATTTAAATAGCTTTTATTAAACAATCATTTTAAGCAGTAGAGACAGTATGCCTGCTCTAAATTATGGAATTGTAGAGGTGGACTTGTGGATGTGTAGTTTTATTTGATTTGATTTGTCTTTTCTCTCTCCTTAGCTGGTCAAGAACATATGGAAACGTCGTTTCAATGACATCATGGGAGGTCTGTACGAGGGTCTGTACGAGGCGGTCCGCTCCCGAGACCTATGTAAGGTAAAGGACCTACCTATCAAGGTAGGTCTCCAGCCTCCAGCTCCAAGACAGAAGGATATGAAGGTAAGTGTCCCGCCTCCAGCCCCAGGACAGGAGGGCATTGAGGTTGCCCACGACGATGGACACAGCAGAGGTAAGTCAATATGTAGAACACATCGACCAAGGACATACTAACCATACTAATGAAGTATTCTATTCTGTAGCTATAGGCCTGGTGAAGCTCATATGAACTCTCTCTCCGCTCTCTAGCACGCACACGCACACACATACACACGCACATAGTCCCAAGCACATACACACTGTACACACACACAGGCACACACACACACACACACACACACACGCACATACACACACACACACACACACACACATACACAGAAACACCAGCTGAGCTGGACCACCACTCAATACCTCAGCTGGTCAGCCCAGTGACAGCTGTGACGACGCCTTGTGAGGGGAGCGGAGCTTCAAAGCCCAAGAAGCGTTCCCTCCTCCAGCGGATTCTCAAATCTGTGAGGAGCCTTGGCAGCTGCTGTCGACGCAGACAGTCTCCGTCCAACGAGACCCAGTAACCGTCTTCACGACGATGGACACAGCAGAGGTAAGTCAACATATAGAACACATAGACCAAGGACATACGAACTAAACTAATGACGTATTCTATTCTGTAGCGATAGGCCTGGTGAAGCTCATATGAACCCTCTCTCCTGTCTCTAGTGCCCGGCACAGTGGCGGCTGTGACGACGCCTCCAGAGGATGCATCAAAACTTAAAAATTAAATAATTTGGATTAATTGCATTCCTTTTGCTTGTGCATTTTTCATATCTTATGAACTTGTTATGCTGAAGATTGTGTAACTAGATAAGTGGTCTTAACAATATCATAGCTAGAAGCAACTGCGATTACAGCAACAAATATAGTAGCTAAGCATGTTTACAGCTATGCCTGAGGCAATATCCCAATAGAAATGTAATCATAATAAGAATCATATACAAGAATCATAACAAGACATATAAGGAATCATTAGAAATATACATGAGCTAGAAATGGTAGGCCTACTGAAGAAAGATGGTCATACATTCTCCCTCCCTCCCTGATACTAAACAACAAAGTAATTACTATTAAAGTGATTATTACTATAAATGTATTAACTTTTATTGTTGACCTTAAAAGTTAAAAGACCTTAAAAGAACTTTTATTGAGAACCTTCCGAAAATTGAGATACCAAGATGCTACATTCCCGAGAACCTGGGCACAATCCAAAAAATGGAGCTGCATCATTTCTCAGATGCCAGCAACAACGGTTATGGGCAATGCTCATATATCAGGATTGTTGCTGAAGAACAAGTGCATTGTGCACTGGTCATGGGTAAGGCCAGGGTGGCACCCACACATGTTGTCACCATACCACGCCTTGAGCTCACTGCAGCTACAGTCTCTGCTGCAGTAAGCAACACTCTTAGAGAAGAGCTTGAATTGAAAATAGATGAGGAATTTTTCTGGACAGATTCACAGGTAGTGCTCGGATATATCAAGAACGAAGCCCGGCGCTTTCATGTTTTTGTTGCTAATCGCGTCCAGAGAATAAGAGACATCACAGATCCTAAACAATGGTTCTACGTTGAAACAAGTCAAAATCCAGCAGACCATGCATCTAGGGGTCTCAAGGTGGCAGAACTGATGTATTCAAATTGGCTCACAGGTCCAAAGTTCCTATGGGAACGAGACATTGTCACAAACCAAAGATCTCCAGAGCTTCTTGTAGGTGACCCAGAGGTAAAAGTCCTGAAAACAGATGTCATTGAAAGAGAAAGCTTCCTCGAAAGGTTGTCAAGACTCTCAGATTGGAATACAGCCCTCAATGTTATTGCTCGAATTCAACGACTGGTGAATAAAGACCGGACAGGGCCCATTAGTGTTGAGGAAAGACAACTAGCCGCTGTTGCGCTCATTAAAGCAGCACAAGGAGAAGCCTTTGAAAAGGAGCTGAAATGGCTTAGTCAAAAATCTGACAAACTACCAAAAACTCACCGGATATCCCAACTTGATCCTATCATTGAAGAAGGTCTGCTCAGGGTTGGAGGGCGGTTGAGAAAGTCTTCCGCTTCGTTTGAGTTGAAGCATCCAGTAATCCTTCCTAAGGAAAGCATTGTCACACAACTAATACTTGACCACTGTCACAAGAAAACTCAACACCAAGGCCGTGGGCAAACGTTGAACGAACTCAGGGGCAACGGATATTGGATAATAGGTGCCAGCAAGGTAGTGGCCAAGCAGATCAAATCTTGTGTCACTTGCAGAAAGATGCGTGGACCAGTCGAAGAACAACGTATGGCCGACTTACCTGTGGACCGAGTAGAGCCCTCACCCCCATTCTCATATACGGGAATTGATTGTTTTGGGCCTTTCTACACCAAACAAGGTCGCAAGGAATTCAAGAGATATGGTCTGTTGTTCACATGTTTAAGCTCTAGAGCCATCCACATAGAAATGTTGGAAGATCTCACGACAGATGCATTTCTAAATGCTTTGAGATGCTTCATTGCAATTAGAGGAGCAGTAAGACAAATCCGATCTGACCAAGGTACAAATTTTGTTGGAGCAAGGAATGAGTTAGAGAAAGGTCTAATGGAACTAGACAAAGAAAGGATCTCTACTTACCTTGCAAGAAAACAATGTGACTTCCTGATGAATGTTCCCGAAGCAAGCCACAGGGGAGGCGTTTGGGAACGCCAAATACGGACAGTCAGGAGCGTGATGAGCTCTGTCCTGGCACAAGCTACAGGAAGACTGGATGATACCTCACTGAGGACATTCTTCTATGAGGCCATGTCGATTGTGAACAATCGTCCGCTCACTACGGATACCATCAATGACCCCAAGAGTGTCGAGCCTTTAACACCTAATCATCTACTCACAATGAAGACATCTGTGCCCCTTCCTCCTCCTGGCAACTTTGTCAGAGAAGATTTGTATGGCAGGAAGAGGTGGTGTAGGGTACAATACCTGGCAGAACAATTCTGGAGTAGATGGCGTAAGGAATACCTGGCTAACATAAGCCTCAGACAACGGTGGCATACGCCCAGACGAAATGTACAAGTTGGGGACGTCGTAATTGTTAAAGACAACAATGTTCCCAGAAATGAGTGGAAGCTAGCCAGAATTGTCGAGACAAGTGAAGATGATGATGGTCTGGTGCGAAAGGTTAAAATCCAAGTAGGCCAAAGTAACTTAGGAAAGAAAGGTGAACGCTTGACGCAACCATCTTTTCTTGAGCGTCCAGTTCAAAAATTAGTAGTACTAGTGGAGAGTTCCTAAAACCAAAAAATGTTTACGGAGTTTATGTTTTACGGAAGCCGTAAACATTTAGAAATAATGGGTTGGTTATTTGAAAGTTAATTTCCATTTTATAGGAAAATTACAGGATTTATTGTTAAGGTAAAACATTTTGGTTAAGAAAATCTTTGTAATTTTGGTGGCAGTGTAACTGTCGTAGTAAAGAGGTAATAATAATGTTCTTATTTTCTTACTGTAAAAAGATTCTTATTGTAATGTATTGTACATATTGAAATGTATATGTTATTGTTGTACAATTATGTGTTTATTTTGTTTATCTAAACGTGTACGTGTTGACGTCACCTCGCTGTTCACGTACTGTGGTCTCGCGATGAGACGGGATGTATATATATAACTCGTGTAGGCGTCTTCCGTCACTCATGAAGAGAAGTTTGATGTGTAAGACGGTGTTTAACTATTCTAGCTGCAACAGAGGTTCTGAGTAGAAGGCGCACACGGTATGTTGTTGTTTTGTTTGTCACTGTTTTACTGTGCATTTTGATTTAAAGTAATTTCTCACATGTATGTGAGGTCGGAATGCCGTGCTGACTGGTTTCAATGTGTAATTGGTGTTTGTTTCACTTCACAGTTTTTCACGGTGTTTGTGTGTACGTGTGCACACAAAATAAATAACATCAGTACAAGAATCGTGGGCTGCTTGTCTGTCTATCAGAAGAATACCAAACTGGAGCAGTTACACAATGCTTCAATCCACTGTCCATGTACTGTAAATATGCCATTATGGTATTACCAATGAAGCCCAATTCTAGCAGAATAAGAAAGATTGTATATCTAATTTAACTTAAGTAAAATAATAAAGTGCCTCCAGTTAGCTCTTTAGCTGGCATGTGTGCAGCAGACTAGCTCATCTCATCACCTCTGAGCTAGCTAGCTAGCTTGATAGTTCTTTGACACTATTTACAATGGAATTATAGTCATTGTCAAGTGTCAGTCAGACACTTTCTAGTCACAATAATAACGACCAATTTTAACCAACTTTCTCTGTCAGAACACTCAGCAATTATATTTGCTAACGTTTCAACTTGCTTACTTTCTATCTGAAGACATCTCACCCGGCAAAAACTCTCTCGCGTCGCGCGCACAATGTTGTATTTCTGGTTTGGAGCCGGAAATTGCAAAACGTCACGTTTGACGTCAGACTTAACAACCGGATATTCAGGGCATTTTTAAATTTTTACTACCCCTAGTGGTAGTGGCCCTAGGCTGCAGCCTAGGTAAGCCTATAATCTGCGCATGCTCGGGGCGCAATTTTTGCGAAAATAGGAAATAGGAGACAGCCAATTGGAGCGCTGCTACAGCTCACGTGTAAGCCAAAAGTATTTGGCCTGCCATAGACTTGCATTCGGCCGGCGCCCCGACTCCTCCCCCTATGTATTTTAACAGTGAATTTTACACACACACAGATCAAATGTTTATTGTATTGGAGGATTTTTAATGAATGCTGATAGGCCCCGACAGAATATCAGCCGCATTTTGTGAATAAACAATGTTTATTTAAAAAAAAAACTTTTACAAATCGCAACTAGGAAGTGAAGGTGGGGGCGGCGCCCCAGCGCCCTCTATCGGCCAGCCGCCACTGGTGTGAGGATGGAGAATGATGAGCATCATCAAGTCCCATCATGGATTTTATCTAGAATTTCTCCTCCATCACCCCGAAAAAGAGAACAGAGGATGAAACAACTTGCGATTTGAAAGTACCAGGCTACCAGATACGTATGCACATATTTTGCTACCAGGGTTGCCAGACAGAATTGACAATTTCCAGCCCAACCAGTCTAAAAGCTACCGAATCCACCCATCCAGTGTGACCAAAAGTAGCCCAATCTGGCAACACTGCTTGCTACATTCGACTTACATGCAGCTCGCGTGAACACAGGTTCTTCCAGCAGCTATGTCCTCTTCCGGGGACCCTTAGTTTTACGTGCGGTTCGCGTTGCTTCATTCACGTTGTTCTACGTCGATCTCCCCCTGGTGGTAAATGGGAGTTTGTGCGTGGGTGCGTGCGTGCACAGTGTAGAAATGAAATGTGGCCACACAGTACATATCCAATAATTCATAATTTATTTATATGAAAATATACAGTACATATTTGTAATACACAAATCACTTAGGCAAGTGTGATTTTCATCTCCAATATCATTGGCATCCATCTAGTAGAATCGTGTGTGTGTGTGTGTGTGTGTGTGTGTGTGAGTGAGTGTGTGTGTGTGTGAGTGAGTGTGTGTGTGTTTGTCAGTGTGTGTGTGCAAAGCCTGTGAGTGCCCTGAGTCGTAGCGGCAGCGCTGCATTGCCGTCTCGGTGCCACTGGGGGGCGGTAGCGTGTGGAGGTGGAGTTAGAACACTCTGAGCCACGCTCGGAACCTTCAGCAGGGACCAGAGTTCCTCCCCTCGGGTAACTATGGCGATCACATCCTCCTCATTTGAGCACCAGGGGACTGCCCCACCTCGAGCCAGAGTACGCTGCTTGGAGAGGAACAGAGACACCCTACACACACAGACACAGACACACACACACAGACACACACACACACATACACAGACACACACACAGTTATTAAAACTGGAAAATGAACGTATGATCTACACATGGCTTGTCACTGTTGTCAGAATATCATGGCGATGTCCACGTTGCCATTATGGCATACAGTACAGAGGAGGGCATAAGTTACTGTGTGTGTGTGTGTGTGTGTGTGTGTGTGTGTGTGTATGTTACCTGGGTATGAGGTCATGGGAACGGGATGCCAGTTTAGCGAGCGCGCTCATCAGAGAGGTGACCACTCTGGGGGCGGGGAGAGGCTGGCCAGGGGGAGGGGCGGAGGAAGTGATCTCAAACAGTACCGCCTCCAACGCCTCAAAACAGGAAGTGATGAGCTCCACGGAACACCGAGAGTCACACGACACCGACAGGTATTCACCCAGCACCCACACCTGGAACGCACACGCGCATCCACAGTTCAACTACATTGTTTGTATCCACAGAGAAGCAGTAAGGTACAAATGACACACACACACACACACACACACACACACACAAACCAACCACCCACCACGTGTGTATACAAGTCCTCCTTGCTGTACACGTTCACTGTGGTACCGGCAAACTCCAGCAGCTCGTGGGATTGGTCCACAACTAGAGAAGGGCGGAGCTTACACAGCCTCAGCAGGTGGCAGCTGAAGACTCTGCAGGAGAGAGAGAGAGAGAGAGAGAGAGAGAGAGCACTTGAGGGGCGACGAGGCCTAGTTGAGGTCTGCAGAAGGTACAGACAGAACAGAGTCTAGACTCAAGGGTACCGTCATGCCAGATTAAGTCCGCCTGGCCAAATAGTCTCCGTCTGATGTAATCAATGTCTTTCGGACGCCGTTGCTATGCTCTTATCTAATCTTCTTCCACTTGTATAGTAGTGATGTTACGCTCGACGCAGTAGTCACGACACAGCGTCAATCTTTCGACACAATGTGCGTCGATACAAATGTATCGATGCTTGTGTCAAATTGGCAAAAAAACACGTGACTACTCGAACGAAGCTTCGTACGTCACACGAGCATCTCTGACCGGTGTGTCAATCATTCCGCAGACGAGGCAGTGTTCCAAGTTTCGTACTGCATAAAATGACGTGGAACTCTCTCATATTCGAGGGTTGTAGTCAGAGTGGAGACATACGGACGCTAGACAGAATACATTTATTGACAGAGATAGAGATAGAAATAGACAGGAGATCGGTAGATATTGATAGATAGACATAGAACATACAGAGATAGTCATAGATTCATAATTGCAACACATAGGCTAGCCAGATAAATATACATAAAAAAACGTTAACTGTTCATGTACACAAGCAATAAATATTTGATTGTTCACATAAGCACAAGTCTGTCCAGTTCCCACAATATAGCCTTGTTTTGCACTCTTTCCCTGTTCCACGAGCACGTCCCAACACTGTTGGCCCTGTTATGACATGTTGACCATTATATCTGCTCCAATTGTCAAACAGCCATGTCCCAATGTCATTCAGATTTGTATCCTTACATGTCAAGGGGATAGTGGAGTGAATAGTGAATTGGACTGGTGATCGGAAAAGGTTGTGAGTTCAAATCCTGCCTGAAACAACACCACTAGTGTGCCCTTGAGTACTACAATTACTCCAGGGGGAATGTCCCTGTAAGTAGCTTTTGGATTAAAAGCGTTTGCTAAATAGCAAATTCTATTCTATTCATATCAGAAATGGACACAACAGTTGCATTTATTTATTTATTCATATATGTTTTTATTATAGTCTACTAGACACACCAACATTTAAGACCACATATATGGCCACATACACATCGACACAGTTTGTCACAGCACCTTTATTGAACAAATTTGCCTCAAATTCCTGACTTGTGAATCAGTCGATACAACCGCCATACCATGACCTGACCAGCAGATGTCATTGTGGAGCTGCTGTATCGACTGCATCGATAGAACGACACTTTTTCCGACACAATTGTGTCGAACGTGTCAATTGCGTCGAAAGCTTCGTTTCCCCCATCACTATTGTATAGCATTAAGGTTGATGCAGGCTCAGTAGTCAGCTGTAGCGTTTATGTTGGCATGGCCATTTTATATAAAAACACCTGCTAGCATGCTAACTTCACACATAATTCGCTACGCTATTGTTACGGAGTTGGCTAGTTAACCCACATCACATCAGCCAAAGTAGTTGTAGGAGTAGTAGTAACTTACTTAGCTAGCTTACAATGTAGCTTTTATGTTTATATTTACATTAGCCGGACACTATTTGGCAGGCGGACATAATCTGGCATGACAGTACCAACATGACGTAAACTGGAGGGAGTGTGTGTGTGTGTGTGTGTGTGTGTGCGCTCACCTGTGTATCTCTTGTGTGTATTTGGGAATGTTGAGGACCATACTGCTTCGCTCCAGCATCACCAAGACCAGCTGAGCCAGCAACCTCTCTCCATCTACCTGCACCCATACCATAATAAACCTGTTACTATGGCAACACAAACCATAATCAAGTTCATTCTTATTTACAGCAACAGAGAGTTTGGTAAACAAATGCTTAGCAGTGGAATTACAAAACATTTTAAAAGACAACATTTTAATGATAGTATTAATTACCGTGATGACAGTGTTGAAGTAGACATGCAGCAACACGGGGACTGTCTGAGCGCACTGGACCACTCTGGGCCAATCAACAGCCTCGGCCAGCAGTTCGTGGAGCACGTTCAGTCGGGCGATGGTGTCGCCTTGTTGCGCAACGTTATAAATGCAATATCAGTATATAATTACGACTACCATTAACTGGGTCATTTCTTCAATTGTAATCGTCATTATATGCGTATGCATATCCAAATCTCAATTTGATTATTTTAAGACACAAAAAAAAATCAAAATACAGATCATTTTGTTGGTGTGAACAGATACAGATGTATCGTCTCTGTACACCTCTAATATCCAAAAATACCAACAAAATAGTTTCAATCATTTTAAAGGGAATCTTTATTTACCAATGAATCACCAATGTTATTGGTGTTATAGCCCCGCCACCGAAAACATACAAGGTCTGTTGGAAATACATTCTGTGGCAAAGGTGGGGGGGGGGGGGGGGCAGATGATTTCTTTGGACATCATTGTGCAACATTATAAATGCAATGTCAGTATATAGAAACAGAAAAGGCAGGGTCGCCAAGTGTGCGTGGTGTAGTGCAGAGATGTCGAGGAGATCAGCATCGATTTAATAGATGGATTGATTACGTTTCTTGGAATAATCAGTCACATTGGTGTTACACTGGTAGTTGTGTTACAACAATGGTCATTGGTGTTTTGGCATCAGAAAGTAGATTTGAAGGATCCACATTTATAATATCTATGACTCACCTTCAATTATTGTTGACGTTACAGCAAAAACTGTACAAATAGAAAATGTTGCGCAACACATACAAACTATTTATAAATGTGTATTACTTTTCTTTATTATTATTACTTATAAAAGCTGGAGTAAAGTCTGCTGTCAGAATTGTGTTTGGTTTCTGTTTAATGTTCCTTCATTCACACAGAAACTCAAAATCTGCTGGCAGAATTTTAAATTATATATAAATTACTTGAAGGCTACACTTTTTTTTAAAATGAGAAGTATATTTGAACTTCAGGTTAAGCCTAATACAAAAGCAATATCGAGATATCAGGTATCGACCAAAAGTCTGGAAATATTGAGACACACACACACACACACACACACACACACACACACACACACACAGACAGACAGACATACACACACACACAGACAGACAGACACACACACACACAGACAGACACACACACAGACACACACACACACATTGAATTTTAGGCAATATCGCCCAGCCCTACTCAACTAACATTATATCATTAGGGTCATTGACATTAAAGTCCATATAATGATCATTAATATAAACAGCATCATTATGACGTTGTTTCACAAGGATGATTGTTACCTGACCCCGCCTCTTCCCGCAGCAGGAACAGGAACAGACCTCTGTGGGCGGGGCTTCGGAACGCCTCCAACGACGACAGGCCACGCCCACCGGGCTCAGATACAGGGAAACACGCAGACCTGAGACACACACAGTTAAGGAGGAACAGTGATGTGATAGTTAGGTGAGGGTATGTGTATGTTTGTGTGTGTGTGTGTGTGTCTGTGTGTGTGTGTGTGTGTGTGTCTGTGTGTGTGTGTGTGTGTATACCTGAGTTGGAGGTACAGAGCTGCGGTGAGGCAGGGCAGGTCCAGCAGAGAGTGTAGCAGCTCCACTGCAGTACCAGCAGTCACCAAAGAGGGCAGCAGATCCACAAAATCACTGACTACTGCTGGACTGTCCCATGCCAGGAACTAGACAGAGTGAGAGCAATGGCAGTGTCACTTTTATACAATACTGATCTACCAATTAGGGAAGGAGTTTGTTTGTAGAGAGGGCTGCGTGTGTGTGTGTGTGTGTGTGTGTGTGTGTGTGTGTATGTGTGTGTGTGTGTGTGTGTGTGTGTGTATGTATGTGAAAAATGTAACTGTCTCTCCTAAGACCTCTTCATCCCCTCTACAGTTCCTCTACTGTAAATACTTAAAATAATAATAATAATAATTTTAAAATAACTTAATTCTTCCTTCTTCTAGCATTATGACTACCAATGGCCCTCGGCCCTAGCATAGATGTATTTATAGTTATACACTCGGAAAGTTTCTTAGGAGCACTATACTAATACTGGATAGGCCCTCTCTTTGCTCTCAAATCAGCCTCAAATCTTCGTGGCATAAAGATGTTGGAAACATTCCTTTGAGATTCTGGGCCATGATGACATGACTGTGTCACGCAATTCCTGCATATTTCTCAGGTGCACTTTCAAGCTATGAATCTCCAGTTCTACCACATCCCAAAGGTGTTCTACTGGATTCAGATCCGGTGACTGGGAAGGCCACTGAAGAACACTGTGTGTCATGTTCATTAAACCAGTTTGAGACGACTTTTGCTTTGATACATGGTGCATTATCATGCTGGAAGTAGCCATAAGAAAATGGGTAGGCTACATTGAGGCCATGAAGGGTGCACATGATCAGCAACAATACTCAAATAGGCTGTGACATTCAAGCGATGATTGATTGGTATTAACGGGCCCAAAGTGTGCCAAGAAAACATTCCCCACACCATTACACCACCTGAAGGTGTACAGGCGTTCCTATTAAAGTGCTCAGTGGGTGTGTGTGTGTGTGTGTGTGTGTGTGTATATACAGTATATACTGTATGTGAGTACTGTATATAATATACACAGTGTGTGTGTGTGTATATGTGTGTGTGTCACCTTGAGCAGGTTGGGGAAGGAGTGTGTGTACTGCGGGACCCTCTGCTTCAGTAGCTCGACGTTCAGCCGGAGCAGGCGGAGCAGCTCGTGGGTCAGGAACGGATCGTTGAACAGCTCCGCGGGGAAACGCCCGAACACCAGCCTCCATACCCCCTCGCAGTCCACAGCCGCGGTCTCACCTGCACACGTACACACACACACACCACGCCACACACAGTTAAGAGTTGACTTCATCACAGGGCTTTTCACAGTGCTACTTTCTTCGCTTAGGGCAATCCCTTAGGCTAGGGTTAAGACTGACCCAGGGATCGCGTATCCTCGATTCAGCCACTCATTTGGTCGTGCTGGTTTTACTGTTAGCCTCAGGCTAACGATTGACGCTTGTTAACCGAAATAATCAGAGCAACCGTCGACCATACTAGCCACGCGAGTTAGCTAGCTTGCTTGCTTGCTTGTGTGCCGTCTGGACAGAAACCATCAAATTACAGACAAAAGGAAACATATAC